>NC_041391.1:236315234-236344152 GCF_002162155.2 Triticum dicoccoides
AAAATGATAAGAATAAGCATTTATAAGGGCATCTTCAACGGCCGTCCATCAAAATAGACACTGTAAACGTCCACATATATGTCTAAATGTGTTCACATACGGCAGTTACAACATAGAAATGAGATCGCATGAAAAGGTTGTTGAAGAGTGGGGATGCCCCAAAGGCATCCTAAGCTTTACCTTTTGAGACTTCTTTGAAACAAATTGGGGTGCCATCCCCAAGCTTGGATCTCTTGATCTTCTAGACTTTCCTTGATAGCCATGGATCCCCTAAATTGAAAATTTGTCATCCAAAACAAAACTCGAATGAAACGTGAGATGGTTAGTCAATAAATAATTGCTAATAGCTCTATCTGTTGTATACAAATCATGGAAACATGAAAAATCACTAGGTACAATGGTACAGTAAAAGTATGCACAATTATAAGCTCTCTCAAAAAATAAGAAATAAAAAACTATGCACACACATAGCTATAAGACAAGTTACACAAGAATCTGTTAAAACAAACCAACATGTAATGATGCGATTAAAAAGACTACTATTGTAACTCACAAAATTCCAAAATTGTATCATAGATACTAGACATATGAAGATATGTTACGTAAAAATTCATGATTTTTCAATGCTCCAGTAAGTCTGTTAAATTTTACAATAACAACAGCATTGCAATGTCAGAATAACACACCAACAATAATCGCTTTCACTATGACAAGTTTCCCAATCAATTATATCACTCTTCAAGTAGTGGGATTAACACTAATTCCTAATGTTTGATTTCTTCAAACCCACCTTTAATAAGGTTGCAATCTACATGATCAATTGTGACACTCCCCAAAATAGTGGAATCAAAAGTATCAAAAGTTGATCTTTACAAACCCACTTTTAACAACGATCTCAACATTACTCTAAAAGATATAAGTGAAATTCATAGAATAATATTTTTGCCACCAAAAACCATACTGTAACAAGCATGATATCTATTTATTCATTATTCACTAAAAGATAGAGAGTTCTCCATGATATTACACAAAACTTTAAGATGAACAAAAGGACTCGAGAAAATTTTACTGGACTGAGGAAGAGTGGGAAAGTTTGGCATCCCCAAGCCTATGTCTTGAGACCTCCTTAAAAAATTGCAGGGATGCGGGGGCATCCACAAGCTTATGTTCTTGTTGGTCATCCACATCTAAATCTTGAAAGCTTCATTGACAAAAACTTCTTTTTGAGGAATCACAGGGGGGGAGTCCTCTGAACTGAATATATTTTACTCAAAGTTGTAACTATAGCACAAACGATTACATAGTTGAACTACATGGGCACAAAAGATTGTGTATTTAGGTACCTCTGCCACGATAAATGGAGCCCTTATGCACCGACCTCTTTAGCCGGTGTGACCATTGGGTCAAGTTCTTGATAATAAACCGTAGGGTGGTGGAGCTGTGATGATCGATCTTGTTGAAGGCCACGACCTTTCAGGGTGCCTATATCTTCTGCAGTATGGTCAAGAGAACTGTGGACCAGATCAACATAGGCATGGAGCAGGCCTACATGTCTTCGATGACGCGAGGGGGTGATGTCGAACCTTTGCCAAACTATGTCCGCAAACGGGCACCGGGCATGAGATGAAGATGTGTAGGGTATCTTCGGTTGTATAACCACACCTAGTCACAGAGGATCACTGGAAAATGTTCTTGCGAAGAACGTTGGACTTGGAGTTGATCATGTCCTAAAAGAGAAGCCATGCAAAGATCTAGACGCGGTTAGGGATTTTGAATGACCAAGTAGCCCAGGCATGAGTGTTTACCTCGCCCTAAGTCATGATGAGCTTGTACGCCGATCAAGTGGTGAATGCATGACCACCTCTAAGGAAGCGCACATCATGGTCATAAGATCGTTGGAAGTCCTACAATAAAGAGAAAGAGATACCATTTCTGTAGACACATCATTGGATAGACGATTCTGCAGACAATTTTCTAATCCAAAATTAAGAATGGTTGCCTCTCTAAAAGAACAATTTGTGCTCCGTAGGCTTATGAGTAGGTTAGTTCACAAACCAATGAAGATCTATGCATATAGGCGATGTCAAAACTCATGGAAAAAATTAATAATCACTTGCTAGAGTATATACTTGCATATATGAACTCCTATCAATGAATAAGAATCCAAATACAAGGCATCCAAATCCTGAAACCAAGTAAACAAGAATTTTGTCTTAACAATACAACCAACAATGAATTGAACAAGGACTTATACTAGCATATTTTTTTAATCTTTTGCCACTAATAGAGAACTTATAAAGAGTACTGTGTAAAACTTGCAAGAAAATATGAGATTCTAGTAGAGAACTAAAATTTTCGAACTAACAACATAGCTGCTGAAAACAGTAAACCTAGCAATCAACAAGTAACCTTTTGTGCTAAATGTAATTCTTGGCACTTTATTTTTATAATACAATGGTGATACAAGGGGATAATTATTTTTTATTGAGAAGCTTCCATGACAAAATATTAATAATGTTTCCATGGGCCTAAACAAAAGCTTAAGGTTGACCAACACTTCTTCAGTGCTTGCCTTATCTCAATCACTTCTATTTTTGAAAAAAATCCTTATATTCTGTTCTCCACTTTATTTGTATTTCTTAGTTTCTTGGATCTAAGTAGAGAGTACAAAGTGTCATGGAGGAAATGACAAAAAAATCAAATCCTCTTCCTATGCAGTGGCATTGCCTGCAAAGAAAAATCATTAACAAAGAGTGAGTGCCATTACACGATAAAAGTAGTTTCTTGCAATTTTGCCATACATGAGACATATAGAGGGTCCTTATTTATTCATATGGCAAAATTATCACAAGAAGAAGCGGCAAACTTTAAATACAGGTTTCATTATAATCTTCATGAGCAGAAGCAAATTGCAAGCCACAAGCATAATAATTCAATACAAGAAAATTTCCTCTCAGAACTGTAGTTAGGAGAGTCAAAACCAACATAGGACTATCATAAGTGAGAGCAAAATTATCACTCAAAGTTTCATCATCCATAATGGTAGCACAATCATCCTCAAGTAATTCCTCTATAGGTGCATCGTGATATTCATTCCAATGTTGATCATAGTCATCACAATATGAGTTTTGATCAAATGATATTTTTATGTCATCAATATTCATTTCATCGCCTAATCCAGATTCGCACAAGCATCCCTAAAGCAAAGGTATTCAGATTTGAGAATTTTTTGTTACAAGTGGCTCATTTCAAAGAAATGATGAGGAATATTTGTGAACAAGAAGTCGTAGCTGATAACGATGGTAAATATCACTATAAAATTCAAGAAACTAAGGAAAGGACTCAAATTTGGTCCAAACATATTTCACAACTTGCAATGCTTATCCAACACTCTAGTGATCTAGTTCTTTTCTTTCATATCTTGGAAGAATATAGGTAGTTATCTATTGAGGAAAGGAATGGGAGAAATATTATAAAAAGCATTTGCTCAACCTCCTTTCTTACCAAAATACCTATTCGAAACAAAGAGAAACTACAATATGGGTGAAATTTGGAGATGAAAACATAGATTTTTAGGCAAAAGCGAGAATAAAATACAAAAACAATCACACTGCAATCCTGAAAGATGAAGATTTCATTCACCACTCTGAACGCCAAACAAAGTTTGCTATTTTGTGGAGAGCTTTGAAGGGTACAATGGGGTCCACCAGTCCAACCGGATTTTTTAACCTCCATGGATTGCTTCATTCAGATATTCACCTATCTGAGTTAGATTTGACCTTTTCCAAGAAAGAAATTGATAGTTTCATCAAAGATCTCCCTATAGACAAAGCCCTTGGACCAGATGGTTTTAATTGAGCTTTTATCAAATCATGTTGAAGCATAATTGCAAAGGATTTCTGTGAACTCATTAAGGATTTTTATCATTAAGCATAATTGTTGGCCAACAGACTGCAAAAAGTTAATTTTGGAGTTATAATTCATACCAATCAGTGAGGTTTATCAAATCAAGGTCAATCCAACATTGCCTAGTTTGGGAATTTGAATGTATTGACCAGTGCCAACGCTAAAAAAAGAAATGATTCTACTGAAACTAGATTTTGAAAACGCTTTTGATATGATAGAACATGAGACCACATTGGAAATTCTCAAGGAAAGAGGCTTTAATAATAGGTTTATCATCTGGATAAAAGTGATATTTAGCTCAGGGTTTTCTTCTCTCCTACTAAATGTGAGTGCTAAGAAAACAATTTCACTGTAAAAGAGGGGTGAGGCAAGGAGAACCTTTACTCCCTCTAATATTTGTAATTGTTGTTGATTTGCTCCAAACCATTCTTAATAGGGCAATGATGGCTGGTATCATTCAGGCTCCTCTGGAATCTCATTCAAATCCTGATTTTCCAGTAATACAATAAGCACATGACACAATTTTAATCCTCCCTACCATTGAAAGCCAAGTGGAACAAGTGAATAATTTTTTGAAACGCTATACAACTCAAACTGGACTAAAAATAAATTATCACAAATCAGTCATGATCCCCATTAATGTGCAAGAAGTGATTTTCACATAGCTCCTCAATGCTCTGGAATGCAAAAGAGGGAACTTCCCCTTCACATATTTATGGTTACCTCTCAGTTCCAACAGACTCAAGGTGGAAGATTTTACCCCCATTTTCTAGCAATTGAAAGAAGTTTGTCTAGGTTCTCAACTATGCTTTCATATGATGGAAGATTTCTTCTAATTAAGTCAGTTTTTTCTGCCCTTCCAATATTCTTCAAGTGCACCCTAGCACTCTGTGCTTCCATTATCAGCCAGATCAACAAGTATCTCAGAAATTCTTATGGAGAAATTCTGGGCAACAAATTGCTGGACCTGCCTTAATTTTCTTGGACAAAGTGTGTAAGCCCAAATATCAGGGGGGTTGGGCATTTCAAATGTGTCTCTGCATAACAAAGCATTGATGATGAAGAATATTCCAAAATTTCTCAACAAACATCCATTGCCCTGGGTGTCCCTGATTTGGGAGAAATACTATTCTGATTCTCTACCTGAATTTAAGATGGAAGGGTCAATTTGGTGAAAAAATCATTTCAAATTGCAAGAATAATACAAGGGGAAATCAAATTGCAAATTAGGAAATGGCAAATCAATCATTCTTTGGCATGACATTTGGTTAGATCAACCAGTTAAACACATGTTCCCAGAGCTGCATTCCTATGCAAAGACTGATACTCAATCTTTGGATCTTGGAATCAGACTGAAGACCCAAACCAACACTTCCACACATCCCTGTCCACACAAGCCTACAATCAATTCAATCATGTGCAGAGTATTCTCTAGAATCAAAGTAATTCTATAGTGCAAGACAGATGGACATGCAAGTGTCAAAAGAGCAAGTATTCTTCAATCATAATGTAACACCATCTCTGTTCATGGCAGGAGGAACACCACATTTTCAAATGGCTATAGAAGAGTTCTTGCATATTGAGGCATAATTTTTTTCCTGCCTTCTACTCCATGATAGAGTTCATACCAGGATTTTTCTAAAACGAAAATTATTTCACCTGGACTATTATGTTTTGACACGAGTGTATTGATGAAACTTTTGGGCACCTCTTTTGGAAATATGGTTTTGTACACGACTGTTGGCACAATATTATCCCTAATAAAACACTAGGGATTTAATGTTTTGGAAACATTATTCTAGCCATTGAGTTATTACGAAGACACATTGCAATGGAAGTTATTATTCAAGGATGCTAGGCCATCTAGGGACAAAGAAATTTCAAGATTTTTAGGAAGGATCTCCCTAGCTTCAATTGTTGGAAGTTTAGGCTCAAAGAAGATCTCAACATGCTAGAACACATTACAAAGAAGATCCCAGCAGGCTCAAAGAAGATCTCAGCATGCTAGAACACATTACAAAGTCTAGGCTCAAAGAAGGCCCCTAGCTTCAACTGTTGGATTTTCAGAAGGCAAAGCACTTGACCACCTTACAAAGATGGATCGGTGATCATCTAGGATGAACACTGGTAGGATGGAGAATTAAGACGGTTTACTTATCTTCCATTAGACCAAAATTGGATTGTTGACATACTTCCTTTATTTTTATTTTATTTTCCTTCTTTAACATGTAAATACTTTACCTTCATTTATATTAATAGAAAAGAACATAGAATAATTGTTCTATGGTTTGAGCTTGAAAACAAATAGTGTTTTCACCCTCCCACAAGCTAGTCATAATCGTTTCATGGAGGGTAATCAAGTATAATGTGATCTATGTCTAATTCATCTTTATCTACACTCTTAAATATTTCATGCAAGAGAGTTCTTTCAATTAAAGAATCATCACTAAGACTAGATAAATAAGTGTTAATGAGTTTTCGAGCAACAGAGTGAAAGCACAAGTGCTCCCTGGGTGATTTTGGTAATTAATGTCAACATATCTCTTGTTGGACTAACACTTTTACCTAGTATGTTTCAGACAAGTTCAACAATGGAGTGGCATGGACTAAAAGATGTGGAACCCCTTCAAGATGCTAAGGACAAAGGATTGGCTCAAGCTTCAAGATCAAGACTCTACATTTTATATTTTAGTGATCCAAGATCACATTGAGTCTATAGGAAAAGCCAATACTATCAAGAGGGGATGAGGTGTTGCTTAATGGCTTGCTTGCTCAAAGTGCTTAGTGATATGCTCCAAAGCCCTCAACTACTTTCTCACATCCACATATGTCCTAAACCAAAAGTCAAACTCGGCCCTATTGATTCTTTCTATCCTGCGCCACCGAGTTCAGATGTCTTAGCCACTGCCACAAACCCTAGGCAAATCGGTTTCACCGATAGGGATCTCGGTCTCACCGAGATGGGATTGTAATCTCTCTGTGTATGTCCATTACCAAAATCGGTCTCACCGAGTTTGTGCAATCGGTACTACCGAGATTACAATGCAAACTCTCTGGTTAACTTATTACCAAAATCGGTCCTACCGAGTTTGTGTAATTGGTCAAATCGAGTTTGCCTGACCAACTCTCTGGTTAGCTTATTACCAAAATCGATCCCACCGAGTTTGTGTAATCGGTCTCACCGAGATTACGTTATGCCCTAACCCTAATCATATCGGTCCCACCGAAAATCCTAATGGTCACTAGATTTGCTGAATCGGTCCGACCGAGTTTACCAATTCGGTACCACTGAGATTGGCAAGTTGTGTGTAACAGTTAGATTTTGTGTGGAGGCTATATATACCCCTCCACCCACTCTTCATTCGTGGAGAGAGCCATCAGAGTGAACCTACACTTCCAGCATACATTTTCTGAGAGAGAACCACCTACTCATGTGTTGAGACCAAGATATTCCATTCCTACCATATGAATCTTGATCTCTAGCCTTCCCCAAGTTGCTTTCCACTCAAATCTTCTTTCCACCAAATCCAAATCCTGTGAGAGAGAGTTGAGTGTTGGGGAGACTATCATTTGAAGCACAAGAGCAAGGAGTTCATCATCAACACACCATTTGTTACTTCTTGGAGAGTGGTGTCTCCTAGATTGGCTAGGTGTCACTTGGGAGCCTCCGACAAGATTGTGGAGTTGAACCAAGGAGTTTGTAAGGGCAAGGAGATCGCCTACTTCATGAAGATCTACCGCTAGTGAGGCAAGTCCTTCATGGGCGATGGCCATGGTGGGATAGATAAGGTTGCTCCTTCGTGGACCCTTCGTGGGTGGAGCCCTCCGTGGACTCGCGCAATCGTTACCCTTCGTGGGTTGAAGTCTCCATCAACGTGGATGTACGATAGCACCACCTATCGGAACCACGACAAAAACATCTGTGTCTCCAATCGCGTTTGAATTCTCCAAACCCTTCCCTTTACATTCTTGCAAGTTGCATGCTTTACTTTCCGCTGCTCATATACTCTTCGCATGCTTGTTTGTTATGTATTTTGAGTGTTAAACTTGTGCCTAAACTCCACTTAAACTTAAAGAAGTTAAAATCTACAACTTTTGGTACTTAGTGTCTAATCACCCCCCCCTCTAGACACCTCTTCTCGATCCTTTCACAGAGTTACGTCCATCTTCATTGGGAGGCATCCATGGGTAGCTAATCAATCCTTATTCCACTAGTTCCATTAGTCTTTCACTTTCAAGAGTGGTATTTCCTTCATGAAAACATTAGTAGCACCAGTGGGAACATCACATGTATTGTTGCAAGCATTAATAACGTAACCATAGAGAAAGTCATCACAAAGATACATCTTTCTGGTATATTTTTGTATATAAATCATAGGTTACAATTATGTTAATGGCAAAGCAAACAAGTTCAAACAAGAATACTCAACCTAGCGCTATGCTCCACAGCAATAGGGCCATAAAAGAGCTTGAGAAAGCCCACGTACATGAAGTTATGATAACACTCTCCAATGTGGAGGTGGAAGTATATGATTGTTGATACCCCATGGGAGATAAAGGTAGGTTTCCTACTCTCTCAAGTGTGTATGCCACTTACATGACTATCCTTGCACTTTAAAGGTTAGCTTACCTAGACTCTCCGAAACTAACATATAAAGGCTTCAAGTGTAGAAGCTAATGTAATAAGTAAAATAAGGTTTTAAGAAGATGAATAAAGTGCTTAACAATACAAAAATAAATGATAGGTGCTGATAATATAAGAATATAAGAACAAAAAAGCTAGAATGTGTGGTGGTAGTGATGAATGTAGAGGTATCCAGTGAGAGCAAGTGTTTGTGCCAATTGTCTATTTTTCATAAGTTCATGGTTGATTTTATTATTTTGGGAACAATAAAGATGCCAAGATGCGTCTCAATGCCCGCCTAGTAAATTACCCTTGATTATAACATGAAACTTATCTCACAACTTAAGCGATTACCCTTAGTTGTCACGTGCAAGTTATCTCACATCTTGGCACCCTACGTTGTCACATGGAAGTTATCTCACCACTTGAAAGACAAGGCACTACATTGTAAGATGGAATTTTTGCTTTCCCTCAATAAGTGTGGTTCTAGGGAGGGGCCTAAGATAGCATGTTGCATTGCTGCTACACCGAGCCTCACAAGCACTTACAATTGTACCTTTAGCAGGCATCCGCGAATACTAAGAGTAAAAAAAATATAGCCATAACTTCGTATAGGGTCCCATTTACTCTCCTATGTCATAATTCATGACTCAGGGAATGGTCATTTATGTCCCTCCGACCTCCCATCTAAACTCCTTATAACACATTGCAGCACCTTAAGTGTCCTCCTATGCACATGTGCACTCATACACAAGACATAAAATATTTCATAAAAACCAACATATAAAAGTTCAACCAATCCTCATATTATTTCACCAATGCCATGGAACAAGTTATTAGTAAAACATAGACATAAGTATGCAATAAATCATGTGAAAACAATTGATAGCACAAGACTGATACGTCTCCAACGTATCTATAATTTTTGATTGTTCCATGCTATTATATTACCCGTTTTGGATGTTTATGGGCTTTATTTTACACATTTATATCATTTTTGGGACTAACCTACTAACCGGAGGCCCAACCCGTATTGCTGTTTTTTTGCCTATTTCAGTGTTTCGAAGAAAAGGAATATCAAACGGAGTCCAAACGGAATGAAACCTTCGGGAGCGTGATTTTTGGAACAAATGTGATCCAAAGGACTTGGAGTGCAAGTCAAGAAGCAATCGAGGCGACCACGAGAGTGGAGGGCGCCCCCCTACTGGGCGTTCCCCCTATCTCGTGGGCCCCTCTGGCGTCCACCGACCTACTTCTTCCTCCTATATATACCCACGTACCCCGAGAACATCAAAGGCGACCATGAAAAACTATTACCACCACCGTAACCTTCTGTATCTGCAAGATACCATCTTGGAGCCTTCGCTGGCGCTCCGCCGGAGGGGGAATCAACCACGGAGGGCTTCTACATCAACACCATAGCCTCTCCGATGAGTTGTGAGTAGTTTACCACAGACCTTCGGGTCCATAGTTATTAGCTAGATGGCTTCTTCTCTCTTTTTGGATCTCAATACCTTGTTCTCCTCGATCTTCTTGGAGATATATTCGATGTAACTATTTTTGCGGTGTGTTTGTCGAGATCCGATGAATTGTGGGTTTATGATCAAGTTTATCTATGAGAAATATTTGAATCTCCTCTGAATTCTTTTATGTGTGATTAAGTTATCTTTGCAAGTCTCTTCGAATTATCAGTTTGGTTTGGCCTACTAGATTGATCTTTCTTGCAATGGGAGAAGTGCTTAGCTTTGGGTTCAATCTTGTGGTGTCCTTTCCCAGTGACAGCAGGGGCAACAAGGCACGTATTGTATTGTCGCCATCAAGGATAAAAAGATGGGGTTTATATCATATTGCATGATTTTATCCCTCTACATCATGTCATCTTTCTTAATGCATTACTCCGTTCTTTATGAACTTAATACTCTAGATGCATGTTAGACAGCGGTCGATGTGTGGAGTAATAGTAGTAGATGCAGGCAGGAGTCGGTCTACTTGTCACGGACGTGATGCCTATATACATGATCATTCCTAGGTAATCTCATAATTATTTGCTTTTCTATCAATTGCTCGATAGTAATTTGTTCACCCACCGTAATACTTATGCTATCTTGAGAGAAGCCACTAGTGAAACCTATGGCCCCCGGGTCTATCTTTTATCATATAAGCTTTCAATCTAGTTTTATTTGCATCTTTACTTTTCCTATCTATATTATAAAATACCAAAAATATATTTATCTTATCATATTATCTCTATCAGATATCACTTTCGCAAGTGGCCTTGAAAGGATTGACAACCCCTTTATTTCATTGGTTGCGAGTTCTTGTTTATTTGTGTAGGTGCATGGAACTTTTGAGGAGCCTACTACTGGATTGATACCTTGGTTCTCAAAAACTGAGGGAAATACTTATGCTACTATTGCTGCATCACCCTTTCCTCTTCAAGGAAAACCAATGCAAGCTCAAGATGTAGCAAAGACATCATTGTTTGCCAAGGGATTACAGGAATTTATGGAAGGGGAAGCCTCTGACCAAAGGAAGAAGATGGTAGTGGAGACGATGGGGAAGTCGTTGGAGACGATGGCGGAGATGACGTCCTCCGGTGGTGTTTTGATGCCACCGGAAGGGAGGGGGAGTCCTACGGCGATACCATGGTAAGCACAGAGATTCAGATCCTACCAGATCCGGGTCGTTATAGTACAATAACACTCAGCGAGTAGGGAGAGGGGACACCTGCATGCTTGTTTTGCCTTTGTGATGCGGAGCATCCCACGTTCATCCCCATGTACACTCCGACTACTTTCCAAGCCCCAAGAGGACATATGAAGAGACCTCGACCATACGCCATTGGGCACAAGGTGAACTCACTCCTATTCGAACCTTCACTTTCCACATGTCAGACATGGCTACTACCTCATTCATGTACCTTGCATACACTCAGGTACAACCGAGACGACCATGGAGGATCCAAGGACCAAGGCCAAGCACGGAACAGGAGAAGGAAGAAGAAGCAGGGACAAGCTTCTGGAAAGCCCGGACCTTCCGTCCTTCCCAGAACTTCCGGCTGCCCGAAACCTCCGGCCCCCGGAGTTCAAACCAGCCCCGAGCGCGCCAACTCTCTGGTTAGCCCGTAACCCGGCTGGAACCTGCCCGGAACTTCCGGCCTGTCTACGCACAGTTTATTGGGCCGAGCCCATGTACCCCTTCGCCCTCACTTACCCCTTCGTGGGCTAGCACTATATATACTCCCCCACCTCCTCCTAGTTAAAGTTAGCAAAGGATTAGCTCATTTGAGATAGAGCTTTGCTCATCCATACGGATCTCCTCCTCGTGAGAGACCGCGGCCTCTTCGGAGAAGATCCACCATGGATTCAAGACCCCTTTACGGGAAGATCCCTCATGGATTCAAGACCTCCTCTCGGAGATGAGCTACCGCCACTTGTATCGTCCTTTGTTGGATTTGGACCGTGTATCTCTTTGTGTTTCTTGGATCTAGCACATGTGTGATCATATTCTCGTTGGTTGAGTGTCTTCCTCTCATGTATCCCCGTGATTTCCCTCGTGTTCTTCTGTGCGTTCTTCGTGTTCCCCATAGGATCCTCTCCAAACGTGAAAGATCGGCCCCATAGGGTTTCGCCCTACATCATCTTGGTATCATGAGCCACGTTGATCACGTTTTTGGAGCCCCTACCCTTTGTTTTCTAGCTTAATTTTGTTGATTTCGTCCTAAATCCGAAAATCCCCACCAAAAATAGCCCCAAATTTTTTTGTGATTTGTTGGTTTTGATGATGTTTTGTTGATTTTGATCCATGGATTCGCTGTGTTATGAGTGGATCTAGCATTCCCCTTCTTTTCCCCCATTTCCATCCACAAAATTGTCTCAATTTTCCCCGGGAAATCGTGTTTTTCCGCCCCCGTTCTCAGATCTGGAATTTAGGGTTCGTCCCGGACGAAATTCCATGATCCCCGGAACTTCCGGCCTCCCCCGGAACTTCCGGCCCCCGAAACTTCCGTCCTTACTCCGGAACTTCCGGCCACCCCCGGAACTTCCGGAGCCCGGAACTTCCGGCCCTAGGCCCGGAACTTCCGGCCTAACTAGAGACATTGTACAGAATTTCAGCATTAGTCTCTTTCACTGTTTTTCCCATAACTTTCACATCCGGAGTCCGATTTTCGTGTTTTTAGCTCGTTTAGTAGCTATTGACACCCCCATCCATATACATAGGTTTGAACACCATTTGACTCCATCACATTTTTGAAACTTTGGCATCTTTGCCTAGGCCTTCCACCATAACATTCGCATTGCCACCACTGACTTCCGCAACCTAACCCATTTGGTTCCCCATAGCATTTGAGGTTGTTTGAGTAGTGACTTGAGTCTCCTAAGGTGTTTAGGCTACTTAGGGACGGTTGCTTCTTCATCAACCACCACCATACACTTCCGCCTCCCCAACTTAACCCAATTTTGTTGTGTTCAGAGTTGTGTCTCCTAAGGTGTTTCGGCTACTTAGGGACGTGCTTTCAACTTTGCCTCCGTGTATAGCCCATCATACGCTTCCACCACCATAACCCGGTCAACATCGGCTACTCGGGTTTCCACCAATACTTCCGCAACCACCACCGCATTCCCGCTACCACCATTTTGACATTTGACGTTTGAGATTTTGAGTTCGCGGTTTTTTCGTTTCCTAAGGTGTTTCGGCTACTTAGGGACGAGACTCCATCATCTTGGTTTCTACATCAAGAACACCACCACTCATCATCGCCGGATGGTAACCTCCATATCATCTTGGTATCGTGGTATCCCTCCTCTGTATATTGGGAGAATTACATTTTTACCCAAGTTGGTTCCTACCCACGGGTTTTGCCCTTACTTTTCGAGCTTGCTCAGTTTTGCCATTACTTTTTCCATCGAGGTCCCTCGAATGCCCTTTGACCGTTTGACCAAAACTTTGAAAATTCATAACTAATTCATATGAACTCAGAAAAATGCAAATAAGATATCAAAATGTTCAGATAAACATTACCTTTCTGGGCATATCATTTGCATTTAGGATAAAAGCATCGTTTAAACTACACGAGGTAATTAATGTTATTAACATTATTAAAAATAAATAGGTATAAACAATATTTTTTTGTGAATAAAAATTATATGCAAATGTAGGTGATGTTTTCTGAGCATCCTGATACCTTATTTGCATTTTCCTGAGTTCGTATCAACTTGTTATGAAGTTTCCAAATAATGGTCAAAGTCGTTAGAACATTCATAACAAGTTGATATAAACTCAGAAAAATGCAAATAAGTTATCAGGATGTTTAGAAAACATCACCTACATTTGCATGTAATTTTTATTCATGAAAAAAATATTGTTTATACCTATTTATTTTTAATAATGTTAATAACATTAATTACCTCGGGTAGTTTAAACGATGCTTTTGTCTTGAATGCAAATGATATTCCATAAAGGTAATGTTTATCTGAACATTTTCATATCTTATTTGCATTTTCTGAGTTCGTATGATTTAGTTATGAATTTTTAAAGTTTTGGTCAAACAGTCAAAGGGCATTCGAGGGACCTCGATGAAAAAAGTAAGGGCAAAACTGAGCAAGCTCGAAAATTAAGGGCAAAACCCGTGGGTAGGAACCAACTAGGGGTAAAAATGCAATTGTCCCTTGTATATTCCCCTTGCCATTGCATTGTTAACCCCTAGCCCATTTTGCATTACTTGCCTATCGAGACTAGCCATTTGAGTATTGTCGGCAACGTTACTTGTGCACATTAGTGATCATACTTCCCATAGCATACATACCATATCATCGTGGTGCATATATTGCTATCATATCTTGTGTCACAAGTTTGTTCCCGCATATACACAATTGCTATCTTGGTTTGTGCATTGTGCAAAAGTGTCCATAAAAAAGAAATAAAGCTTTTAAGCAAAAGAAAGAGAGCAAAGAAGCTTGTAAGCAAGTGCCATAGCATCATACCACATTGCACATGAGATTGTCATATCCGATCATCTTGGATCATCTTGAGAGAAACACCGGGAACCATACATACATAGCATACTTGGGATAGAAGTTTATCCATTTTGCATCTTAAAGGTTGTGCACAAGTGTCGCATCCGCCTATTGAGCAATCGTGCTAGCGTCTCTCTTGAGTTGTGCAACATGAGCATTTTCCGTGGATTCCACATTTTGTGCTCATTCCTTGGTTGCACGACCCCACTTATCTATCCGTGTGTGTGTTTCCGTGTGCCACATATTGCTATTGGTCCATTTGTTTCACTTGCGAATTTGTGAATCTCTTTCAACATTATCGACTCTTGCTAACATTTTGCATCAAACTTTTGTGCCACTATCCACACCGAGCTCCACCCAAAGCCTTACTTGTGTAGGTGTGAGAACCGACAAGAATTGGTACCAATTGTGCTATTTCCTTGTTACACATTTGAGTGATCATTGATCCATCTTCAACATTGGTCAAGGTACATTTGGTATAGTTCTTCTCTTTCTCCCACTCATATTTGCCCGAGTCTTGTGATGGATAGGCAAGGCATTTCCTCTCCGGTCTATGACAACAACGACGGCACGAACAACTACATCTCCAAAGCGTCCATCTTCGATCTACAACGACAAATGCTAGGCGCACAATCACGATTGCGAGAGCGCATCGAGAACATCTCCATCGACATTTGTCACTCCGAAGCAAGGAAAAGGGACTACATCGACAAGAGGCTTTCCGCACATAAAAAGGAGCAAGATGCAAGGATGGAGGAGATTAGAGCCTTGATCAAGTCTTCTTCCCCTTCGTCATCTTCAAGGCAGCGACGATCAAGCCACAAGTCTTCAGAGCGCGAAAAAGATGCAAGTGCAAATCGTCCACGTCCACATCTTCGTGATGACCACCATCACAATCGTGATCACCATCATCATGAAGGGCAAGTCACCTCCAAGCAAAATGTGCACGACGACGATGAACGACATCTACTACGAGCTCAAGAACGACAACGACATCATCATCATGAAGATGCTCTACAAGCGCAAATGCACAAGTCCCAACAAGCCCTACTTCACACCAAGTCCAAGCTTCATGAGCAAAAGAGAAGACCGCGAGACGACCACAACCAAGACGGTGCTACGGCTACAACAACCACTTTGGCATCTTCGCCAAGTGCTATCAAGGCATCTTCGCCTTTGGACGTATGGCATCTTCGCCTACTTCCCACGTGTATGCCTACATCGACTTCATCAAGTCCAAGGCGACTACCTACGAGCGAGGGTGACACTTCCATCTTCGGAAGACCCCAAGGAAGATGGTCGATCATGGGAAATTCCCTTCAATCATGGAGACGAGCTACAAGGTGCCACATCATATGGGCCTCCAACAACAAGACGGCGACAAGAAGGTCGAGCACGGGCCATCCTCTTCAACCACGGCAATAGGAGTTGAGCATGGAGACATTTGCACCTACATCTCTCCGACACACACATATGTCGAAATGCCCCAAGTGCCATGTGAGGAGAGACACCACCACATGAGTGACATGAGTGACTCCACCATACGTGACATTGAGAACATTTCCTATGAGAGGATGAGTGTGACCACCACTAGCCCCACACATTAGAGCATGCCACACATCCTATGTGAGGTTGAGCGCCATTTGAGTGACTCCACCAACCATATGAGTGAGAGCATCCTTGAGGGAGTGAGTGAGCCACAACACTTAGCGAGTGAGATAGTTGACACGGCATGTGAGGCCACTATGATATCTAACGACTTAACCTCTACTCCGAGTGTGTTTTCTTCTTTGGTGCTAGATCTCCTACATGACGACATGCCTACCCTCGACGAGTCCATCCATCCAATGGGAAAACTGATGGCCATGGTGGACAATGATACACCCCCCACATGGTTCCATCAAGAAGACGATGACAACGAGTGGATCTTCGACACCTCACCTACAACACATGAGCGACGCTCCAAAGGTAACATAGGTGATGGTGCTTCTTTTGTCCCACTAGTGGACTCTCTTGACATCAATTACTCCCATGATGTTGACCCACCTATTCCCATGCTTCATGCTAGTGAGACTTCTTCATGCCTTGACTTACCTATTTATGATGAATATTATGATGAGCATGTTGAGTTGCCTAGTAGTTATGCTATGCTTCATAGGATATCATGTGGAAATTCTGTTGGTCACTTCATGTTTGACAACCCATTGAACTTGTCATATGCTATGAGTGAGATCTCCCATATTGCATCATTACAATCTCAACATAGTAATTATGCATGCCCCATTAAAATCAATCCCATTTGCACTTATGGCATAGATGACTAGATGATGGTCATTGGCTTTTGTTTTTCATGTGATGATATTGCCATGCTTCTTTTACATGATTTGTGCAATTCATCCATATGCCATGCCATGATCACATTGTTCCAAATATGCTTTGTTTTGGATGTTGTCAATATTCTCCATGTGATGTTTCTACTCATGCTCATGAGGAGACCCCCATAGTTTCGTCATACATATTAGGAGATCTTGATGCATTCCATACTTTGCATGATTCCCATAATTGCGTGCACCATATGCATTCCATGAATAACAATGCTCTAGATATTTATCATGATGCATTACATCCTTTGAGTCTACATTATGACATACATCATAACAAACCTCTCATGATGGATGACATGTTTCTATATCGCGCATCTCATTTATTTGAGCATTGGATATTTTGTGCTAACCGACACATGCACGTGCGCATCATGATGGATGATGTGTACATATACCATGCACACACAATTTTTTCCTTTGCCTTTGTTTTGTGTAGGTACTCACATATACTCGCCAACCTCTCAATCCCAAGAGTTGACGAAACGAGCTCTTGAGAGCAACGACGCTTTGGGATCCCGTGGACTATCCTTACCACCGTTCCCTTCGCATAAGGACTACGCACATCTCTTTTACTTGGCTCTCACACGACTATGAGCTATCTACCACTTGTCACCTTATGCCCATACTATTGTGTTCACTTTGCATGTTATGCTTGCTCCTATGCCTTTGCCATGCAATTGTGACCCTTGCTTGCAAATACCCATGATTCACCATTATGCTACTTCTATGTGTATTTGCATGCTTGGTGGAGATCCTAGTAGCTATTGCCATAATTTCTTTGTGCCTCATGCTATTGATTCTTGTTGTGTTGGGAGAGTCATGATGTCCCATTGCTACTTACATATGGCTTCTCACCAATACATTCATGCTATTGTCCTCATATCTTGCTTTCATGTTTGTGCTATGTCATGTGAATTACTCATGCCCACGATTTGCACACATGACATGATTGCCATGATTCCCTCTAGTATGTTGCATCTTTGCACTACTAGCTGGCTTGACTTGATCGCTATGATTGTTTGCTATGTTGCATCACCCATGTTCCACTCTTACTTGCTTTCTTGGGTTGATGACATATATGCTCATGCCTCTCACATGATATATCTTGATCATTGTCTCCTGTGTCCATTAGTTGCCTCTTTCATATCCAGTTGTATTGAGTGCAACCATACTATGCTTATTGATCTTGGAGACTTTGACACCTTACTTGTGATGCATGCTTGTTTGATCGAGCCTATTGCATTTGGTTGTTCTCGCATCATATGCCTCCATACTATGCAATACTCCATTGTCCTTTCTTATGATGAGCATGATGCATACACTTGTTGGGTATCTTACCACACGAATGATAGGTTTTGCATTTCATCTAACCTCATTTGTTTTTCCAAGTGTTTGTCATGTTCTTTCATTTTGAAGGAGTCACAAGGCATTACCGTCAACATATTGGCTATGTGAAGGCATACATGATGTGTGACACCAACATTTTCGACATCCTCATAAAGGTGAACTCCTTCCCTTTGAGCCATCCTCAAGTTTGCATATTGGATGGGTCATTCTTTCATTGTTGTTTCCTTCTTGTTGTCTACATGATACATCTCGCGAACAGAGGAGCGACATTGGAGATTGGCTCTATGGACCTTCACATTGAGGAGCGCTCGCACTTATTGGATGCACCTTCGAACCTCCACTCTTGCCACGACATCGAGCATTGGTACACCAACACCTCCATATTTGTTGATTGTGCTCATACATGTCATGCTCGATGGACATATCATACTCACCACAAGTTTGCACCCTATGAATGTATTGACTCACATTATGATTGCCTTGTTGCATCTTGTATTCCCATGTCATCCATGATATATGAGCTTGTGCATTTCCTTAGCAAATTTGTTGTGATCTTCCTTGATGCATATTCATACATCATGATCATATTGTCCACCATCAATTGCATGATAGCTTACACATATTGAGCATCCATTGCCATATTCATGCTATTGATGAACCGTCCCTCTATGACATCATTTTGCACAATGGTAGAATTTGTTGCTTTGTGTACCATGCTAATTATCCCATGAATGTTTTGCATATCATTCTATATCATCTTGATAAGCTTCATGCGCTTTGTCACGCACTATCCCTTCACACGGACTCACGCTTAATTGATGGACATTTTGTGTGCGCTAACCATTGTATTTCCGAGTGTCGCTTGTGTTTGCTCATCTTGCATGTACCACATACCGGAGACACCTTGGAGTACTTGGATTGCGTCATGCCTTCAACTCCGTCCAACTACAAGTCCGTCCACGACAACCGTTTCCATGGTGATGAGGATCACGATCCGAGGTAGGATCTTTCCCAAGGGGGGAGATGATGCGGAGCATCCCATGTTCATCCCCATGTACACTCCGACTACTCTCCAAGCCCCAAGAGGACATATGACGAGACCTCGACCATACGCCATTGGGCACAAGGTGAACTAACTCCTCTTCGAACCTTCACTTTCCACATGTGAGACATGGCTACTACCTCATGCATGGACCTTGCATACACTCAGGTACAACTGAGACGACCATGGAGGATCCAATGACCAAGGCCAAGCACGGAGGAGTAGAAGGAAGAAGAAGCAGGGACAAGCTTCTGGAAAGCATAGACCTTCCGGCCTGCCAGGAACTTCCGGCCCCCAGACCTTCCGGCCTGCCCGGAACCTCCGGCCACGGAGTCCAGACCAGCCCCGAGCACGCCAACTCTCTGGTTATCCCGGAATCTGGCCAGAACCTGCCCGGAACTTCCGGAGCCCGGAACTTCGAGCCTGTCTGCGCACAGTGTATTGGGCCGAGCCCATGTACCCCTTCGCCCTCACTTACCCCTTCGTGGGCTAGCACTATATATACTCCCCCACCTCCTCCTAGTTAGAGTTAGCAAAGGATTAGCTCATTTGAGATAGAGCTTTGCTTATCCATACGGATCTCCTCCTCGTGAGAGACCGTGGCCTCTTCGGAGAAGATCCACCATGGATTCAAGACCCCTTTACGGGAAGATCCCTCGTGGATTCAAGACCTCCTCTCGGAGATGAGCTACCGCCACTTGTATCATCCTTTATTGGATTTGGATCGTGTATCTCTTTGTGTTTCTTGGATCTAGCACATGTGTGATCATATTCTCATTGGTTAAGTGTCTTCCTCTCATGTTTCCCCATGATTTCCCTCGTGTTGTTCCGCGTGTTCTTCGTGTTCCTCGTAGGATCCTCTCCAAACGTGAAAGATCGGCCCCATAGGGTTCCGCCCTACATCACTTTGGGGTATACCCCCATCTATATATAGGTGGAGGGGAGGGGCTAGTCACACTTGGGGAGGGAGAAAACCCTCCTTACGGTTTGGCTGAACCTAGAGGTGGAATCCTCCATGCATTCTGCTCCAACTGCCCTTGTCCCTCAAGCTTTCCTATTGGGGCTTGACCAATTCGTCCCAAGTGGGATTTGCCCCTAGCTCAGCAAGGGAAAACCCACTAAGGATCCCTAGAATATCTTGGCAGGTTTCAGAACCTTTTGGACCCTTCAGGAAGTTCTCTAGGCCTTCCAAGAGTTTCTAGAGATATTTGGGACGCTCCTGGGACCTCCTCGAACCATACATACATGACACTTTCGGATCTCATCCTCGTATTCTCCATCATGTCCTAATTCTCTTACATAGAGATAGACATTAAGCGTGTGACCTTACAGGTTCGGTAATACGTGGACATGTCTGGAACACCTTTCGTTCAATAATTATTAGCAGGGTCTGGCCACCCATAATAATCCCCACATATCAACAAAGAACTTTATTGAGCGAACTTTTTGTTATCGTATGCAATTTCCTTTGCTTCACGATATGTTTACTTTTCCTATCTATATTATAAAATACCAAAAATATATTTATCTTATCATATTATCTCTATCAGATCTCACTTTTGCAAGTGGCCTTGAAGGGATTGACAACCCCTTTATTGCGTTAGTTGCGAGTTCTTGTTTGTTTGTGTAGGTGCGTGGGACTTTTTGAGGAGCCTCCTACTGGATTGATACCTTGGTTCACAAAAACTAAGGGAAATACTTACGATACTATTGCTGCATCACACTTTCCTCTTCAAGGAAAACCAACACAATCTCAAGACATAGCAAGAAGGATTTCTGGCGCCGTTACAAGGTGATACGTCCATTTTGCATCATGCTTTTATATCGATATTTATCGCATTATGGGTTGTTATTTCATGATATGTCACAATACTTATGGCTATTCTCTCTTATTTTACAAGGTTTACCATGAAGAGGGGGAATGCCAGCAGCTGGAATTCTGGCTGGAAAAGGAGCAAATATTGGAGACCTATTCTGCGCAACTCCAAAAGTCCCGAAACTCCACGGAATATCTTAAAATAAATAAAGAAAAATCATCGCCAAAGATGAAGGCCAAGGGCCCACACCCTGCTCATGAGGCTGGGGGCGCCCCCCTGGGCGCGCCCCTACCTCGTGGGCCCCCTGGTGGCTCTCCGACGCCCATCTTCTCCTATATGAAGTCTTTCGATGAGAAAAAAAATAGAAGCAACCTTTCGGGACGAGACTCCGCCGCCACGAGGCGGAACTAATCTAGGGCTCCGGCAGAGCTGTTCTGCCGGGGACACTTCCCTCCGGGAGGGGGAAATCATCACCATCGTCATCACCAACGCTCCTCTCATCGGGAGAGGGCAATATCCATCAACATCTTCACCAGCACCATCTCTTCTCCAAACCCTAGTTCATCTCTTGTATCCAATTCTTGTCTCCAAGTCCGGGATTGGTGCTAGTAGGTTCCTAGTAGTGTTGAGTACTCCTTGTAGTTGATGCTAGTTGGTTTATTTGGTGGAAGATCATATGTTCAGATCCTATATGCACATTATTACCCCTCTGATTATGAACATGAATATGCTTTGTGAGTAGTTACGTTTGTTCCTGAGGACAAGGGAGAAGTCTTGCTATTAGTAGTCATGTGAATTTGGTATTCGTTCGATATTTTGATAAGATGTATGTTGTCTAACCTCTAGTGGTGTTATGTGAACATCGACTATATAACACTTCACCATTATTTGGGACTAGAAGAAGGCATTGGGAAGTAATAAGTAGATGATGGGTTGCTAGAGTGACAAAAGCTTAAACCCTAGTTTATGCGTTGCTTCGTAAGGGGCTGATTTTGATCCATATGTTTCATGCTATGGTTAGGTTTACCTTAATACTTTTGTTGTAGTTGGGGATGCTTGCAATAGAGGTTAATCATAAGTGGGATGCTTGTTCAAGTAAGAACAGCACCCAAGCACCGGTCCACCCACATATCAAATTATCAAAGTACCAAATGCGAATCATATGAGCGTGATGAAAACTAGCTTGACGATAATCCCATGTGTCCTCGGGAGCGCTTTTCCTATTATAAGAGTTCGTTCAGGCTTGTCCTTTGCTACAAAAAGGATTGGGCCACCTTGCTGCACTTTATTTACTTTTGTTACTTGTTGCTCGCTACAATTTATCTTCTCACAAAACTATCTGTTATCACTTATTTCAGTACTTGTAGAGAATACCTTGCTGAAAACCGCTTATCATTTCCTTCTGCTCCTCGTTGGGTTCGACACTCTTACTTATCGAAAGGACTATGATAGATCCCCTATACTTGTGGGTCATCAAGACTCTTTTGTGGCACCGTTGCCGGGGAGTGTAGCGCCTTTGGTAAGTGGAATTTGGTAAGGAAAAATATATATAGTGTGCCGAAATTTTCTGTCACTTGTTACTATGGAAAGTGAATCTCTGAGGGGCTTGTTCGGGGTATCTTCACCCCATCCAGTAGAGCAAAGAGTTGCTCCTCAACCTACTGAACCTATTGAAAATGAAACTCCTTTTGAATTTTCTTCGGGTATTATGGAAAAACTGCTAGCTAACACTTTTGCAGGAGATGGAACAAAGCATCCTGACGAGCATCTACGCTATGTGGATGATATTTGTGGACTATTTAAGATTGCAGGTATACCCGATGATGTTATTAAGAAGAAGGCTTTCCCTTTTTCTTTGGAGGGGGACGCATTGACATGGTATAGGCTATGTGATGATATGAGATCATGGAACTATAGAAGAGTGAAATTGGAATTTCATCAAAAGTATTACCCTATGCATCTTGTTCATCATGATCGCAATTATATATATAATTTTTGGCCTCGCAAAGGAGAAAGCATCGCTCAAGCTTGGGGGAGGCTTAAATGAATGTTATATTCATGCCCAACTCATGAGCTCTCAAGAGAAATAATTATGCAAAGTTTTTATGCTCGGCTTTCTCATAATAATCAAACCATGCTCGATACTTCTTGTGCTGGCTCTTTTATGATGAAGACTATTGAATTCAGATGGAATTTATTGGATAGAATTAAACGCAACTCTGAAGATTGGGACCTCGATGAAGGTAAGGAGTCAGGTATGACACCTAAGTTTGATTGTGTTAAATCTTTTATGGATACCGACATTTTCCGTAAGTTTAGCACTAAATATGGACTTGACTCTGAGATAGTAGCTTCTTTCTGTGAATCTTTTGCTACTTATGTTGATCTCCCCAAGGAGAAGTGGTTTAAATGTCATCCTCCCATAGAAGTAAAAGTAGATGTACCTATTAAAGTTGAAGAAAAGACCATCACTTATAATGATCCTATTGTTCCCACCTCTTATGTTGAGAAACCACCTTTCCCTGGTAGAGTAAAGGATCATGCTAAAGCTTCAACTGTTGTTTGTAAAAGCAATACTAGAACTTATACACCTCCTGAGCAAGTCAAAGTAGAACCTAATATTGCTATTGTTAAGGATGTCTTGTCCGATAATATTGATGGGCATGTCATTGAATTCTCTGGTGAAACTGCTAGAATTGCTAAACCCTGTGATAGAGATAAACATAGACCCGTGGTAGGCATGCCTGTTATTTCTATTAAAATAGGAGATCATTGTTATCATGACTTATGTGATATGGGTTCTAGTGCTAGTGTTATACTCATTGACTTATATAAAGAAATTATGCGTGATATCGCACCTGCTGAGTTAGAAGATATTGATGTTACAATTGAACTTGCCAATAGAGATACTATATCTGCAATGGGAATTGTTAGAGATGTTGAAGTCTTGTGTGGGAAAACCAAATATCCCGCTGATTTTCTTGTTATTGGTTCTCCACAAGATAGCTTTTGCCCCATTATATTTGGTAGACCCTTCTTGAATACTGTTAATGCTAAGATAGACTGCGAAAAGAATGTTGTTACTATTGGCTTGGATGATATGGTTCATGAGTTTAATTTCTCTAAATTTAGTAAACAACGTCGTAAGGAAGAATTGCCTAGTAAGGATGAAATTATTGGTCTTGCTTCTATTGCCGTACCTCCTAGTGATCCTTTAGAACACTATTTGCTAGACCATGAAAATGATATGTTCATGAATGAAAGAAGGGAAATAGATGAAGTATTCTTTAAACAGGAACCTATTCTGCAACACAATTTGCCTGTTGAAATCCTAGGGGATCCTCCTCCACCCAAGGGTGATCCTGTGTTTGAATTTAAACTGTTGCCTGATAATCTTAAATATGCTTATCTTGATGAAAAGAAAATATATCATGTTATTATTAGCGCTAACCTTTCAGAGCATGAAGAAGAAAGATTATTGAAAACTCTGAAGAAGCACCGTGCCGCTATTGGATATAATCTTGATGATCTTAAGGGCATTAGTCCCACTCTATGCCAACATAAAATAAATTTGGAAGCAGATGCCAAACCATTTCGTGATCCTCAACGACGTTTGAATCCTAAAATGAAAGAAGTGGTAAGAAAAAAAATAGTCAAGCTTCTGGAGGCAGGTATAATTTATCCCGTTGCTGATAGTAAGTGGGTAAGTCCTGTCCATTGTGTCCCCAAGAAGGGAGGTATTACTGTTGTCCCTAATGATAAAGATGAATTGATCCCGCAAAGAATTATCACAGGTTATAGGATGGTAATTGATTTCCGCAAATTAAATAAAGCTGCTAAGAAATATCATTACCCCTTACCTTTTATTGATCAAATGCTAGAAAGATTATGCAAACATACACATTATTGCTTTCTAGATGGTTATTCTGGTTTCTCTCAAATACCCGTGTCAGCTAAAGATCAATCAAAGACTACTTTTACATGCCCTTTTGGTACTTTTGCTTATAGACGTATGCCTTTTGGTTTATGTAATGCACCTGCTACCTTTCAAAGATGCATGATGGCTATATTCTCTGACTTCTATGAGAAAATTTGTGAGGTTTTCATGGACGACTTTTCCGTCTATGGTTCCTCTTTTGATGATTGCTTGAGCAATCTTGCTCGAGTTTTGCAGAGATGTGAAGAAACTAATCTTGTCTTGAATTGGGAGAAGTGCCACTTTATGGTTAATGAAGGTATTGTCTTGGGACACAAAGTTTCTGAAAGAGGTATTGAAGTTGATAAAGCCAAGGTTGATGCTATTGAAAAGATGCCATGTCCCAAGGACATCAAAGGTATAAGAAGTTTCCTTGCTCACGCTGGATTTTATAGGAGGTTCATTAAGGACTTCTCAAAAATCTCTTGTCCTCTGACTAATTTATTACAAAAAGATGTACCATTTGTCTTTGATGATGATTGTGTAGAAGAATTTGAAATACTTAAGAAAGCATTAGTCTCTGCACCTATTGTTCAGCCACCTGATTGGAATTTACCCTTTGAAATTATGTGTGATGCTAGTGATTATGCTGTAGGTGCTGTTCTAGGGCAAAGAGTTGATAAGAAATTAAATGTTACCCATTATGCTAGTAAGACTCTAGACAATGCTCAAAGAAATTATGCTACTACCGAAAAGGAACTTTTAGCGGTTGTATTTGCTTGTGATAAATTCAGACCCTATATTGTTGATTCTAGAGTAACTATTCATACAGATCATGCTGCTATTAAATATCTCATGGGAAAGAAAGATGCAAAACCTAGACTCATTAGATGGGTTCTCTTGCTTCGAGAATTTGATTTACATATTGTTGATAGAAAAGGAGCTGAGAACCCCGTTGCAGACAACTTGCCTAGGCTAGAGAATGTTCTTGATGACCCACTACCTATTGATGATAGCTTTCCTGATGAGCAATTAAATGTCATAAGTACTTCTCGTAGCACTCCGTGGTATGCTGATTATGCTAATTATATTGTTGCTAAATTTATACCGCCTAGCTTCACATACCAACAAAAGAAAAAGTTTTTCTATGACATGCGACATTACTTTTGGGATGATCCACATCTTTATAAAGAAGGAGTAGATGATGTTATTAGACGTTGTGTACCTGAGCATGAACAGGAACAGATCCTACGCAAGTGCCACTCCGAAGCTTATGGAGGACACCACGCTGGAGATAGAACTGCACATAAGTATTGCAATATGGTTTTTATTGGCCTACTCTCTTCGAGGATGCCCGTAAGTTTGTTTTGTCTTGTGATGAATGTCAAAGAATTGGTAATATTAGTAGACGTCAAGAAATGCCTATGAATTATTCACTTGTTATTGAACCATTTGATGTTTGGGGCTTTGGTTATATGGGACCATTTCCTGCCTCTAATGGATATACACATATTTTAGTTGCTATTGATTACGTTACTAAGTGGGTAGAAGCTATTCCAACTAGTAGTGCTGATCATAACACTTCTATTAAAATGCTTAAGGAAGTTATTTTTCCAAGGTTTGGAGTCCCTAGATATTTAATGACTGATGGTGGTTCACACTTTATTCATGGTGCTTTCCGTAAAATGCTTGCTAAATATGACGTTAATCGTAGAATTGCATCTCCATATCACCCGCAGTCTAGTGGTCAAGTAGAATTGAGTAATAGAGAGCTCAAATTAATTTTGCAAAAGACTGTTAATAGGTGTAGAAAGAATTGGTCCAAGAAACTTGATGATGCGTTATGGGCCTATAGAACTGCATATAAGAATCCTATGGGTATGTCTCCGTATAAAATGGTTTATGGAAAAGCATGTCACTTACCTCTCGAATTAGAACATAAGGCATATTGGGCTATTAAAGAGCTCAACTATGATTTCAAACTTGCCGGTGAGAAGAGGTTATTTGATATTAGCTCACTTGATGAATGGAGAACCCAAGCCTATGAAAATACCAAGTTATTTAAAGAAAAAGTTAAAAGATGGCATGACAAAAGGATACAAAAGCTTGAGTTTAATGTAGGTGATTATGTATTACTATACAACTCTCGTTTAAGATTTTTTGCAGGAAAACTTCTCTCCAAATGGGAAGGTCCTTACGTTATCGAGGAGGTCTATCGTTCCGGTGCCATAAAAATTGACAACTTCGCAGGCACAAATCCGAAGGTGGTAAACGGTCAAAGAATCAAACATCATATCTCAGGTAATCCCATAAATGTTGAAACCAATATTATTGAAATCGTAACCCCGGAGGAACACATAAGGGATACTTTCCAGAACGTCCCAGACTCCGAAAAGGAATAGGTATGTGGTACGGTAAGTAAACCGACCCCAAAACAATGTTTAAAGCAATATTTCTCCGTTTTGGAATATTTAGAAAAATAGAAAAATAAGTAGCAGTCCGGGGAGGACACGAGGCCTCCACGAGGGTGGAGGGTGCGCCCTACCCCTGGGCGCCCCCCTACCTCGTGAGCACCTCGTGTGCCCTCCAGACTTCGTTTTCTTGCACGATACGTATTTTGGTCGGTAAAAATTCATTATATATTCTCCCAAAGGATTTGACGACTGTATCACGCAAATATCCTCTGTTTTCATTTCGAACTATTTCTGTTGCAGATTTGAGGATTCCGGAGACTCGATCATCCTTCTATGAGGGTGAGCCTATGCCATGGAAGGTGGACGACAAGCTTCCATCATCAACAACACCTCCACCGCCAACAACAAAGAAGGAGATATAATCACATGGGTATGGGCACTCCCCTTGGCAACTGCCAAGCTTGGGGGAGGTGCCCCGGTATCAGTTCACCATCACAACTCCTATCTTTACCATTTTTCTTAGTTCGATCCTATTAGTAGTATCTTGATTTAGTAGAATAAAGTCATGGCACGATCTAGTTTTGAGTTTTGCTTTATGATCCCTCTATGCAGTCGAGTCCGTGAGCTATATATAATAAAGATTAGTGTTGAGTCAAGGGCTTGATTACTTTGCCATGATCTTGGGTGAATAAAGAAAAGAATAAAAAGAAACAAAGAGTTCATATTGATCTTATTGAGAGTAATGACTTCACATAAAATGAGTATGATGATTAAAAGTTGTTGGGAGTTGGCAAATATAGCTTTGGTCATCGTTGCAATTAATAGGAAGTAATAAGGAGAGAGAGGTTTCACATATAGATATATTATCATTGACATCTTTTAAGATTGGGAGCACTCATTAAAATATGACATGCTAAAGAGTTGATGTTGGACAAGGAAGACAACATAATGAGTTATGTTTTCTTACATCTGAGATAAAGTATGTTGTCATGGTTCCTCTAACATGTGGAGCTTGCCTTTCCCCCTCATGCTAGCCAAATTCTCAGCACCAAGTAGAGATACTACTTGTGCTTCCAAATACCCTTAAACCAGTTTAGCCATGAGAGTCCACCATATCTACCTATGGATTGAGTAAGATCCTTCAAGTAAGTTGTCATCGGTGCAAGCAATAAAAATTGCTCTTTAAATATGCATGACTTATTAGTGCAGAGAAATAAGCTTTGTACGAACTTGTTGTGGACGCAATAAAAACAACAGACTGCATAATAAAGGTTCACATACAAGGGGCAATATAAAGTGACGTTCTTTTGCATTAAGATTTTGTGCATCCAATCATAAAAGCGCATGGCAACCTCTGCTTCCCTTTGTGAAGGGCCTATCTTTTATTATTATCCTCTACTTTATGCAAGAGTCACGGTGATCTTCACCTTTCCTTTTTCATTTTATCCTTT
>NC_041391.1:236344716-236352944 GCF_002162155.2 Triticum dicoccoides
TGTGGGGCAAAACTACAAGCCCCTATCTTTCTCTGTGTCTGGTTAAAACTCCGTAACCACAAGTATTGCGTGACTGTTAGCAATTATGAAGGACTAAGTGATAGTTGAGTATGTGGACTTGCTTTTAAGCTCTGACATAGACTCTTTCCGATGTTATGATAAATTGAAATTGCTTCAATGACTGAGGGTATAATTTGTTGGTGCTCAATAAGTTTTATGATTCATACTTTGGCTTTGTGAAAAGATCATCACTTGAACATAAGTAATCATATGACAAATCTATATATATATGTTGTTGTTATGAAAATAATCATGATGCCTTCATGTCCGTATTTTATTTTTATCGACGCCTCTACTTCTAAACATGAGGACATATTTATTGTTATCGGCTTTTCGCTTGAGGACAAGCGAGGTCTAAGATTGGGGGAGTTGATACGTCCATTTTGCATCATGCTTTTATATTGATATTTATCGCATTATGGGCTGTTATTTCACGATATGTCACAATACTTATGTCTATTATCTCTTATTTTACAAGGTTCACCATGAAGAGGGGGAATACCGACAGCTGGAATTCTGGCCAGAAAAGGAGCAAATATTGGAGACCTATTCTGCACAACTCCAAAAGTCCCGAAACTCCACGAAATATCTTAAAATAAATAATGAAAAATCGTCGCCAAATATGAAGGCCAGGGGGCCCACACCCTGCTCACGAGGGTGGGGGGCGCGCCCCCCTGGGCGCGTCCCCCTACCTCGTGGGCCCCCTGGTGGCTCTCCGACGCCCATCTTCTCCTATATGAAGTCTTTCGATGAGAAAAAAAATCAGAAGCAACCTTTCGGGACGAGACTCCGCCGCCACGAGGCGGAACCTTGGCGGAACTAATCTAGGGCTCCGGCAGAGCTGTTCTGTCGTGGACACTTCCCTCCGAGAGGGGGAAATCATCACCATCGTCATCACCAACGCTCCTCTCATCGGGAGAGGGCAATCTCCATCAACATCTTCACCAGCACCATCTCATCTCCAAACCCTAGTTCATCTCTTGTATCCAATTCTTGTCTCCAAGTCCGGGATTGGTGCTAGTAGGTTCCTAGTAGTGTTGATTACTCCTTGTAGTTGATGCTAGTTGGTTTATTTGGTGGAAGATCATATGTTCAGATCCTATATGCACATTATTACCCCTCTGATTATGAACATGAATATGCTTTGTGAGTAGTTACGTTTGTTCCTGAGGACAAGGGAGAAGTCTTGCTATTAGTAGTCATGTGAATTTGGTATTTGTTCGATATTTTGATAAGATGTATGTTGTCTAACCTCTAGTGGTGTTATGTGAACATCGACTACATAACACTTCACCATTATTTGGGCCTAGAGGAAGGCATTGGGAAGTAATAAGTAGATGATGGGTTGCTAGAGTGACAGAAGCTTAAACCCTAGTTTATGCGTTGCTTCGTAAGGGGCTGATTTGGATCCATATGTTTCATGCTATGGTTAGGTTTACCTTAATACTTCTGTTGTAGTTTCAGATGCTTGCAATAGAGGTTAATCATAAGTGGTATGCTTGTTCAAGTAAGAATAGCACCCAAGCACCGGTCCACCCACATATCAAATTATCAAAGTACCGAACGCGAATCATATGAGCATGATGAAAACTAGCTTGACAATAATCCCATGTGTCCTCGGGAGCGCTTTTCCTATTATAAGAGTTCGTTCAGGCTTGTCCTTTGCTACAAAAAGGATTGGGCCACCTTGCTGCACTTTATTTACTTTTGTTACTTGTTGCTCGCTACAATTTATCTTATCACAAAACTATCTGTTATCACTTATTTCAGTACTTGCAGAGAATACCTTGCTGAAAACCGCTTATCATTTCCTTCTGCTCCTCGTTGGGTTTGACACTCTTACTTATCGAAAGGACTACGATAGATCCCCTATACTTGTGGGTCATCACCAGGGAGGTCTTCGCTCAAGTCAGGACATACCAAGTACCCATCACAAACTCATCTCCCTTGCATTTACATTATTTGCCATTTGCCTCTCATTTTCCTCTCCCCCACTTCACCCTTGCCATTTTATTCGCCCTCTCTTTCCCAATCTGCTCTCTCTTTCATTTGCCTTTTTGTTTGCTTGTGTGTTGGATTACTTGTCGCGATGGTGCAAGATAATACCAAATTGTGAGATTTCTCCAATACCAATAATAATGATTTCTTTAGTACTCCGATTGATGCTCTTAATGATGTTGAGTATTGTGAAATCAATACTGCTTTGCTGAATCTTGTTATGAAAGATCAATTCACCGGCCTTCCTAGTGAAGATGCCGCTACCCATCTAAACAACTTTGTTGATTTGTGTGAGATGCAAAAGAAGAAAGATACGGATAATGATATTGTTAAATTGAAGTCATTTCCATTTTCACTTAGAGATCGTGCTAAAGTTTGGTTTTCATCTTTGCCTAAGAATAGTATTGATTCATGGAACAAGTGCAAAGATGCTTTTATCTCTAAGTATTTTCCTCCCGGTAAGATCATCACTCTTAGGAACGATATTATGAATTTTAAACAACTTGATCATGAGCATGTTGCCCAATCTTGGGAAAGAATGAAATTGTTGATTCGCAATTGCCCTACTCATGGTTTGAATTTATGGATGATCATACAAAAATTTTATGCCGGATTGAATTTTGCTTCTAGGAATCTTTTAGATTCGGCCGCGGGAGGCATGTTTATGGAAATCACCTTAGGAGAAGCTACAAAACTCCTTGATAATATTATGGCTAATTATTCTCAATGGCACACCGAAAGATCTACTAGTAAGAAAGTGCATGCTATAGAAGAAATTAATGTTTTGAGTGGAAAGATGGATGAACTTATGAAATTGTTTGCTACTAAGAGTGCTTCTATTGATCCCAATGATATTCCTTTGTCTACTTTGATTGAGAATAATAATGAATCTATGGATGTGAATTTTGTTGGTAGGAATAGTTTTGGAAACAATTCTTATAGAGGAAACTTTAATCCTAGACCGTTCCCTAGTAATTCCTCTAATAATTATGGAAATTCTTACAATAATTCTTATGGTAATTTTAATAAGATGCCCTCTGATTTTTAGAATAGTGTGAAAGAATTTATGATCTCTCAAAAGAATTTTAATGCCTTGCTTGAAGAAAAGTTGCTCAAAGTTGATGGTTTGGCTAGGAACGTTGATAGACTCTCGCTTGATGTTGATTCTTTGAGACTTAGATCTACTCCTCCTAAGCATGATATCAATGAGTCTCTCAAAGCTATGAGAATTTCCATCGCTGAGTGCAAAGAAAGAACCGCTAGATTGGGTGCTAAGAAAGATTGCTTTGTAAAGGCGTGTTCTTGTAGTTTCCATGAAAATAATGATGAAGATCTTAAAGTTATTGATGCGTCCCCTATTAGATATTTGTTTTGCAATATGAATCTTAATAATGATGGGACTGGAGATGAGTCAACTTTAGTTAAAAGGCGTCCCAATGATTCGGAGTTCTTAGATCTTGATGCTAAATTTGGTAAAAGTGGGATTGGAGAGGTCAAGACTTTAAATAGCATTGAACCCACTATCTTGGATTTCAAGGAATTTAATTATGATAATTGTTCTTTAGAAGGTTGTATTTCCTTGTTGCAATCAGTTGTGAATTCTCCTCATTCTTATAGTCAAAATAAAGCTTTTACCAAACATATTGTTGATGCCTTGATGCAATCTTATGATGAAAAACTTAATTTGGAAGTGTCTATACCAAGAAAACTTAATGATGAGTGGGAACCTACTATAAAGAATAAAATTAAAGATCATGAGTGTTATGCTTTATGTGATTTGGGTGCTAGTGTTTCCACGATTCCAAAAACTTTATGTGATATTCTAGGTTTCCATGATCTTGATGATTGCTCTTTAAATTTGCACCTTGTGGATTCCACCATTAAAGAGCCAATGGGAAGGATCAATGATGTTCTCATTGTTGCAAATAGAAATTTGGTGCCCGTAGATTTTATCGTTCTTGATATAGATTGCAATCTTTCTTGTCCTATTATTCTTGGTAGACCTTTCCTTAGAACGATTAGTGCAATTATTGATATGAAGGAAGGGAATATTAGATTCCAATTTCCATTAAGGAAAGGCATGGAGCACTTTCCAAGAAAGAAAGTTAAATTACCTTATGAATCTATCATGCGAGCCACTTATGAATTGAGTGCCAAAGATGGCACTACTTAGATCTATCCTCGCTTTTATGCCTAGCTAGGGGCGTTAAACGATAGCGCTAGTTGCGAGGCAACCCAATTTTATTTGTGTTTTTTGTTTTTGTTTCTGTTTAGTAATAAATCTTGCATCTACCTTCTGTTTAGATGTTTTTTTATGTTTTAATTAGTGTTTGTGCCAAGTAAAACCTATAGGATAACCTATGGTGTTAGTTAATTTGATTCTGCTGAAAAAGAGAAACTTTGCGCGCATGAAAAAAATTAGTAATTCACGTTGGGCGTTAAACGATAGTGCTTTTGCATTGATTCTTTCTGTTGTATATCAATAGACAAATTTCACAGGACTCCCTATTTTGGTAGGGTTTTTAGAGTTCCAGAAGTATTCAAGAGTTACAAATTGCTACAGATTGTTCTGTTTTTGACAAATTCTGTTTTTTCGTGTGTTGTTTGCTTATTTTGATGCATCTATGGCTAGTATTAAGTGGTATGAACCATAGAGAACTTGAAATATAGTAGGTTTAACACCAATATAAATAAATAATGAGTTCATTACAGTACCTTATGTGGTGGTTTTTATTTCTTTCACTAACGGAGCTTATGAGATTTCCTGTTGAGTTTTGTGTTGTGAAGTTTTCAAGTTTTGGGTAAAGATTTGATGGACTATGGAATAAGGAGTGGCAAGAGCCTAAGATTGGGGATGCCCAAGGCACCCCAAGATATTCAAGGATAGCCAAAAGCCTAAGCTTGGGGATGCCCCCAGAAGGCATCCCCTCTTTCGTCTTCGTTTATCGGTAACTTTACTTGGAGCTATATTTTTATTTGCCACATGATATGTGTTTTGCTTGGAGCGTCTTGTATGATATTAGTATTTCCGTTTTAGTTTTCCACAATCATCCTTGCTGCACACACCTTTTGGGAGAATCCCACTTGATTGGAATTTATTAGAATACTCTATGTGCTTCACTTATATCTTTTGAGCTAGATAGGTTTTGCTCTAGTGCTTCACTTATATCTTTTAGAGCACAGAGCTTGCTTAATTTTGAAGAAATTGTTAGTCTCTCATGCTTCACTTATATTATTTTGAGAGTCTCTTAGAACAACATGGTATTTTCTATGGTTATAAAATTGGTCCTAGAATGGTGGGCATCCAAGTTGGGTATAATAAAAACTATCATAGGAAGTGAATTGGATGCTATGATCAATTTGATACTTGATAATTGTTTTGAGATATGGAGGTAGTAATATTAGAGTCATGCTAGTTGGGTGATTATGAATTTAAAGAATGCTTGTGTTGAAGTTAGCAAGTCCCGTAGCATGCACGTATGGTTAAAGTTGTGTAACAAATTTGAAACATGAGGTGTTCTTAGATTGTGCATCCTTATGAGTGGCGGTCGGGGACGAGCGATGGTCTTTTCCTACCAATCTATCCCCCTAGGAGCATGCACATAGTTCTTGGTTTTTGATGACTTGTAGATTTTTGTAATAAGTATATGAGTTCTTTTGACTAATGTTGAGTCCATGGATTATACGCACTCTCACCCTTCCATCATTGTTAGCCTCTTCGGTACCGTGCATTGCCCTTTCTTACCTTGAGAGTTGGTGCAAACTTCGCCGGTGCATCCAAACCCCGTGATATGATACGCTCTATCACACATAAACCTCCTTATATCTTCCTCAAAACAGCCACCATACCTACCTATTATGGCATTTCCATAGCCATTCCGAGATATATTGCCATGCAACTTTCCACCGTTCCGTTTATCATCATGACACGCATCATTATTGTCATATTGCCTTGCATGATCATGTAGTTGACATCGTATTTGTGGCAAAGCCACCATGAATAATTTTTCATACATGTCACTCTTGATTCATTGCCCATCCCGGTACACCGCCGGAGGCATTCATATAGAGTCATATCTTGTTCTAGTTTTGAGTTGTAATTCATGAGTTCTAAATCAATAAAAGTGTGATGATCATCATTATCAGAGCATTGTCCCGAAAGAAAAAAAAAGAGAAAGGCCAAAAAAAAGAAAGGCCAAAGAAAAAAAGAAAGGCCAAAGAAAAAAAGAAAGGCCAAAGAAAAAAAGAAAAAAAAGAAAAATAAAAAAGGGGGCAATGTTACTATCTTTTTCCACACTTGTGCTTCAAAGTAGCACCATGTTCTTCATATAGCGAGTCTCATATGTTGTCACTTTCATATACTAGTGGGAATTTTTCATTATAGAACTTGGCTTGTATATTCCTACGATGGGCTTCCTCAAAATGCCATAGGTCTTCGTGAGCAAACAAGTTGGATGCACACCCACTAGTTTCTTTTGTTGAGCTTTCATACATTTATAGCTCTAGTGCATCCGTTGCATGGCAATCCCTACTCCATAGCCCATTGATTATCCTCATCAATGTGAGACTTTCTCCTTTTTTGTCTTCTCCACACAATCCCCGTCATCATATTCTATTCCACCCATAGTGCTATATCCATGGCTCACGCTCATGTATTGCGTGAAAGTTGAAAAAGTTTGAGATTATTTAAGTACGAAACAATTGCTTGGCTTGTCATCGGGGGTGTATAAGATGGGAGCATTTTTGTGTGATGAAAATGAAGCATAGCCTAACTATATGATTTTGTAGGGATGAACTTTCTTTAGCCATGTTATTTTGAGAAGACATGATTGCTTTGATTAGTATGCTTAAAGTATTACTATTTCTTATGTCAATATGAACTTTTATTTTGAATCATTTGGATATAAATATCCATGCCACAACAAAGGAAATTACATTGAAAATTACGCTAGATAGCATTCCACATCAAAAATTCTGTTTTTATCATTTACCTACTCGAGGACGAGCAAGAATTAAGCTTGGGGATGCTTGATACGTCTCCAAGTATCTATAATTTTTTATTGTTCCATGCTATTATATTACCCGTTTTGGATGTTTATGGGCTTTACTTTACACATTAATATCATTTTTGGGACTGGCCTACTAACCGGAGGCCCAGCCGTATTGCTGTTTTTTTTGCCTTTTTTAGTGTTTCAAAGAAAAGGAATATCAAATGGAGTCTAAACGGAATGAAACCTTCGGGAGCGTGATTTTTGGAACAAACGTGATCCAGAGGACTTGGAGTGCAAGTCAAGAAGCAATCGAGGCGGCCACGACGGTGGAGGGTGTGCCGCCCCCCTACTGGGCGTGCCCCGCTATCTCGTGGGCTCCTCGGCCATCCACTGACCTACTTCTTCCTCCTATATATAGCCAAGTACCCCGAGAACATCAAAAGCGACCACGAAAAACTATTTCCACCACCGTAACCTTCACTACAAAAAAAAGACACATCCATGACATTTTGGGCTGAACGAAATTCTTTTCTGTCATACATATGACACTTCTATGACGATAATTGTGACAAAACCTGGTATCATCATAGATGTGGTGGGCTCCTACTTCTATGACAAAAAATCATGACAGAAAATGGGCTTTTCGTCCTGGGCAGGCCGGAGACGCAGCTGCATGACATTCTTTGGGCCATCCATGCCGGAAAAAACCATGATAGAAGCGAGGGGGAGGAAAATTTCGGGGAGTTGCCGGTTACGGTGGGAGGTCGGGGGCCGAGCGATGCACGTTAATCTCGTACACGTACACGCGTGTGTGCTAGGCGTTGGCTCTAACTGAACCCAAGCGAGGCGTTGGGCTCTAACTAAACACGAGCGATTGCACTACAGGCTACGCGTTACTGAACCCGAGCGATCGATCGATGGCTGTTAACTGAACCCGATGGAGCGATTCCTTCGCTACTGCTGCTAACTGAAGCCGATCGATTGGATGAACAGTGAGCATTGCGAGGGGGGGTGTTTGGATGAATAGTGAGCAATGGCGTTGCCTCTGGATGAACAGGACCCCGTGGTGTGGAGGGCTGGATGAACAGTAGACGGTGGAGGGGTGGCCATGGAGGGGTGGTTGAACAGGACCCCGTGGTGTGGAGGGCTGGATGAACAGTAGACGGTGGAGGGCTGGAT
>NC_041391.1:236353222-236446226 GCF_002162155.2 Triticum dicoccoides
AGGACCCCCGTTTCGACCGTAGGAGGTCCGTTTCGTCCGTTTTGCGGTACGCCACACCCCTCCCGATCTATAGGACCCCTATTTCGACCGTAGGAGGTCCGTTTCCTCCGTTTTGCGGTACACCACACCCCTCCCGATCAACAGGACCCTGTTCCGAACGTAGGAGGTCCGTTTCCTCCGTTGTGCAGTACGCCAGGCCTCGTTTCCATCGCCTGTTCCGTCCAAGCCCTCCCGATGAACACGACCACGCATTCCATTCTGACCCAGCTGGTTGGCTCCCACGCGTTCCGTTGCCTCCCGATGAACACGACGCATTATGTTGCGTCCCCATGAAGACGACGCATTCCGTTGCCTCCCCATGAACACAACGACGACGTTGTTTCTTCGTTCCGACCCAGCCATGTACACAAGCCCTGGCCGTACGTATGCGGGACTAGGCATTCGAGACCCTGCCCCTATGTACGTATGTGGCCGTATTTTATTTCTTGCACCCTCGCCAATGTACGTACGTGTACATGCTACGTGCGCGCCTCTACTACGACATGTGTGCGCCTCTACTACGACACGTGCGTGCCTCTACATCGACCAGTATGTACGTACACGTTTGCGACCAGAATGACAATGCTACGTACGCTTCGACCAGGTGGGTCCCGACTGTCAGGCACTTCCTTGCCTGCAAAGATGTAGCTGGCGGGTCCCAGCAGTCAAGGGGGTGAATCGTTTTTTTTTTGCCCGGACGCACTTCCTTGCGTGCGAAGATGTAGCTGGTGGGTCCCAGCAGTCAGGGGGAAACGTTTTTTTCATGAAATACGGTGGCCCGTCCGGTGGGTCCCCGCTGTCAGGTGGAGGAATAATTATTTTGTGCGTAATAAGGAGGCACTTCCTTGCTGCAGCCGTGGACCCAGCTGTCAACGTCTCCACGCACAGTACTCTTCCGATGGAAGTCGGTCGTTGACCACATTGACCACGCCGCGCCGAGAGCACCACGGCGGTGGACGACGGCGAGGCCTAGGAAGGGGACGACACGGAGGCAGGGAAGACTCAGCAGTTGTTTCCCACGCGGAGCGGAGTACGACTGTACGAGGGTTTACTGGTTCGTCTGCCGTCGCCGGAGAATAACAGCAGGTGTGGGTGAGTAGAGGGATGGCTAGGCCAGCGATGGGAGTACAGTGGGGCGGTGAGGCCTGCGTGGCAGCACAGCAGGCCGCGGGGAGGAGGGATCAGGCAGTCTCGCTGGCGCTTGTTTGAGCGGTTGGAGTAGGAAGAGCAGAGATTGAAGAAGCACGACGGCTGTTGGATGGACATCCAACCGTCACTACTTGTGCGTCAAACTTTTTCTTAGGAAAGACTCAAATCTGTGGAAAACAGCATATATCCCATCTGCCATTATTTCTAATAATTTACAGCCCATTTGCAAATTCTTAAGGTTTTTTTTGGAGCCCATATTTTTTTTGTTAGCATTACAGCCCATATTGTGGCCATGGTTAAAAAATTCTACGAAATTTTGCATATTTTGGTGCGGTCCGAACTGTTTTTAATCCTGAAATTTCGACTCACATTCAAACTGATTTTAAAAATAAATGTATATCAATATAAAATCCAACAAATTCTCCACGCATAAAAATTAATGTAATTTAAAATCTTGAAATAAAAATATATATTTGAAACTAATTGCCGGTTTGTTGTGTTTTAAAAATGTACAGCCCATTTCTCATTACTGATGGGCCATTTTCTCGGCCAGCCGAATGAAAGCTCTCCTCGTCTTGAAAGATTTGCAGCCCAACAGGCCTGACAAAGCGACTTGGCAAATCACAAAAAAACTGGGTTGTGGCCGTGGACCCAGCTGTCAGCCTCTCCACATACAGTACTCTTCCGATGGAAGTCGTTCCTTGACCACGTTGACCACGCCGCACGGAGAGCACTACGGCGGTGGACGACGACGAGGCCTAGGAAGAGGATGACGCAGAGCCGGGGAAGACGCGGCAGTGGAAGCCCGCGCGGAGAGGAGTACGAGGGTTCACAGGTTCGGGTGCGGTGTGAGGCTGCCATCGCCGCAGGGCCTGGCCAGCGGTGGGAATAGTAAGGGGCGGTGAGGCCTCTGCGGCAGCACAGCCGGCCACGGGAGGCAGGAGCATGTGGCACGACCGGCGCTGCTTTGGGCGGCTGGAGCAAGAAGACCAGAGGTTGAAGAAGCACTACGGCCATTGGATGGACATCGTATGGTCACTGGAGCTAGAATCGTTCATATTGACTAAGTTGACAAAGCCCTTCGTCCCCGTCAACTTAGTAAGCCCACAAGATGGCCTCCCACCAAGGTGGGTCCCAGCTAGACGGGGGAGTATTCATTTTTTTGTGCGTAATAAGGAGGCACTTCCGGTGGGTCTGAGCTGACAGCGGGGGGGACGTTTTTTTCGCGAAATACGGTGGCCCGTCCGGTGGGTCCCAGTAGTCAGGGGAAACGATTTTTTCGCAAAAATACTGGTGGCCCGTCCGGTGGGTCCCCGCTGTCAGGTGGAGGAATAATTATTTTTCGGGTAATAAGGAGGCACTTCCTTCCGGCTGCCGTGGACCCAGCTGTCAGCCTCTTCACGTACAGTACTCTTCCGATGGAAGTCAGTCGTTGACCACATTGACCACGCCACGCCGAGAGCACCACGGCGGTGGACGACGGCGAGGCCTAGGAAGGGGACGACATGGAGCTGGGCCACGGGAGGCAGGAGCAGGCGGCACGACCGACACTGCTTTGGGCGGCTCGAGCAAGAAGACCAGAGGTTGAAGAAGCACTATGGCCGTTGGATGGACATCATACAGTCACTGGAGTATTGACTAAGTTGACAAATCCCTCCGTCCCCGTCAACTTAGTAGGCCCACAAGTCAGCCCAACAATATGGTGGGTCCCAGCTAGCAGGGGGTATTCATTTTTTTGGGCGTAATAAGGAGGCACTTAATTGCGTGCGAAGATATAGCTGGTGGGTCCAACCTGTCAGCGGGGGGCACGTTTTTTTCGTGAAATACAGAGGCCCTTCCTGTGGGTCCTAGCTGTCAGGTGGAGGAATCATTATTTTGCGCGTAATAAGGAGGCATTTCCTTGCATGCGGCCGTGGACCCAGCTGTCAACCTCTCCACGTACAGTCCACTTCCGATGGATGTCGTTCATTGACCATGTTGACTAGGCCGCGCCGAGAGCACCAGGGCGGTGGACGACGGCGAGGCCTAGGAAGGGAACGACACGGAGCCGGGAATACTCGGCAGTTGTTTCCCACACGGAGGAGTACGAGGGTTTACTGGTTCGTCTGCCATCGCCGGAGAATAACAGCATGTGTGGGTGAGTAGAGGGATGGTGAGGTCAGTGATGAGAGTACGGTGGGGCCGTGATGCCTGCGCGGCCGCATAGCCGGCCGCGCGAGGAGGCAGCAGGCAGTCCCGCTGGCGCTTGTTTGAGCGGCTGGAGCATGAAGAGCAGAGATTGAAGAAGCACGACAGCCGTTGGATGGACATCCAACAGCCACTGCTCTCGTGTGTTGACTAAGTTGACAGGGCGTTGCGTGTGCGTCAACCTTTTTTTATGAAAGCATATGCGTCAACCTGTAGTACGCGCACAAGTCAGCCTCAAATCTATGGAAAACAGCATACAACCCATCTGCCATTATTTCTAATAATGTACAGCCCATTTGCTAATTCTTAAGATTTTTTTGGACCCATCTTCTTTTTGTTAGCATTACACCCCATATTGTGGCCACGGTTAAAAAGTATACGAAATTTTGCATATTTCGGTGCGGTCAACTGTTTTTAATCTAGAAATATCGATTCACATTCAAACTATTTTGAAAAATAATTTATATAAATATAAATCCAAGTAATTGTCCACGCATAAAAATCAATGGAATTTAAGATCTTGTAATGAAAAAAAATTGAAACTAATTCCCGGTTTGATGTGTTTAAAAAATTTACAGGCCATTTCTGGGAAAACCGAATGAAACTCTCGTCGTCTTGAAAGATTTGCAGCCCAGCAGGGCCGATAAAGCAAGTAGGCCTTGTTTGGGTATTTCTTAAAAAAATAGAACTGGGCTAGCCATTTTCATCAAGAAAATAACACAACTGGGCTCATGATGTGGTAAACATAAATTAAACCCTGGCTAGACGGGCCACAGCCCCCGCACAACCCCGTTGTTACCCTGATCCATCGCTAAAACTAGTATAAATAACAACTGCTTGTTCCTCAAAAAAAACTGCGCGACTTGCTGGGTCCCTGGTGTCAGCCGCTCGTAGTGTAATTCTCTCGTTTATTGACTAAGTCGACAATGGCCTGAGCCCCAGATGTCCAACCATTAGGAGGAACCATATTTTTGGGCTTGTACTATAGAGGCACTTGCTTGCGTACTGCCATGATGCTGGTGGGTCCCTACTGCCATCCTCTCCACATACAGTCATCTCCTTGTTCCTCTCGGTTGTTGATGACGTTGACAACGCAAGAGGGCGGCGCACCGCGCACGGCGAGCGAACCAAGGCCGCAAGGCGGAGGACGACGGCGAGGCCTCGGACGGAATGAACAGGAGTCGTTGAAGATGTGTCGGTCCAGTCGCAGGCGGAGGGGAGTACGAGGGTTGACTGGCTCGGGCACGGGTGCGTGTTGGGGCTGACGTCGCCGGAGAATAACAGGACGTGTGGGGGAATAGAGGGAGGGACTGGCCAACTTTGGAGGGTACGTACGGTAGGGCGGCGGAGGCGCAGCCAACCATGGGAGGCGGGAGCAGGCGGAGCCCACGGGGTGGTTTGGTTTGGGCGGCTGGAGGAAGAAGAAGACAAGAGATAGAAGATACACGACAGATGTCGTGGAATTGTCACGGCAGATGTCCTTAGTGTCAGGACTTAGTCGCGAGGCCAACGCATCTATGTGGTAGTTTGAGAGGGGTTGAGCGGGACGAGAGACGCAGGGTGGATCAACACACAAGACAAGGATTTAGACAGCTTCGGGCCCCGGGAAACATCATCCGGTAATAGCCCTACATGTTGTTTGAGGCTAGGTCTCATTATCATCACGTGGGAGTTGCCGTAAACCGGCTCTCCTCTTTATGTCTAGCCCTAAGATTGTTTCTTCTTGCCTCTCCCCCTTTGGGGAGCCCTGCCCCTCCTTATATATGTTGAAGGGGCGGTTTACATGTGGAGTCCTATTAGGATTAGGACTAGTCTATCTCTAATACAAACCGGATAGAAGTCCTGGTCTTAACTCCTTGTAAAATATTCCTCATGCCTTTCCTCTTAAACCGGCCCACCATTAAATGTGAACCGGCCTTCTGGGCCTTGGGCCTCGTCATCCACCTAAGCCGCCCACCGGGTTACTAATGAACCGCCAAGACCGGGCGGGTATCCCGTGAACCGCCAAGCTCCGGGCGGGTTACCAGTGAGTCGTCCAGTCCCGGCCGGGTTAAACTTCCGGCCGGTTTACACCGCGGGGTATATCCCCGACATTAGCCCCCAGTTTAATTTGGATTTATCCATGTTAAACTGATCCTATAAAATAAACACAAGAACAAACTTGACAGGTTGTGCTCCGGGTTAAGAATTCTTGTAAACCGGCACCTGATCATCCTTAAGTCCTTGTCATTTCCTCCTAGAAAATCCAGGTCAATAAGCCAGCGTCATACTCAATTTGCTGGCATTGGTTTCTCACAGAAAAATATTTTGAAGAATAATCCACTTGAGTCGGCTTCCAAAGCGCCGGTTTAAGAAATATTGGTCTTGAAATATTCATCTGATATTCAGCCGGTTTGAAGATGTAAAAACTTGCCGGTTTATAAATATTGATAGTACCGGTTCATACTTGTAATTGACCTCCAGCTTGAAAATATACCTCTTATAAGACTATCACTTGTAGCCCCCAAGTCTTAAGAAGGTAGCATAGCAATAGCTTAAGACTTGCTTCAATATAAATATCACAATCTTGAAGAAATCCAGTTTGTTCATCTCAATCACTAGTCAGAATTGAGTATTCCCAATATGTAGCCCCCAAGTGCCGGGTTGTCATGCTTACAGTAACCTGGGACTTGTAATTTCCTGATGCTCATAAAAACTTCAACTAGTGTATCCCCCAAGGGCCGAGTCATTATGCAATAATGAGCAGGGACTTTGTAAATATAATCATGTAATCTTTGAACAACAACGGTGTATAGCCCCCAAGGGCCGGCTCAGTAAGATAATATTGAGCTGGGACTTGATATATACTTCAATAAAAATAATATCATATAATACAACCCCCATCATGGGGCTTGAATCCACGTCCACAAGGTTAAGAGCCTTGTGCTTTACCAACTGAGCAATGTACCCTTCAATATAATGGATAAAAAACTTTGTACCTTGAATTGTTGACAGGAGCAATTGGTAGCCCCCAAGGGCCGGCTCATTATAATGTGATGAGTCGGGTCTTCAATAATATGAGCAAAAAATGACTTTACATTAGCCCCCAAGTATCATGGTGCATGCTTACAGCGACATGAGACTTGCATATTTGATATAATCTCAACTTGAATAATGTAGCCCCCAAGTGCCGGGTCGTAAGCCTGCAGCGACTCGGGACTATTCCCTCCATTGCAAAATAAATCATATCCTTTGAAAAAATAATAGCCATTGCGCTAAAGCGACTTTGAAAACCTCAATAATACCGGTTGTTAAAAACCATAATAAAAATCCAGCCATGTTGGCTATTCAAGATAATTTAATCCCGTATGAAAACCTTATTCATTCAATATCATAATGAAAATTCAGCCAAGTTTGGCTATTTGAATAATATAACCCAATGATTTATAAGCGCATGATTCCAATGGCGCAATCCAAATATATACTGGCGACTTATAGTCCAAAGCCAGGCCGGTTTAATAAACACCGGATAATTTATCATCATGCTTTATTCAACCTGTCTCTGCATACAACAAGTTTAAAGTGTCCTGGCGGTTTACCGCCGGACGGGTCATAATGCCCAACATATAACCCAGGTTTATAACCAAGGCTGCACTTAAGAATAATCAAATATGAAATATATCATACCTATGACATTGAATCACATCATTGGTTTACCAACTTTTTGTAGTAGAGGTAATAACCCAAATTTTGAGTACTGATAACTCCTTCCATATTGTCCCGGTTTATGAAAAACCGTACTGGGTTGTGATAAACACCGGATTAACCATATATAATACTGGCGACTTATAGTCGAAACCAGACCAGGCTGATAGTCTCCGGTTTATGATTTGATCATGTACTGACAACTTGTAATTGAAAGCCAAGCCGGGTTAATGGACACCGGTTTACTCCATGATAAGATGGTAACATAAAATCAAAAAAAATCAAACCAGGCAAATAATCTCCGGATTAAGAATTGACCGTGTTCCGTAAATTGACAGTCGAACCGGTCTGCGAATTTTGTCGGTTTAAGAACGCAACAAAGAAGAAATATTTATTAAAGAAAATTTCAAGCAAAGGCAATGATAAAACCATTTGCAAAAAACATGCTATACTGAGCTGATAAGATGGTGTTACCGTGGTCGGACAGGACCAAGCCCCCAATAGGAGTGACAATGGTTGAAGTCAGCCAGGTCCCCAAATGAAACCGTGGCATATATGCCCATCAAAAGGCGTGGCAATGGTTCGGGTTCGACCAAGCCCCCAAGTGATTTTGTGGCCTTAGGCCGATCAAGAGGCGTGACTGGTTCAGACTTGACCATGTCCCCAAGTGATCTGGTGGCTTTCGCCTATCAAAAGGTGTCGCGTTGGTTCAGACACGACCAAGGCCCCAAGTGATATAAAAAGCAAATCTCAAGGGGTAAACCGGTGGCCGCTTTAAGACAGAACCTCCGTGTAACCACGCATGATGTAAAAAAGAACAGAGACCCCGCTTTATGAAGCAGAAGCCCCCATGTGATCAATATGTTAGGCCAATAAGGTAGGATATCCATGTTTGAACCGCGCATCATGGCAGCAGGTCCTCTTCGGTAATTTTTAACTTTTTATTGCAAGAGATAAATTCTTCTTGAACCGGGATCTTGAACCGGATATGGAGAGCTTCAAAGCTTTGTGGGAGACATCTTTCCCTTGAACCGGATTTTAAACCGGAATCTTCATTTTTAGCCGGAAATTTTCTGACGGCCTTTAAACTCGAACTTGCGAGAAGTTAATTCCTTTTTGAACCGGAAATTCTTAAACCGGATTTGAGAGCTTCAGTGAGACTGGCTTCCTTGAGCCGGATTTTAAACCGGAATCTTTTCTGATGACCCGGAACTTCTTCATTGAGCCGGGATTTTGTAATTGTCATATACTTTCTAAGCCGTAAATTTTCTGACGGCCTTCAAATAACAGTAGCCTCCGGGACCGGGTTATCTTTCCCTCCATTGTCCTGGGGTTTTTAAATTTGCTGAAACTGGCAAGACTTGTTGCGTCATATCATCGTAGCCCCCGAGTCTCAAGGTGACTCGAAGAGTTGGCTTGAGATTCTCCATATTTGACCGTCATATAAACTGGTATAACTTGTATATCATTGGTGTTGATAGCATGATGTGAATCCATAGAAGGCTGAGGTGACTGCGGTGGGTTATAATTGATCCCGTATGAGCTGTGTCCGCAACTCGGCCAATGGCTCCTTCCAACTGGCTATTTGAAGTTGACCAAACTGTAATGGCAGCGATTTGTGCACATGTCCATTGAACCATCCAGCGCAGACGGCCGCTGATGATAACTCGCCTCCAATTTGCTGAAAGAAAACCGGGCTACCCAAGTTGTGACTTGCTCATAGGCAATAAATAGCTCATGCAGACGGGCGCGGCCCGGTGTGTTGATGTAGACCAGGCCGCGAGAGACGGGTGGTGAAAACGACCGGCCGCAACATTTGAGGCGGCACAGACAGATGAACCGGCTGTGGCGTTGTAAGCCGTGCGGACAATCGAGTCAATCGCAGGAGTTGTCAGCCTCGCAGACGGACAAAGTTGATGTAGCGGGGGTGGCAACTTATGCAGGACGAGCGCTAGTGCAAAAAATAATATTTTCCCATGCCCCTTTTGCGACACCTTTTTGTAGGAATAATGGTCCTGCGGAAAAATATCATAGACCAAGTAATTGTTCTTTTGATAAAAACAATATGTTTAATAGAATAAACTTAGATGGATATCACCTGGCATTTTTTGTCAGATAGGCAGAGACGGAGCAGACCAAGTTTCAATATGCAGATAAATCCACAGTTGAAATTATAGATAGCATCCAGCAGCCCAGCGCTATGTCAAATTGACTTCTTTTTCTTTTCTGGCCAGCACTAACTACTGGAGCAGCGGGGAGCCAGTGCGCCCGCGGACCGGAGGTGGAAGTGAGGCTGAGCCCTTCAACACACCCGAAAATCCCTGAGCTTGAATCATCAACAGGACAAAACCCATAGCAAGTCTGTTCTCTGTATCCGCCGAAACTGAAACTTGCGTTTCTTCAGTAGTCAATTGAGTTGAAGCGGATTGTTTGCGGACGTAAATATTAGGATTCCCCACATCGACAAGTAACATCCGGCTCACGGGGCGCAGGTCGCACGAGAGGACCCAGGTCAGGGTACCTTGTAGCCGAGCTATCGTTGTAACATTTTTTTTCAAAGGCCACTAAAGTTTTACTTGCATCGTAAATTCCTTTTTTGGTCTTGGTACGTTGCAACTCCAAAACCCAGGCTTCATGGACGAAATATTTTGCACTCCCCCGGTTGTGCTGAAGCAGATTTTGATGTTAATAATAACTTCATCGCCGGTTCGAGCTGCGATGACAATGAAACTGGCCGGACCCTGCGACGTACGGCACCGCTGCAGGTGCGATCTCCATTGTTACGGCAGCCTTGACCATTTACTGAACCAAGTAGTAGCACATGCTACTCCCAGCTTACCAAGAAGCACTACTAATCGCATCCAAGATGTGCATACACGCACCACCTCTCGTGGCTACACAGCTGCAGCAGGAGCGCTCAAAGACGGCTTGTGCGGATAATTTAGACGCGGGCATGGCGGCTCAGCAGAGGCAAGCGGGGACGGAGTCCGGCGCAGCTGGCAGCAATGCGCCGGGTTTCGCCGGCGCGTGGACATAACGGCGTGCTACCTGGCCATCGCGGGACGCGGCGCAAAGAGAGCCGGTCGCGGCCACTGGAGTATACTGCGACCAAAGCGGCGTCAGGCTATGTCAATTTTGGAGGCGGCGGCTCAGAGGTGCCCCGACAAATTCGCGACGGAGGGCGGACCATGGTCAGAGGACCAGGCAGTGGCTACTTAACCCCGGCCATGAAGGTAGGCGGTGCTCGGCCACAGTGGAGCAGGCGGCTCGTCACGCCGAAGGCAAGGCAGAGCAGGGCGAGGGCGGTTCTCCGGCGTCCCGGAGTAGCAGCGGAAGCGGCGACTGCGGGAGCGCAGAGGTGGCTTGGCGCGACTCGGTGGAGCAAGGGCACGATGGCGACTTAGAGAAGCGAAGGTGCGGCCATGCTGAGATGACTTGAAATGAGGGCGAGGCCGCTCGGCCGTGGCGGCAGCGATGCGGTACAGGCAAAGGCACCCAGGCGGGTTAGCACGAAGGTAGATGCAGTTCTGCAGGGGCCGGCTCGGAGACGACATCGATTGGGCGCGCCGGCAGCGGCAGGTTAGACATGGAGGCGGAACAAGACAATCTGAATCATGGCTGAGTCTGATTCTGGGTCATTGACTGTTTCGTCTTCTCCTTTCTGGTGGCAATAATCAGATTGTCTCGATATCCAGTTTGGAGTCGAAGTAGCAACAGAGCAGGTACACATGAGGCGTCGGTTTGATCAGATGCGTCTCTGTCAGTTTTTGGCGACTTGGAAATGACAGAATCAATCGCTTGACGGCGGCAGCAGATCAACCGTAACCCTAATTCTTCTCTGACTTAAATCTCACGAACCGTAAAATCTGGGCTGATGAACTCGCGGATGTTGCCGATCCTTCCGAGCTGAGTCTTTCTTCATCCGGAAAATTGCGAGCTTCTCGAACCCTAGAAAGATCCCTCCAAAAACTCAACACCACCATGCGAAGGCCCCACGGTGGGCGCCAACTGTCGTGGAATTGTCACGACAGATGTCCTTAGTGTCAGGACTTAGTCGCGAGGCCAACGCATCTATGTGGTAGTTTGAGAGGGGTTGAGCAGGACGAGAGACGCAGGGCGGATCAACACACAAGACAAGGATTTAGACAGCTTCGGGCCCCGGGAAACATCATGCGGTAATAGCCCTACATGTTGTTTGAGGCTAGGTCTCATTATCATCACGTGGGAGTCGCCGTAAACCGGCTCTCCTCTTTATGTCTAGCCCTAAGATTGTTTCTTCTTGCCTCTCCCCCTTTGGGGAGCCCTGCCCCTCCTTATATATGTTGAAGGGGTGGTTTACATGTGGAGTCCTATTAGGATTAGGACTAGTCTATCTCTAATACAAACCGGATACAAGTCCTGGTCTTAACTCCTTGTAAAATATTCCTCATGCCTTTCCTCTTAAACCGGCCCACCATTAAATGTGAACCGGCCTTCTGGGCCTTGGGCCTCGTCATCCACCTAACCCGCCCACCGGGTTACTAATGAACCGCCAAGACCGGGCGGGTATCCCGTGAACCGCCAAGCTCCGGGCGGGTTACCAGTGAGTCGTCCAGTCCCGGCCGGGTTAAACTTCCAGCCGGTTTACACCGCGGGGTATATCCCCGACAACAGATGTTGGATGTCAATCCAACGGCTGGCAGGCAGAATCATTTGTTAACTGGCTAGTAAGTCGACACCACCTTGGATAGGCTATTTCCTCGCGGGTCCCAAATGTCAGAATCCAAATCTGTCACGGTCATGCAGCCTTTCCTATGAAAATTTACAACCCATTTGATGTGCTAGTTCGAAATAAGTTTGTGGGTGCTGGTGGGGGCTAATCACTTGGCTTCTGTAATGCACAATGAGCTCATGCAGCCGGTGTGAGTGATGTTATTTCCCTTGGTTGTGATTTGTTGCAATATTTCACTCTAAATTAAACGAATGGCAAGCCATTTGCCTTGTTTCAAAGAAAATATGACAGTCACAGCCGAGTTGAAAAGGGCAGGAACATCTAACTCCAGCTTACAAACTGTACAAAAGCACGAGGGTTGATTGTTCATCAGGTTTACAAAAAAACCCAGATTGAAAAGGGCAACAACATCTAACTCCAGCACTGTTTTCGGCAGTCACAGTCAAATGGATCGGTCAGGTCCATAGAATGAACATCCTGGATCGTAAAATTTACTGGATTATGACCACAATATGTTGTAAAGAGAAGCCCGGCACGTTCAGAAGCTCTTTTGCCCACCTGAAACTCCTTTTTTCGATCTTCGACATACCCATCCGTCAAAACCATGCTGCTGATAAACTTAAGCCTGATGGACAATAGTAACCTCGCATTCAGCAGGAAGAATGTGACAAATCTTGTGTTTGCACAGTTGGCTACATATCATTCTAGCATTATTGTCTTCAATCGAATCTCATGAGAAGTGAGAAAATCCCGATGCTTACAAATCCACCGATTGGTTATAACTTTCTTACCCCGTCCTGTTGCCTAAATAGACATGAAGATTGAAAATAGTTAAGGTCTAAAAGAATAGTGTCGAAAGAGCAACAACTGAACGGTTAATTCTAGTACACTATATGCGGGCTTCCAATGTGCGTGAAATTATCACCTTTATATACAACTTCTCCAGACATGGAAAACATTGCAGCAAGCCAATAATCTTGTTCAGATCAAAACTATTCATTTGGATATATAAGATCTTGACAGAATCCAGCACCATTGATAGGCCATCCATGGAGAAACTCTTCATTGAGCATAGAACATAATATTAGTACAAAACGTGTACTCCAAGATGATATATAAATTATGCGCAGAAAATTAAAATGCAGCTTATGGTTACAAGTGTAGATGATAATATAAAGTACCTGAAGAACTATGGAGCCAAACACCATATTGAAATGAGCACAGAGATCATGTATTACACCCCAAGGTCTCCAGTTTAGGCGCAGAGAGGACGGTTATTTGCAATGGTGAATAACTAGAATCAAGGATCAACCTTTGAAGTGAAGGGGCATCTTGGATGATGAGCTGCTTTCCGTCAAAAGAAATTCCAATTCTTACAAGGTTAGGCGACTTTATTTGGAGACAACCAATTCTAACTGTGAAAACAAGCACCAACCACTCCAGCGCAGGGCAACTGGAGTGGATGATGTTGTGCAATGAGGCCTCTGATATACGAACCCGCACAAGTGAAAGTTTCTTGAGAAATGGGAGTCGAAGGTTTAGTACCAGATTGTCTGGTAGGTAGCACAGCGCAAAGGTGGCGGTGTGGAGAGAGGAGGAAAACCGCGAGATAGACATCGGTGCTGAGGGCACAAGTTCATGGCGTTCGGTATGTGGTATGTGATGTCCAGGGGAATAGTAGAACTCAAGCAGCTGTAGTTCTGTGAATTCAGGGGATTTCAGCTAGGCGTCCACCGTGCAGGGCATGGTATGCTTACTCAGGTAGCATGACGGGATGTAGAGGCTTTGAACGGAGCCCTGGTGGGAGGAGATGATGGCTCTGGGGTTTTCAATATCACTGAAGAGAGATAGCTGACGACAGTCGAGATTAAGGGGCACGGCGCGCCATAGAGGGCGCCACCGAATTGAGAGGACTTGGGTGCGGCAGCAATCCTTGGTGGGGAGAAGCGAGATGATCTCCCCAAGGACGGCGTCCGGGAGATCGCTGATGCGGTCCACCCGAGATTGTACGGGTTCCTGGGATACGGTGGGGGCGGGGTCGCCACTTCTCCCCGTGCTGCCGGGTGCGGGATCTACAACAGGCGTCGCCGCTGGCGGGAGCCTCATCTTCTTGGTGCTGGGGTCAGCCGACTCCATTTTCCTCAAGGGCGTCGCGTCGTGCTCACGGATTTGAGCAGAGTAACGAATGATGAGCCAAGTTGTAGTGCGAGCAAAGAAGAAGGGGAGCTGGGGGTTTTCTGTAGGAGTGAGGAAGAAGGGGAGCTGGGGTTTTCTGTAGGAGTGAGGTGAGGAATTTGGGGGTACGAGCGGAGCAAGCTAACGTGAGGTGGGTGGGAGCGAGGAGGAAGAAGAGCACCCATGTTTGGGGGGGGCGGTGTGCTTGGTGTGGTTAGCGCCTTTTGAATTGATTTTACTATTTACTAGTGTGGATTGGCTGTTTTGTCTTGGGCCCAAAGAAACAATTACTACTAGTACAATGGAGACACTCTACAGCTACCCAGAAAAACAATTACTACTAGTACAGTGGAGACACTCTACCGCTTCTAGCTCCTCCTAGGTCATTGAAACGTCTCCCTCTACTGAATGCGGTTATACTTTTGTTCACCAACATGCGGGCCATGCAGCGCGCGGGCCCAAATGCCATCCACCAAATTAGAAGGCAGTATGCAGGCGGAGAGTCACCCCGGTCGTAGCGCGGCAGTAACGAGCCATCGTATCACAAAACCCCACCTCCACGCAGTCTAAGTTTGACAGACGAAGCAACCATCATTTCACTCTTTGCTGAATCCCCTTCTCCCTCACCGTCTTCAAGAAAGGCAATACTCGCATCTGCCACTGTTCTTCTCTCCCAACAAAGGGAAGGTAAGCGGATCCGTGATGTTGGTATATTTTTGTTCAGAGAAAAAAAAGAACTTTTGCAAAGCAGTAACCGATCCTCACTCTCTTTTTTGTTTCATTGTCATTGCGATTGTGTTTTCCTTTCAGTGGTCTCCTAGTATTCGTCAGTTTAATGATGGACCAAGGAGAACCAGGCAAAGATCTGCCGATATTAGAGCAGACGCGGGAGGCTGATCCCCACGAGACAGAGAGCTCCAAGAAGATGGAGGCAACCACCGAGCCGACCCCAGATACGCTCACGGCCACTACTGAGATGCTCAATGCCCCGTTTGAGGTTACAGCCCCCGTGGCACTGCAGGAGCAGTTTTCCCCCTTCGAGGATGTGTCCCCCCCCTGCTGAGCTGTCCAAGGTGATTTCCTTCTTTGCCGATCTCGATTGTGGTTTTTCATCTAAGCATGTGGTGATTTTTTTAGAAAAGGAAGTATGTGGTGATTAATAATGCGAAATTTTATTAGCTTCGATGCCATGCTATAGTGGTTTAAATAACTTGTGTTTCTTATACTGAAAATTAATTCAGAATTTGTTTCTGTTTCAATTAGAGCCCTGATGCAGACAAGGATTGTGTGGTTGTGCATGTCACTCGCTATGAGGCGGACGACCTGAATATACGCACTGGGAAAACAGAGTTCTTAGGCTGTTGGATCCTGGAAGCCATTTGCGGTTATACCAATGAAGAGGTGTATTCCAGCCTCACTGTTATCAGGCGTGTTGTCCAGGGTGTACTGAAGCACAAGAAGTTCAAAGATACTCCTTCGTTTGTGAGGCATACTGTTCTTGTCAAGCTTACGCAGGAAGATGACGTGGCATGCCTCCACAAACAAGTTTATCAGTGGCAAGGCCACAAGGTTGTCTTCATGAAGGTTCACAGGATTGAGCTGCTGCGGGACGTCCTCGATGATGTTCATGGCAAGGTCCGTCTTGTGTCCAGCCCAAATTAGATCGAGGCATGAAATAGTTGCCCCAGCTAGTGTTTAATAGTAGTTTGGATTGTGTCTAATTATCCGAACCTTGCATGTTATCGACCCCTCTGGGGCTAGTACTCTGTTTGAATTCGCCTATGGGAACTGCTGCTACTTTTGTGTGCCCGTGAATCATGTGAGAACCATCGTAATTGTTGCCGAAACAGATGCATCCTCACTAGTTTTTTCATGAATATGGCATGGTAAGACATAAATTGTCACGGTTTATCATACGAGCAGTGTGTGTTTTGATGAAATAGAGCACTCGTTCGAGAATCGTGCGCCGACGTATACATAAGTACTTGTAAACACTGTTGGTGCTACCCCACTTGTAAGCAGTTGTGCAAAACATGGCACATTGGCTCAGCTCGCTTCAACACTAGGCTATCGACCAGCTAACAATCAACAATATGCTGTCTGACATATAAGCAACTATGTATCTTGTTACAGTGGTTCATGCAGTTAATTGAGGCCACAATGTAATAAATTCCAAACGTTCAACGCTAGTCCAGCGCTCATGTGGAACACTCACATTAAACTCGTCTTCATAAAAATATTGAAAAGCATAAGTTAAGCAGTTTTATACATCTCAATGATTCATAGAACATAACAAACATATACTAGTTCACAGCAAAAGACAAAGTTGTGAGAAGGTTTACAAATCAGGAAAAAACAAGCAAGGCTTCTCTGAGCAAAGGGCCTCCTGGCAGGCTTAAATTTCTTGGAGTTCACTCTGGTTTTTTCTTGTTGCCACCATCCAGGGTTAGGTTCTCTCATTCCAGAATAACCAATTATAATTGTGGTCTCAACTGGAATGCTGAACTGAACCATGCAGTGTACTTACCAGGTGAAATTCTTGTGCATTCCACTAAATTTAAGCACCGCTATTTGCAGAAATAAGCAGACCACAATGGCTCTTGTCCGCGCACCTGTCCAAAAAACCACCGTGCGGCTGTGCCAGCTAGTCCTCGGTCCACGGATGAACTGGTAGAAAGTGCATTCCGGACTAGGATGCAGTTGTTTTCGCTCGTCCCTCCACTGCAATCAGGAAGTAAAACATCCGAATCAGCTTCTTTTAGATTGCGTTGGTCATTCTACCTTAGTTACTACCAATGTAGGGATACCTTGAAGACGGGAGGTTAGACGATGGCAACGAGGGATATCCATCTCATTTTGCGCAGTTGTACTAAAACTGAGGTGTGTGCTTTTGATTGCGCGGATAGAAACGATACGGAGACAGACATCCCGAAACGATATGGATACAGACACCCTTGTTTGTGCAAATATGAAATACGGTTATTTAAACAGTGACAGATATTACTACTTTCCCCCGTTTCCTCTTAGAACCAAGTCCTAGATTCATGCTACAGCTTTCCCACTTTCTTCCCTGTTTGAACCAACGCTTTGAGTTAACTGTATGAACTAGCTTTACTTCTTATAATAGTAGAAGTCTAAGTGGCTTTGGAACAGCGGCTTGGAAGTAGAAAAGGATCCACACGAAGGGGGAAGAGTTGGGGCAGTAGAGCAAGGCAGGTTTCGAAGGAATATATACCTGAGGGTCGTCGGCATGTGGCAAAGACGGCGTCGGGAGGCTGCATCTTGGCCACAATACTGCAGGGAGGAAGAAGGGGTCGGAGGCCCTCCCGAGCCGGCGCTCTCTCGGAGAGAACGACATGGCCGCCGATCGGGACGCGCGGGCAGCCGTTGGTCTCCTCCCTCACCGCCAACGACAGCGTGAACGATGCACCTACACCCCCTGCACCGGTCGAGGTTGTCCAGCCGGATTTGTGACCAGCCGTGAGCTGAGAGAGAGAGTGTGGCCACCTATGTCTTGCTTAGATCTGGAGAGCATGAGAGAGTGAACGAGAGGAACCCTAGTAAAGCAAGCGCTAAGGCTCCTGCTTTTATATATAGTGGAGTGATTTTGTTGTACCGGCTTCAAAAAAATTCGCTCCTACGTGTACCCGCGAGTGGGTGTGAGAGAACTAGTGTGTGCGTGCACCGCTTCTCTTCATGAGAGTATAATATATACTATGCCCAAAGAATGTTCACCGCAAGAGTAATAATATGTGTGTGACGTGTGAGCTAAAATAAAATGTGCGCGCCGTCTTTTGTTTTTTAGAAGTTCTGAGGGTAGGGTGTGAAGAGCACATATGTGCGTGACGTCTACCTGCAGATAGACGATGGGTACCACGTGCGAGTCTGTGAGAGGACTCGGGAGAGTTGTGACTCGTGAGGGTGCGTGTGCGTGAGAGAGAGGGGGGAACGTATCAATGCAATGCATGTGTGCGTAAATCATTATCCGACAAACGTTCGCCACAAGCCTTTTCCTGACGAACGCCGTAAGAACCGTTAGATCGGCATCCGACCGTGTCAGTTTTGCCATGTCATTTAACAGAACAGCCACTCCTCCTACACACAAATCTTCCACGTGAGTGTTAGCAATTGTCGTATGCTCCCTCCGTTCCGAAATGCGGTGCATATAGCTTTAGTGAAAATTAGAACCTCACAAACTTTTACCGAGTTTTCATGTACCAAATTGCACATGTACAATACCCTGTATATAGCATTTCATTCATCTTCGAGAGGTAACTATAAAGATGGGTGAGGAGTCTACAAAGAAAGACCATCATATCACCCGCAGCAATTTCAACCATCCTTTAGTGTCGAGGAATATCATAGGAACTCTATATGATATGATTTTTTAGGATTTTTTTCCTTTAGAGCCAATTGGTTCATAGGAATAGATTCATATACTCTACATTTCAAAGGAAATAAACATGATATCATTTCTATAGCTTTAGAGCCACTTGGTTCATATGAATGTATTCCTATACTCCCTTAATTTCAAAGGAAAATAAACATTAGCGTATATTCAATAGAAAAGTTCCTATGATATGAACCAAATTACATCTCTTTACTAATCCCTCCTCATAGGAATTGAGATACATGTCATCTCTAGATTCAATAGAAAAGTTCCTATGATGTGAACCAAATGACATCTCTTTTCCAATCCCTACTCATAGGAATTGAGATGCTCCATGTCATCTCTTTCCCTACAACTTCCATGTATACATCTTCTATTCCTAAATAGATAGTACAACCCACTAGTAGCTTTTTCCAAAATATGCAACTATGGCACAAGAATTACATAGTGTGCCAATAACTTTGAAAGATGGTCGTTGGATGAAGCTAACCCAACAGTGCAGAGATGGGCAAATCCGAGCACTACTGGCCGTTGGATATCATCAACATTCCACCAAATCTGCCACATGTACAATTTAGAAGACTCCATGGTTGAACTTAAGCATAACGCACAAACCTCAAAACACAAGCACTTCTCCTTTGTTCTAGAATCTTCTGTATCATAATTGATTATTTTTTTCTAAATGAATTGCCATTATTTGTTTTTAGTTTATGATTTACAATGCACAACCCATGAATCTTAACATTTTTATAAAACTAATTGATTTTGAATGAGATGAACTACAAGAACTAAACGAACATCTACATCGTACATATATGACTCAAAGCTTTACATGCTATAGTGTGTATTTATTCATATTTTGGTTTCGAAATCTCACGTGTTCAATACATGTGTACCTTACTAGTTTTGAGTAGAGTAGCAAATTTCACGCGGCCCCGGGTATATCAAAATGCAGGGCCCATGCACCATTGCCTTTCGGTCGAACCTACGTCCACAATTTTTTGTACGTGCTATATCTCCACTGGTCCCCGAACCCAAAATGCTGCCTCATTCCCGTAAAACCAAGTGGCCCACACATATTTAAGGCGTCGACTCGAACCCATTTACTACGACGTGGCCCCGCACGCCGTAGTACTCCTACAAACCCTACGGCCGCACTCATCATCGGTTTTCTTCAAGAGGACGAGGGAGAAGCCGATTTGTAGTGGAGGCGCTTTCAAAAAAAGGATATGTAGTGGAGACCCCTACCCTAGGGTGCCCTAGGTAGCTGCCACACGCATCATTGTTTTCTCTTTTCTTTATGCTCTTGCGCGCTAGAGTGAAATGATGGTTGCTTTGTCCGTCCAGCTTAATGCGGGAAAGGTGGGGCTTTGTGATTTGACCCCTCATCGCTCATTTTCTACTACTGCGGCGCTACGACCGGGGTGCCTCCAATTCCAACCGCTGCTCCAAATTGTAATTTGGTGCATCGCATGTGGAACAAGACGGTGGATGAGCCACATGTCTGCCAAAGGGGTCCTGTTAAGTGTGTCGCCATTTCGTGTGCGGACTGACCCTGCTTGAGTTGCTACGCCAACACGACAGGAGCAGCCTACCACTTGGTTTTGCTCCTTGGTGAATCCCGACTATATTGATCTAAAAAGATATGTGCTGAACTACCCTCTCCGTCTCGATTTTTTATTTGTAGGCGTATCGGTTTATAGGGCCTGCACGTAGTTCTAGGTCATCCATTTGACTAACTAAATATGAGTTACTATGTCACAAAGAGTATATCATTGGATTCTGATTGGTTGATATGTGAAGAAACAAGAAACGAGGTAGAAGTTGATGCACCGCGCCTTAGTATTTTGGGATTATTTGGTTTTCGTAAGATGACTTACTCACCTAGACGAAGGGAGTAGTTGTATTTAAAAGTCGAGGGCGAGGCTTTTCCTGCGCGATAGGCGGGGCAGTTCTGCCTAGTCGGTTCGACAGAGATGCGAGAAGACGAGGGAGTAGGCTGCTGCAAATGTAGGGCTGTGTGATTTGACAGCGAGTTACTGCTGGACAGGTGGGGCCCCGTGATTTGACTTGCCATTATCATTTTAACTGCGGCGCTACGGCCGGCGTGAGTCTCCTGATTCCTGACCACCTTCATACAGGTGCCTCTCCCAATGCTCCACCATGTAGTAGTAGAGGCTGGCTCTTGCATGAGAGCCCACTTCTCCACTTTTTCCTTGCCTCTCTTTCCTCCACATATGCAAAAATGCCATGTAAAGCGCACTATTGTACTTACTTGCTCCTACAGGTGCTTAAGCTTGCCACATAGGCATAAAGTCTGATGTGGCAAGTTAATCAAGAAGAGAGAGACTAGTCTGGTGACCCAAGGAAGAAATGGTGCTAAGCGCGTGTACCTAGGTGAAAAGACAATTTTGAGTCTATAGCTAATTAAATGAAGCAAAATTAGCAACACCATTTCATTGGAAGAGGTCACTCCTTGGCAAATGCAATAAATACTAGTACTCCCTGTGTCCCATTATATAAGAACGTTTTTGACACTACACTAGCAAGTGTCAAAAACGTTCTTATATTATGGGACGGAGGGAGTACGAAGAAAGAGATAGAGAGGAGTAAAAAAATACACTTATAGCCAACCTTATAGCCAACCTTGTTGTAGTATGAGTGACTAAGTGATGACTATGTATGACATGCCAACATCAGATAGCCTAACGCACCGTGTTAAATCTCCAAAGGCGCGACCACGCGAGCGACGCGATGGTCGTGGTAGGCGCGACCATGAAACAGGCTGCTAGCAGCCCTTGGATCTGAGATCAAACGGTCGCATGCTAAGTTGCTGAAAATTTGCAGAATAACCCTCCAGGATAGGATATTCACCCATAGGTCTAGAATCACGCCATGCAACCGTTCGATCTCAGATCCAAGGGCTCTCGGAAGCCCGTATCATGGGAGAATGGAAAGCCACTACCCTGCCGTTCGCACGCTGGCAGTTCGCTCCTACTCGTCCCCGCACGTCCTTTAATACTACGGCGGTTCGCTCCTAGTCGTCCCGTCCATTCACATTACGGCAGTTCCACCAATCCTAACCCTCCCCCTAAATCCATGGCATCCCAAATCTCCCCGATCGGCGGTGAGTACAAGGTTAGAACCATCACCGGCGATGAGTTCGACGTCATCTATACCCGTACTTCAGCGACGGTGAAAGGATGCCTTTCTCGCTTCAGACGCATGTTCAAAAACTAACATGATGAGTGGGTCGCTGGGCTAGATGTTGAGTACACCACAGTCGTGGGACGAGAGAAGGATCTAAAGGACGAAGAGAGGAAGAAGCCCGCCGTGATCCAGGTTTGCGTACATAACGTTTGCTTGGTCTACCACATATGCCATGCCGATGTTGAGTGCCAGGATTTTAAGAACTTCCTCGAGGACAAAATAGTGAAATTCGTTACTGTAGACTTTAAGAACGACAAAGAAGTCCTGGGTCGGATAGGCCTCATTGTAGGCAACCCCTTCGACCTCCAGAAGAATCAGCTGGTGCCCTCTCGTCAGCCTTCAATGCTGACCCTGGCAGGAGCCATGGTTCATCCTTCGTACAGTAAACTGGAGAAACCTCCATACACGTTTCATCATCATGCATGGCAGCGAAATGTACTAGATATAGACCACATCCAGTATGCTGCAATGTATGGCTACCTTTGTTTCAATATCTACAAGGGTTGGATGAAGAGCAACATCCAAGTTGGCGGTTCAAGCAAAGAAGTATCGGCCAAGAGGAAGAGGGACAAGGACGAAGTCGAGGACGTGGACGAGGACTCCGAGTAAGGTGGCAGTGTCATTGCTCATGGTGGTTCTAAACTTCTAATGCAGTGTCTACCGGATTAGTTGCATAGTTTAATTTCAGGTGTGCTTAGTTTAATTTGAGGGGTGTGTTGTGCTGAGCCCCCAGCAGAACTATGTTATGTTTCTTCTCGTTACTTTAACTCTTCAGTATGTACATACTAGTACTAGTATTTCTTTAATAGAATTTAGCACGCCAATTAAGCACGTACTAGCTTTTTTAATAGTACTATATGCATAATTTGGCGACGAGCGCTCTCTATATGTACCACCTTTTTTTAAAATTTCAATTTTTGCTCCATGGCGCAATCCATCGATAGTACTACTGTACAAAAGTATACATTTTTTAAAAGGCTAGCGTACTGTTCATCACATATATATATAGCCAGTTAAATTCTCAACCTAGAACGACGTGCATGCCATGTAGTAAACCGATCCGGAGGAAGTATAGTAAAAATGAGGTGATTTTACCGAGCGATCGGCGGGGGAGCATGGCCTGTCATGCGGTCCCATGTGTCATGATGTACCAAGGCGATGCGCGTGTCCCTCTTGAGGCAGAAGCAATACTAGTACGTGGTTTGAGATGATGTCGAACCGAAGTGTGAAATAATGGTTGCTTCGTCCGTCTGGGAAGGTGCGGCATTGTGATTTGACGTCTCATTGCTCATTACTACTACTAGGTCGGTGCGAGTGGGGTGCGTCCCCCTGCTGTTCTGCACTGTTATTTGGTGCTTGACACGTCGACCCGGTTGCTATATGTCCCACATGTCAGCGGCAGGAAGTACAGAATTCATGAAAGGGAGCGTCGACAGAGGAGTATACTACAGAATTCATGAAAGGGAGCGACTTAGTTTTGGAAAAATCTGTTTTTTTACGGAGTACGTACCCACTAGGGTTTATAGGGCTCATCTAAAAACATTCATTTTTCCGTTTGAAAATCTCAATTCTACTATACTAGTAGTAGTACCATTACATGTTGGATTTCGAGGTGCGTTAGATCACCCGACGCAAGCAGTGTCAAGAGGAAACTAACCAATGCATGTACAAGTTCATGGAAATTTAGTGGTCATTCATGCATTCATTCTAATTAACGCCTCGGTAAACATAACTTCTTGAGAAAAACGAGCGTACTGTGCAAACTACGAAATTAATTCGACCACTCACCGTCTACCTTGGTTGGAGAGATTTTGAAATTGAGCCATAAACTGGAAAGGAGGGAGTAGTAACTTTTGTCTCGATTACTATTTGTGGCTTCCTATAGATGCAAAATGTATTTTTTTATAGTGGCCTTGTATAAGTAAATAGAGGGAGTACTAACCAAAGTACGTAGTAGGGACGAGGAGTAAACGGAGGGAGTAGTAAAATTTTATCCTCGTGCTGCGAGCCACCGCGTGCGTGGGCGAGGGAGCGGGCGTAAAGGCGTACAGTAGTACTAAGCTTCACCTCATCCTGTGATCCACCGCACCCGTGGGCGGGGGAGATGGCGTACTAAGCAAGCTTCTCCTCGTTCTGCGAGTTTACGGGACACATCAAAAGTACTACCTCCGTCCGGGTTTATTGGTCCCCATTGTATTTCGTGCCAAATTTTGACCATGGATTAAACTAACAAAATGTTCACGCATGTCACCAAACATTATATTTTTGAAAACTATGTTCAAATACGAATCCAATGAGATATTTTTTCTTGACATGCATTAACATTTTGTTAGTTAAATCTTTAGTCAAAATTTAGCACAAACTACAAAGGGGACCTATAAACCAGGACAGAGGTAGTACTCCAGTGTATAGAGCCTTGCCTCTAAGGTAGGCCCCACATGGTTTGCCTTTTTTTAATTTAACATAACGCGTCAAGTCGCAATTTGTTTGTTCACCCGTGGTAGACAATCCTCCCTCCACCAAGTGGACAACCAGTACACGTGCCAAATTACCACGTGGGCTGCCTTTTTCGTACAGAAATGAGCTCCACCATGTACCCGCGCGGGTGTGGTTGGGAAAGAGACGGGAGTACATGCGCCGTGTGTGCACCTCTTCTCTTCGTGCACGTCCCCCACATACGTGGGTGTGTGTGAGAGAGATACAAACCTAGACATAATGCGATGTCCATCCCCATGCCTCCGCCCAGTCCGACCACCAGTCACCACCACGACACCACGCCCCACTCCTCCTCACCTTATCTCTCATATTTCTCCCTCCATTTTTATATACAAGGGGCCACTATCAAAAATACAATTTGCAGATATACAAGGCCACTAACACTAATCGATGCAATATTAATGGTGTTTGCCTCGTGGTACTAGCAAAGGTGGACATTAATTATCCCTTGCATACATGCGGGAGTTTGTAAAAAAATGCATCTTGATGTTCCGTGCAATGCACGGGCATCTTGCTAGTCCATGAAAACAACACATGGCAAAATTCCACGGTGAACGAGGGATTTGAATCTGTTGGGAGGGGCTGTTTGGATCTTGCCCGAGGTAGCCAAAATATTGGCGACCCTTTTGTCCACCGGTGCCTTTGCCACCGATGAACGAGGAATGGCTCGGGTGCTCATGCTGTCATGCATCCTCTAGCGCGCACGTTGGAGATGAGCTCGCACGAGCTGTGTTTTTTTGTCCCACAACGCCGCCCGAGCCGCCTGCAGACCGACCGGCGACCCGCAAATTACGCCATCCAACCGTAGCCGCACACATTATGACAGCAACTCAACCAACCGAACGAAATTCACGCAAACACGGAGACAAACTGATATTTCATATAAACAACAACGGAAATCATATAAAATACCGGATTTTCACACAAACATGATGGATTTCATTACATTCAAATGAACTACGCGGTGCTAGTTCTGGACAGCACAGGTATATAATACCTAGCCTAAATGGTCGCCCACCGATCGATTTGTGTTCCTCATGTCCGGCAGCATGATCACCGGACTGCCGGGAGCCCCGGAGGTATTTGCTTCAGCGCAAAGGACGGCTCGCTTCCCCACTGCCCAACTGATATCATTGGCTGGTGCCGAAGATGATGGTGCCGGCACCGGTTCGAGTTCATCACCGGCCACTACTTCTCCATGGACGGCACCAGCTCGAGTTCATCCTAACATTCCCCTCTTCCGTGGAGCCCATGCAGGGTCGACGAAGGTCCTCGCAATAAAAGGTCCGCGGTGGCCTTCATGGGACCCAAGTGGCGGCGGCCTCCCGTGTTCTACTTCTCCTCGATGATGGCGGCGGACGCGGAGGTGCTGGCCACCGACTGGTCGCTCTCCGCGCACCCGGCTTCTGTCGCTGCTTGCATGGCGCGGCCGCCGGCATGGGAATCTTGGCCACAGAAACGGGAGACGAGGTACGAGGCGGCGGCGTGGACGGCAGCAACAATGTCCGTGCGCCGCTCCTCGTCGAGCTGGCCTGGAGCGGCGAGTTGCTGAACCGTGCGCCGGCTTGGGGCGGCAACTGGCTCCATCGGGCAAGGGGAGGGAGGTGGATCAGCGAGCTGCATAGCTCGTATCCAGCGGGCTACCCAGCCGGCTTGGATGCAGAATAACTACTCTTCGTAAGCCATTGTAAGAGTGGACAAAATGGTGGAGGAGATAGGGGAGTGGCGGAGGTGTGTGATTCTTGGCCGGCGTTTGGCCTCGTTTAAATAGGAGATTAAATAGACGACGGACGGGAGGAGCTCAGCCGGCGTTGCGTTTAACGCCAGCCCGGTCATGAACGGACGTGTGTCCAGAGTGGGTTTCTCGGCTTCCACATGGGCGGGTTTCATGGAGGCGTTTGAATGCGGCACGGAGGCGTGTTCAGCCGGGCGTGCCGCGAGTGGCGCCCTCAACTCTGACCTAGGACACCGCGCCGTTCTTCCACTGACATGTGGGCTCTTTGGGTGCATGGCCTGCATGTCAGTGACCCAACGCATGCAGCACACAGCAGAGGAACCTTTGGAGGGCCAGGGCGGTCAGAAGCGGACATTTCATAAACCGATGATTGTTCATTGAGTGTGACGTCATCTTTTTCATGTAGTTAAGCCTACTATGTTGATAGCCCGTTCGATACATTGTGATTCATAAAGACCGATGCAAACATCAATGTTCTGCTTATCACAGATAAGATTGATTAATACCCGTAACAATCCATGTCCTTAACAAAGGGTGCATGCACGTATAGGTTGAGCGTGTGTCTTGCGTAGTGTGTTGTGTGCATGCAGGTGTGCGAGTGTTGCGTGCGTGCAAGGGTGCGTTTCAGTGTTGCATGCATGGGTGCGTACGTGCGTGTGTTCGTGAGTGCATATGTATGTGTCAGTGTTGCACGCCAGCGTGCGTGCGTGTGTATGTTATGTGTATGTGTCAGTGTTGCACGCCTACATGCGTGCGTGCATGTGTACATGCGGGGTGAGGCTACACGTCAGTCGACTGACTTTTTCACCTCTGGTCATTAGATTTTCCAGCCGTTGGATACGAAATCAAGGGCCTTCAGTTTATCATCAAACTCCACCCCCCTGAGCCGCCAGCCACCACCGGCCGAACCGCCCGCCCCCGCCGCCCGCGGCCGGTCGCCCTCCCCGAAACCACTCCCCACCGCCGGTCCGCCGCCGCACCGGCCATCCCTCTAGCCCCCCTCCCCCCTCCCCCCCCCGCGCCGAGCTTTTTCTCCGGGGATCCCCACCCCACCGCCCAATGAACGCCCCCCCAACCGCCGGTGACTGCCAACCAGAGGTCTCACGACTTCGAATACCCACCGACCACTAGTTTATTACCATTGATGTCCTTCATATACGTGCTGACGGGTGGGCCCTATGGTAATGTGCGCTGCTGAATGTGGACCATTTGACTGGTCAATTGATCGTGTTATCAACAAATTACGGAGCTGTATGCTAAGCCAGTGACCATATGATCACCCTAAAATGTACTCCTATTTTATTAACACAGTACAGACTCAAACTACCATTTCTTTCTTTCATATACGGGCTGACAGGTGGGCCCAACGGTTACACGCCCCAATGGTGTAACCCTAGTTGTGCCGTTTGACTGGTCAATTGATTGTGTCATCAACAAAATATGGAGTTGTACGGGTGAGCCAGTGACAGTATAATCATGACATGTATTTGTTTAACACGGTACAGACGCAAGGGCTCATATATACGCGCAAGCACTCACCGCTATAAGTGCACACACGCGAACCATACCCCTATGAGCACCTTCGAGAGAGTTGGCCAGCATATATGATCTTGAGATTTTACAATAGGGGTATGACTTCGTAAAATCTCAAGATCATACCCCCCAAGCTTGTATAACATACTAAGGGCGAGGCATAGTGCATCTACGTGTAAAAGGCGGTTCTACGCATTAAATTAAAATATAAATGGCATTATTATTTTTGGATGAGATCATGAATTTTGCAAATTTGCGTATGGACGAAAATCGGTCTATCAGACACCCATACTCTATTGAATTCTAGCATGTGCATGTGTTTATTTCATATTATCGATCCATAGAGTGAGAACAGTTTGAAATACAGGCAATGGATGCTTTTGCAATTCATATATAAACATTAATTAGTGCACTCCATGTTGTTAGTGTGAAGCACTTTATACATTTGTCACTTGCATGGATACATTCCAAATTGCTAGCTACGAAATAAAATACATGTCGAATTCAACATAGAGGGGGTTTCGAAGATTCGAATTCATAGGAAGTGCATTCATCTATTTGAACCCGAGATAATGGCATTTGTAAATTAGATGTAAAAGGGGGCATCAATCTTTGTTGTGAGTTTGAACATGCTATATATATTCATATGCATATCTAACTTTTTTTTGCAACCAAGGAGATTATATCTGGAACCATGCATGAACTGAGGTAAGTTGCATATTTATTAATATATACTCGTGTACAATGTATATTAAAATGTACCCCCTCCATTCTAAAATAATCGTAGCTTTAGGATTTTCAAGAGTAGAGATTTGTGAAGTTTGACAAATCGTGAAAGTTCAATTCAAGAGAACCGAAAATGTTAATGCTTCTGCTCTCCAATATTGAACGAAGCGCCAAATAGGCCTCTGGTCACCCGAAACCGCGCGAGACTAATGTTTTGGTGGTAGGAAATTATTGTCCTGACTCTGTCCCATGTAGCCTATTGGCCCGATGTCCAAAGGTCTAAAGTGGGGTAGGTTTGTAACTTCACCAAGACGCCAGTCTCAACCGCCTCCGAGAAGCATTCATACGCCGTGGGCGCATAAACACCCATGCGCTCGGCCGAAATCTAACCCGCCCACATTTGGGACACCTGACATGACTATCCTACCCCCAACCTGCAATATGTTCGAAATTTTAGATGGGGGCAAAGTTTGTAACTTTCCCCAAATTTCAAACAAGCGCGTCTCAAACCGAAACATTGTTCCCCCTTAGTTCCCCACCTCCCTCCGTTTCCCCATTCATACTCCGTGGGCGCAAAAACGCCCTCTCCACCAGCCGCGAAACCCCAGCCTCCTCCGTCCTCCACCCCATAGCGGCCAATCCACCGCCACCCACCTCCATCACACCGGAGCTGGTACCCCGACGTCGTCGTCCAACGCAACCGCAACAGCAACGCCCTCAAGGACTTAGCAGCTGAAGCCGAGGTAGAGCTGCCTCCACGATGCCGACGCCGACATGCGCCGTACCGGAACCACTCCGACCACGTCGTCCTACGCCTCACTGCTGCGGCTCCACGGTCGCAACCGTCCACCGCATCGGAGCTGTTCCCGCTACGCCGTCATTCGCCGTCTCGGATCTGCTTCCCCACCACTGACAGACGGCCACCGCACCACAGTCAACAACTTGGCCATGGGTTCGTCCAAGGCTGCACCGTCCTCCACAACTTCTGGTTTCTGGCGAACAACAAGATCGTCGAAAAAACAAAAGGAGGACACAACACTGCCAGCAGAAAGAGGTACTCCTCTTCCCTTATTCGTGCAAATCTTACGTCTCCGCTCACACCGTATTCATCCCACGAAAGAAACTAGTTGAGCGCTTCTTACTGCATCTTCTTCGTGATACTAAATGCACAAGGTTTCCTCCCTTTTACTATTTCACCTTTGCTAGAGGTCAGTAGCCCGCCTGGATTTCAATTCAGGGTCAGTCGAATCGCAATTAAAAGAAGCAGCACCCGCTTAGGCACGCGGAGCACCTAGTCCGCCTGTTCCCTGGGGAAGCGGCGTATCGGTGTCTATCATAGGGTTGCGAGGCGCAGGAGCTGCTTGCGCCCGATCTGGAGGTCGGCGGGGCTTGAATGGATGGCCGGGGGGCGGTGCCAAGCACGGCGGTGCGGTGAGGTCGAGGGGAGGGCACAGGCAGGGGAGGAATACTAGGCCGATGGTCGCTGACATTTTGAGGAAGATCGTCAACACTGACTGGCTGGAGGTAGATGAAGGCGATCTGCCCGTTCTTTGTACATCGGACGGTGCAGAAAAAATGGACTGACCTATTTGCTTTCAATCGACTGTTATTTTCATAGAATCATGTAGTAATTGAGTGTGCCATGCATGTTGTAGAGCTATCATATGTCTCCCGTCATTTATTTCTCACCGACCTGCTATCTGCTACCTTTACACTGTACTAATTGTGCACACACTTCACCCATACTCACACTATTGTTTTTTTATGCATGGGTATTTCATACTCTGACGCAGTGTTGATGAATGCAGAAAAGAAAAGACAAAAGTCGCTCCAGTGTAATTCGAAGATAAGCACTAAGCATTTCAGCGCTCTAATGGGTGCAGTGTCAGCAGTTGGAGACAGTAAACATAGCTCTCCAGTTGATGATCTCAATTGCCACACACAACCATCCCATGTGCTTGCTTTAACTTCGTGCTGTCAAATGTGGTTGCATGTTGCATATGGTGTCTAGCTTGTATTGCTTCCAATTTGGTTAAATTGCATATGCTTACTTTACACATTATACCTTTGATAATGACATGCCTTCCTGTTTTTGATACATACTACATATGTCTATTAACCATGTTCGTACATCAAACTAATGCTCTTTTGTATCCCTCGTCAATCACTTATGATGAGACAGTCACCCGGGTGGGTTACTGTGAGACGCCCTACTTGTTTAAAGAGTGCAGTGTCATCCTCCCCACATGATTCTCAAGAAATAGCAAGGCTAAATAAAGATAGTCAACGTAGCTCTCTAGTTGATCACCGCAATTCCCCACACCACCATCACAGGTGCTTGCTCTTACTTGGCAGTGTGATATGTGGTTGCATGTTGCATATGGTGTCTACCTTGTAATGCTTCTAATTAGGGTAAGTTGCATCTGCTTAGTTAACACACTATACCTGTGAATATGACATGCCTTCCTATTTTTGGTACATACTGCGTCTTTCTATTAACCATGTTCTTACATCAAACTACTTTTCTTGTGTATCCCTCATCAATGCTCCTAATTTGTTAAATTGCATCTCCTTAGCTTACACATTATACATTTGAATATGACACGCCTTCCTATTTTTGGTACATACTACATTTGGCTATCACACCATGTTCTTACATCAAACTACTGTTCTTCTGTATCATGCGTCTATCGCTTATGATGAGACAGTCATGCGCGTGGGTTATTATGAGACACAATACTCTTATAAAGAATGCAATTTCATCCTCTCCACATGATTCTCAAGAAATAGCAAGCCTAAATGAAGATATTGAACGTTGCTCTGTACCTGAAGACAGCACTTCCCCTACACCACCATCATAGGTGCTTGCTCCAACTTCGCAGTGTGATATGTGGTTGCATGTTGCATATGGTGTCTAGCTTGTAATGCTTCTAATTAGGATAAATTGCATCTGCTTAGTTTACACACTATACCTCTGAATATGACATGCCTTCCTATTTTTGGTACACACTACATCTATGTGTTAACCTTGTTCTTACATGAAACTACTTCTCTTTTGTATCCTGCATCAATCACTTACGATGAGTCACCTTTATTCGTTGCATATTGCATATTATTTCTAGCCTGTTGCCATGTATTGCTTCTAATTTGGTCAAATACATTTGTTAGGGCACCCTTTTAATTTGGCAGAGTGATATTGGTTTCATCTTTCATATGGTTTCTAGCTTGCATCGATTCTACCAAGTTCAAGCACCTTGTGCTTAGTTTACACTTAATACATCATACATGTCAATATGTCACGCCGTCCTGTTTTTGGTACATATTCCATCCTCCTATCATGCGGCTGCCTTACATGAAAGTAGTGTTCGTCAGTATCATGCATCAATAAGTTCTGAAGAGCAAATTTTATTCATTTTTCTTGTGGGTTTGACTTGACAAGGCAAAATCAAGAAAGAGGAAGGAAAAGAGTAAGGTAGGCGATGATGGTGGTCCTCTGCAGCAACGTAAACGGAGCATCTGTACCGATTCTCCTTGTACTGATAGTGCATTACAAGGTCCAAGTCTCCGCTCCCCTACTCCACCATCCAAGGTGCTTGCTCTAACTTGGCAGTGTGATATCTGGTCGCATGTTGCATATGGTGTCTAGCTCGTATTGCTCCTAATTAGTGTAAACTACATCTGCTTAGCTTACACATGATACATGTGAATATGACATGCTTTCCTGTTTTTGGTACATACTATATCTGTCTATCACACCATGTTCTTACATGAAACTACTCTTCTTGTGTATCCTGCATCAGTCACTTATGATGGGACACCTTTAAGTTGGCAGTGTGATATTGGTTTGCGTCTTGAATATAATTTCTAGCATGTATTGCTTCTAGTTTGATGAACACCACCTATGACGAGACAGTTTTAACTTGGCAGAGTGATATTGATTTCACCTTCCATATGGTGTCTTGCAGTGTTTCTAATTTGTTGAAGTGCCTTCTGCTTAGTTACCACATCATAGGTGTGAATATGTCAAGCCGTCCATTTTTTCGTACATATTCCATCCTCATATCATGACTTTACCTTTCATCAGAGTAGTGTTCGTCAGTATCATGCATGAATGAGTTTTGAAGAGCGAATGATATTCCTTTTTCTTGTCGGTATGACCTCACAATGCAAAATCAATAAAGCTGAAGGAAATTGGCGAGGCATTGGATGATGGTGGTCCTTCCGAGCAACTGAAACGGAGGTTCTCTACAGATTCTACTCCGCCATCCTCCCAACAAGATTCGCAAGACAACGCAAGGCTATACAGTCAATGTAGCTGTGTAGATGATGAGCACATCTCCCCTACTCCACCATCACAGGTGCTTGCTCTAACTTGGCACTATTATATGTGGTTGCATGTTGCGTATGATGTCTAGCTTGTATTGCTTCTAACTTTGTTGAATTGCATCTGCTTACTTTACACATAATGCCTGTGAATATGACATGTGTTCCTGTTTCTACATCAGACTACTATTCTTGCATATCCCGCATCAGTCACTTATGATAGGCACCTTTAAGTCGCCACTGTGATATTGGTTGTGTCTTGCATATGATTTCTAGCATATACTGCTTCTAATTTGTTGAAACGCTATATACTTTGAACTTGGCAGAGTGATATTGGTTGCATCTTTCATATGGTGTCTAGCTTGCAGTGCTTCTAATTTGTTGAAATGCCTTCTACTTAGTTACCACATCATAGGTTTGAATATGTCACACCATCCTGTTTTTCATACATATTCCATCCTCGCATCATGTGTTTGCCTTTCATCCGAGTAGTGTTCGTCAGTATCATGCATGAATGAGTTCTGAAGAGCGAATTTTATTCCCTTTTCTTATCGGTTTGACTTCACAATGCAAAATCATTACAACTGAAGGAAATTAGTCCGGCAGTGGATGATGGTGGTCCTTCGGAGCAACTCAAACAGGGGGCCTCTACAGATTCTACTCCGCCATCCTCCCAACAAGATTCGCAAGACAACACAAGGCTGGACAGTCAACGTAGTTGTGTAGATGATGAACACATCTCCCCTACTCCACCATCACAGGTGCTTGCTCTAACTTGACACTATTATATGTGGTTGCATGTTGCGTATGATGTCTAGCTTCTTTTGCTTCTAACTTGAATTGCATCTACTTACTTTACACATAATGCCTGTGAATATGACATGTGTTCCTGTTTCTAGAACATACGTGTACATGATGAGCACATCTCCCCTACTCCACCATCACAGGTGCTTGCTCTTACTTCGAACTGTTATACGTGGTTGCGTTTTCTGTATGATGTCTAGTTTGTATTGCTTCTGATTATGTAGAATTGCATCTGCGTAGCTTACAACTTATACCTGCAAATCACTTACCCATAAGACACATTTAACTTGGGACTGTGATGTAGGTTGCATCTTGCATTGTCTTCTAGCTTGTACTGCTTCTAATTTCTTGAAATGGCACTTACGACGAGACACTTTTTACCTGATAGAGTGATATTGGTTGCATGTTCATATGGTGCCTAGCTTTCATTTCTTCTAATTTTGTTGAAATGCCTTCCGCTTACTGTTTTTTCATACATATTCCATCCTCCTATCGTATGTGTGAATATGAAATGTTGTCTTTTTTTGTATATATTCCATCCTCCTATCCTGCGCTTGCCTTACATCAAAGTAGTGTTCGTCTGTATCATGCATCAACCAGTTATGCAGAGCTAATTTTATTCATCTTCTTGTGGTTTTGACTTCATAAGGCAATATCAGAAAATAGGAAGGAAAAGAGTAAGTTAGGGGATGTTGGTGGTACTCCGCACCGACGCAAACAGAGACTCTCTAGATTTTCCACTGCTACTGCTAATGAAGTTGAAGTCCCAAGTCTACATGATGAGTTCATCTCCCGCACTCCACCATCGCAGGTGCTTGCTCTAAGTTGACAGTGTGATAATTGGTTTCATGTTGCATATGTTGTCTAGCCTATATTTCTTCTATTTTGATTAAATTGCACCTGCTGAGTTTATACGTTATACATGTGCATATGACATGGCTTTCTGTGTCTAGAATACACTGCATCTATCTATCATACCATGTTCTTACATCAAAGTACTGCTGTTGTGTATCCCGCATCAGTAACTCATGATTGGACGCTTTTAACATGGCAGTTTGATAGTGGTTGCATCTTGCATTGATTTCTACGTTGTACTGCTTCTAATTTTTTGAATTTCCACTTATGACACGACACTTTTAACTTGGCAGAGTAATATTGGTTGCATCTTTCATATGGTGTCTACCTTGCATTACTTCTATTTTCTTGAAAATCCTTCTGCTTAGTTTGCACGTCATAGCTGTGAATATGTCATGCCGTCCTGTTTTTCTTACATATTCCATCCTCATACGGTTGTCTTACATCAAAGTATTACTTGTCTGTATCATGCATCAATGAGTTCTGAAGAGTGATTTTATTCTTTTGTGTTGTGGGTACAGCTTGACATGGCAAAGTCAAAAAAGAGCAAGGAAAATAATATAGTAGGGAGTGCTGTTACTCGTCGGGTGAAACGGAAAAGGTTCTGCCGTCGAGATTTTGCTGGTACTTATAGTGCAGTAGAAGGTCCAAGTCCACCGGCTAAATCTACAAACACAGTATCACCCGCTCCACCTGCTGCAGCATCCGCTTCAACTGTACCAGCATCTCAACCAGTTACTCGTTCGTTTGCTCCGGAACTGGCATGTTCCCAAGCTGTCTTCACACCTAACACTACTTCCGAAGCACTGCTGACACAACGGGACTTGGCAAGATCAGATGAACCTCATGAGCATCAACACCAAGACGGTACCTGACCGAGTCAAGTTGCAGTTGCATGCTCCTTTATATGTACTCTCACAGTTTGATGTACACTAACACTTTCCATATTCATTGTTGAACTAGCACCACGGTGCAAGCGGAAACAGACATCAGGGATAATGCTTGATAGATTAACAAAATCTAAAGGAGGAAGAATGGAGATCCATTTTGAGGCAGGTTTAAAAAGGCCACATGATGCTAGAGAGTCAGCCAAGTTAGTATCAGAGGCAGCCATTGCCGTTAGGTGTCATGCATGTATCCTCCCAACGTGGATCCAGTACAGGAATGAGAAAGACAATACCCAGTTTAACACCTTCCTTGACCATTTATCTATAAGTAATGTTATTCATCGCAATTAGTAATATTGTCTTGCTCTGTCCCATACTTTCTAGCTTCCTCCTAATAAGACTCACATTCTTTTTTCAACAGATGAGGTTCAAGTTGGATCCGAAAGATGATGCAACTAAACAAGCATGCCCTCATATTTTTCAGTCTACTCTGCGACAGTATCGGTACCACCTTAGAAAATCTCACTTTGAAGGCAAGGCTAACAATGAAATCGCCCAAACATCTCCAGTGGAATATATTACAGATGAAGACTGGACATCCCTCGTTAAACACTGGTCTGATCCAAAGTATCAGGTAGGCTATATGTATTTGATCAGACCACATATTGAACTTGTATTTATGTATGCGCCTTACAAGTGTATCTTCTTCTAGGCTAACTGTTCGAAGAACAAAACCAACCGTTCTAAAGTGAAATTCCAACAGACAACAGGATCTCGTAGCTATATTGCACACTGCGAGGCTCTTGTAAATAGCTGCTGCTTCCTTCTTTTTTTTGTGCCATATTATCGTATCTATATTGACTTGTTCCAAATACAGAGGAAAGCCCGTGCGGACCAAAAAGAACCTGAACCGAATGCAGTGCAAATCTTCAAGGATTGCCACACCAGCAAGATGAAGGGCATGAGCACACCAGTTCAAGTTGCTGTTGTAAGTCCTTATTCCTCCTGCCTTGAACTGATTGGTACTGTGATGTGTTCATTTAACTACTTGGTTTGCAGCCAATGTCAGTTACTCTGTTCACTTTTATACACAGTTGTCTTAACGTATCATTTCACCTTGCATGGTTTAAAAGAGATGAAGGATATTCTTTTGGTCTTGATCTGTAATCTAGTTGTTATGTTCACGTGCGCACACAATGATAAAATAGCCTGTTTGTTTTATATCTGTTTGCCCATGATATGAATGATGTCATACTATGTTCATCCTACTTTAAACCATGTCTCTTTATCCTTAGATGTCAACGAATGTGACGAAATAGACAATACAGTAGGCATGCTACATGGACATATGTTCCGAAAGTGATTTTATTATGTAGTTGGCACTACAATACATGCTAATGTATTACGGTAGTTCACCAAAATAAGTTATGTATAAACGTTTAACCTACTTTGTTTGTTTTTGTCTCATTAGTAACTTATTTGGTACACTAATCTACAAGTTCAAACTTTCAGGAAGCTATGGAACAAATGATTGAACAGCCACAACCACCTGAAGGTGACGAGGCTACTACAGGCACAATGTCACCTCTTGCTGCAGTGCATCAGTATCTCTCCACTAACAGTGCAAAAAGCACCTTCCTGCATAATTCTGGGTTGGTTGTCAAGATAACCTCGTCCAGATCGCCTACTGAACAAAATCTTCCTGCTAGACAGAGTGATATATCTGTGCTCCAGACACAAGTCCAATCCCTAATGGACGTTGTTTCGGAAACAAGAATAGTGGTTGAGAAATGTCGTCAAGATATGAATGGTTTTGAAACAAGACTATCAGACATTCGCTTCGTTGTTGAAGAGCAATGGCGGAAAAAAGGTGGAGATCGTGCTGCTCCATCAGATTCTACAGCCTGAAACATTAGCACTCAGGTCAAATGATCTGTGCTTCTATACATTTGATGGTGCTTTTATCTGGAAGGACTGTAAACTTTATGCCAACAGGCCTTTTGTTGTATGATTGGAATTTATTTTGTTGTGATACAACATTTATGATGCTGCCACAGGCTGCAGTAATTACGATGCTATTTTTGTATAGTGTAGGTTTATCTTAGTAATGTATTCGGCCGAAAGCTTCGTAGGAGCCCAACATGCCAACATTCGTCGGGCCCATTCCAAATGGGCTAAAACGATTACGGGCCAAAATTGGCATGTAGCCCACTAAAAATATCTGGGCTTAAATTAGCATAAGCTTTCAAATTTTTCTGGTAGGCCTGTGCCCATAGTGGGCCTTTAACAGGCCTAAACATAATTTGGGCCCTCAGTAAAAATAGGTCGTTTACAGGTGTAAATATCTTGAGCCCATAAAAAACATGGTCCTTTAATAGACCGAAAGTGAGATTGGGCCCTGATTGTGCCAAATAACCCACTGGACTTAGCAGGCCGAAATGGTGGCCCATTTACGATGCGGATATTTGACAGGCCGAAACTCGGACGGGTCGTAAATGCGCCGACCTAATACACGGGCCTTTAACAGGCCAGAACTTTGGTCAGGCTAGATTATCGTCATTTTTATATGGGCCATTAATGGGCCCGATAAGACGTTGGGCCACATATGGCCCATGGTTTACGTCCGGCGTTAACAGGCCGAAAATGACAACAGGCCGAAAGTGGCCCAAATCTATAGTGGGCCTCTAACAGGCCGAATGACACACATGGCCGAATATGACCCAAATCCTTCACGACCGTTTATGGGCCGAAAGTTTTGATGGCCTGTAAATGGGCCCAAATGAAGCCGGATCTTTAATAGACCGGAAATACACCGGGCCGTAATTTGGCCCAATTACTTAGCGGACTGTTAATGGGCCAGAAGTGACCATGGGCCGCATTGATGACAAGTTTAGACCAGGCCGTTGACGGGCCGATTTTACAGAGAATGTTGGGCCTTTAGCTGGGCCGGCCCATTATGGTCTGCAAAATCTTGTGGGCCTTTAGCTGGGCCGACCCATGTGGTTTGCAAAATCTTGTTGGCCTTTAGCTGGGCCGGCCCATTATGGTCCGCTAAATTTTGTGGGCCTTTAGCTGGGCCGGCCCATTATGGTCCGCTAAATCTTATGGGCCTTCGGTTGGGCTGGCCCATTTAAACTTTATGGGCCACTTTTGGGCCGGTCCACGTGTCAACATATCATAGGCCCATCTTGACCGTTTGATGAGTGACACCTGTGCCAACGTGGAGCTGAAACGTGGATCCGTTAGCCAATGAGAATTTTACACATGGAAAATCGCCATTGGTCGTGGCTGTTAACGGGTTATCGGATCCAAAATCCGACCCGATAGCTTAACGGCGTTCCGTTACGGTGGATGCCACGTGTCGGTCATGTCGGATTTCGGGTTCCGGCAGACCCTTGAGGTTCGAACACTAGGGTGTGCGTAGAGATCACACCCTCAGCCTACCCATGTTTCACCGCCTCACTAGGATCTAAACTACACGAAGAACAACACTAGGGACACAAGATTTATACTGGTTCAGGCCACCATTGTGGTGTAATACCCTACTCCAGTTTGTGGTGTGTGGATTGCCTCTAGGGCTGGTGAGGAACAGTACAAGGGGAGAACAGCCTCGCGAGGGTCTGTTCTTGGTTGAGACGATGAACTGTTAGGGGAGTTCAATCGTCTCTCTCTCTGTGTGTCTTGGGTGCGGATCCGATCTGATCTCTCCTCCCTGCCCCTAGGGGTGGCCAGTCCTATTTATAGGCGAAGGCCCCCGGGCCTCTTCCCAAATATTGAGCGGGAAGGGCACCAACAATTGGCCATTTTGAAGGGGAACATCTAGTACACTTATCCTGACTAAAGTTGGTCCTCGCCTGCCAAAGGCCCTGACGATGACGCTGGCTTGGGCTCCACGATGACCTCCGCTCGGCCGTCCTGCTGGTCTTGGTATTGTTGCACCGGAATGGTTGCCTTTGCTTGATACCCTTGCCTGTGCTTGTCCCCTTTGCACCAAAGGGGAAACAAGGACTCTGCGCAGGCCGGCGCCCGCCTGGCGCCCGCCTGGCATTGGTCGTCATGGCTTGCGTCACGGGCACCTCGTGAGGTACCCCGCCTTGATCTCTCCGCCTCCTCGCGAGCCAGCCTGACGAGGCCATGCCTAAGGAAGCCTCTTGTCGTCCGCCTCGCGAGGCTTGGCCCCTCGCGAGGGTCTTGAGCATGTGTTGATGAAGATGGGACGTATTGGGCCACTCCTTGAGCCACGCCGCAGGCCGCAGGCAGGCAAGTCTGGGTACCCCCGTTCCCAGAACGCCGACCAATGCACATAGAGAAATTTTAACAAATCATAGCATAATTTTGGCTCTCTAAAATAGGTGTGTCCAGCAAGGATATATGACACAAACTAAAAAATTAAAACAAGCAAAGACTCATATAAGACAAGATGCTCCAAACAAAACTCATGATATGTGACGAATAAAAATATAGCTCCAAGTAAAATACCGGTGGCCGTTAGAAGAAATAGGGGATGCCACTCGGGGCATCCCCAAGCTTAGTTGCTTGTTCCTCTTTGGATAATAACTTGGGGTTCCATGGGGCATCCCCAAGCTTAGGCTCTTCTTACTCCTTATTCTTTCATCCATCGTGACCTCACCCAAAACTTGAAAACTTCAATCACACAAAACCCAACAAAACCTTCATGAGATCCGTTAGTATAACAAAGCAAATCACTACTCAAAGTACTGTTGCAAACCCATTCATATTTTATTTTGCATTACATCTACCGTATTCCAACTTTTCTATGGCTTATACCCCCCGATAAAGTCCGTAGATTCATCAAAGTAAGAACACAACGCAAAGAAAACATAATCTGGCAAAAACAGAATAGTCCGTAGCAATCTGAAAACTTCGAATACTTATGTAACTCCAAATATTCTGAAAAATTAGGATAACATTGGAAATTTGTATGTAAATCTTGTGTAAAAATTTCAGAATTTTTCGCGCTTCTGTGATTTTTAATAATTCTATTATTGGCGCGGAAAGTTTCAGTTTTTCAACAAGATCAAATCAACTATCACCCAACATGATCCCAAAGGCTTTACTTGGCACAAAAACTAATTAAAACATCAAAAAACACAATCACAACAGTAGCATAATTGTGCAAAGACTCAAGAACAAAAAGAAAAAGGCAAAAATAAATTTTATTCATTGGGTTGCTTACGAACAAGATAGCCTTTGAGATTTCAATGATGCTCACATGAAAGACAAGATTTGAAGCACAAAGAGAGCATCATATAGCATGTGAAAATAATATTTAAGTCTAGCATACTTCCTATGCATAGGAATTTTATAAGCTAACAAATTATCAGGGCAAGCAAAAACTAGCATATGCAAAGAAGAGGAATAGAGCATTGACGATCTCAACATAACGAGAGGTAATCTAGTAACATGAAAATTTCTACAACCATATTTTCCTCTCTCATAATAAGTACATGTGGTATCATATTCAAGTTTAACAATATAACTATCACGTAAACCATTCTCTTCATGATCCACATGCATGCAAAGTTGACACTCTTCCAAAATAGTGGGATTATTTTTACCTAGAGCTGACGCTCTTCCAAACCCACATTCAATATTATTGCAAACATTATTATTAGTTCATATTCATCATGAGGCTTAAATAAAAATTTAAGATCATTAGAAGAATCTCCTCAATCATGATCATTATAATAAGTAGTGGACATATCAAAATTAGCATCCCCAAGCTTGGGGTTTTGCATATAATTAACACAATTGACATTAATAGAATTTATAATAACATCATTGCAATTGTGCTTTTCATTCAAGGAGCTATCATGAATCACTTTATAAATTCCCTAATTTAACGCTTCATTACAATTTTCAGATTCATGAATCTCAAGCAAAACTTCGTAAAGATAATCTAGTGAACTCAATTCACTATCAATTGGTTCATCATAATTGGATCTTTTGAAAAGATTAGCAAGTGGATGAGGATCCATATCAATAGATTATTAGCAAGCAAAGATTCAAGCAAATAGAAGGCACATGGTAACACAAGTAGAATAGCAAACAAGAGATATGACGAGAAAAAGGCAAACAAAAAAGAGGGTGAATAAAACGGCAAATTTTTGTGAAGTAGGGGAGATGAACACAAGAGGAAAATGGCAAATAATGTAAATTACAAGGAGATGAGATTTGTGATTAGGAACCTGATAGATGTTGATGATGTCTCCCCAGCAACGGTGCTAGAAATCCTTTCTTGATGGCTCGTGTCCACGTCAGTATTTCCCCGAAGAGGAAGGGATGATGTAGCACAGCTACGGTAGGTATTTCCCTCAGTGATGAAACCATGGTTATCGAACCAGTAGGAGAACCAAGCAACACTATGTAAACGGTACCTGCACACAAAGAACAAATACTTGCAACTTGACGCGTAAGAGGGGTTGTCAATCCCTCTCAGGTAAAAGATAGATTGGTTTGTATGATTTTGGATAAATAGATCTCGCAATAAAATAAATAAATAAAAAGTTCATCAAGATATTTTGGGTTTTTTAGAATAATATATCTGAAAACAAAAGTAAATAAAAATAGACCTCGAAGCAAATATGATAAAGAATAGACCCGGGGGCCATAGATTTCACTAGTTGCTTCCCTCAAGGAAAATAGAATACGGCAGGTAAACAAATTACTGTTGGGCAATTGGTCAAATAATTATGACGATATCCAGTCAATGATCATTATATAGGTATCAAGTGCAAGATTAGTAGACCGACTCCTGTCTGCATCTACTACTATTACTCCACACATCGACCTCTATCCAGCATGCATATAGTGTATTAAGTTCATGGAGAAACGAAGCAATGCAATAAGAACGTTACATGATGTAGACAATATCTATTCATGTAGGAATAGACCCCATCTTGTTATCCTTAATAGCAATCATCAATACGTGTCTAGCTGCCCCTTCTGTCACTGGGAAAGAACACCGCACGATTGAACCCATCACAAAGCACCTCTTCCCATGGCAAGAAAAATCGGTCTAGTCGGCCTAACTAAAGCAAAGATTCGAATAAGAAATACGAGGCTATAAGTAATCATGCATATAAGAGATCAAATCTCAAATAACTTTCATTGATAAAATAGATCTGAACATAAATTCAAAGTTCATCGGATCCCAACAAACACACCGCAAAAAGAGTTACATCAAATAGATCTCCAAGAGACCATTGTATTGAGAATCAAAAAGAGAGAAGAAGCCATCTAGCTACGGCCTACGGACCTGTAGGTCTATAATGAACTACTCACATATCATTGGAGAGGCACCAATGAGGATGATGAACCCCTCCGTTATGGTGTCTAGATCAGATCTCATGGTTCTGGAACTTGCGGCGGATGGAATTGTGTTTTGTCGACTCCCCTAGGGTTTCTGGAATATTTGGGTATTTATAGGGTGTAGAGGCGGTGCTGGAGGCCATCAAGGTGGGCACAACCCACCCAGGCGCGCCTGGGCCTCCAAGCGTGCCCAGGTGGGTTGTGCCCCCCTCGGGGCACCCCTATGGTACTTCTTTGGCCCATCTATGTCTTCTGGTCCATAAAATCTCCAAAAAGTTTCATTGCGTTCGGACTCCGTTTGGTATTGATTTTCTGCGAAGTAAAAAACAAGCAAAAAACAGCAACTGGCATTGGGTACTATGTCAATAAGTTAGTCCCCAAACAATGATATAAAGTTCCTAGAAAATGATTACAAAATGTCCATGAATGATAATGTAACAACATGGAACAATAAAAAACTATAGATACATTGGAGACGTATTAGATGCCGACAATAATGAGAAAACATTGTTGGCAAAACAATCATGTTTGATAGACCCAAGTTATGATATGCTATGAGATCCCATTGCCACTATGTTGCTGATATTATCATATGATGTCTTAAGGTTTACTCACGTCTTTAGACCATGATAATATTGTAGACTTTCATACAGTATGGTTACTTTGGGGTTGCCAAACATTACCGTAACCGGGTGATCATAAAGGTAGGTCACGAGTATACCAGAAAATTATGTCAAAGTGCTAGATAGTTCAAGAATGGGATTTGCTCCTCCAACGATGGAGAGATACTCTCCTAAACCACTCGATATTATAGTATCCATCATTGTTTGTCTAGACACCATGATTGATATGATAGGGATACCGGAATACAGAAACGAAAAAAGATAACAAAAATTTGCTAACAAGGATAACTGGGTATAGTGATCAAGGTGTTGCTTCACAAGGATATTGATAAAAGTCTCACCTTAGTTTTTGTAAACATATCATGAAGCAAAGTAAATTTCATACGATAACAAAAAGTTCGCTCAATAAAGTTCTTTGTTGATATGTGGGGATTATTATGGGTGGCCAGACCCTGCTAATAATTATTGAACGAAAGGTGTTCCAGACATGTCCACGTATTACCGAACCTGTAAGGTCACACGCTTAATGGCTAGCTCTATGTAAGAGAATTAGGACATGATGGAGAATACGAGGATGCGATCCGAAAGTGTCATGTATGTATGGTTCGAGGAGGTCCCAGGAGCGTCCCAAATATCTCTAGAAACTCTTGGAAGGCCTAGAGAACTTCCTGAAGGGTCCAAAAGGTTCTGAAACCTGCCAAGATATTCTAGGGGTCCTTAGTGGGTTTTCCCTTGCTGAGCTAGGGGCAAATCCCACTTGGGACGAATTGGTCAAGCCCCAATAGGAAAGCTTGAGGGCCAAGGGCAGTTGGAGCAGAATGCTTGCAGGATTCCACCTCTAAGTTCAGCCAAACCGTAAGGAGGGTTTCCTCCCTCCCCAAGTGCGGCTAGCCCCTCCCCTCCACCTATATATAGATGGGGGTATACCCCAAAGGCAAAACAAGCATGCAGGTGTCCCCTATCCCTACCCGCTGGGTGTTGTTGTACTATAACGACCCAGATCTGGTAGGATCTGAATCTCTGTGCTTATCGTGGTATCCCCGGAGGACTCCCCCTCCCTTCCGATGGCATTCTGATGCCACCGGAGGACGTCATCTCCGCCATCGTCTCCAACGACTTCCCCATTGTCTCCACTACCATCTTCTTCCTTTGGTCAGAGGCTTCCCCTTCCATAAATTCCTGTAATCCCTTGGCAAACAATGATGTCTTTGCCACGTCTTGAGCTTGCGTTGGTTTTCCTTGAAGAGGAAAGGGTGATGCAGCAATAGTAGTGTAAGTATTTCCCACAGTTTTTGAGAACCAAGGTATCAATCTAGTAGTAGGCTCCTCAAAAGTCTCACGCACCTACACAAACAAACAAGAACTCGCAACCAACGCAATAAAGGGGTTGTCAATCCCTTCAAGTCCACTTGCGAAAGTGAGATCTGATAAAGATAATATGATAAGATAAATATATTTTTGGTATTTTATAATATAGATAGGAAAAGTAAATATGCAAATAAAAGTAGATTGAAAGTTTATATGATAAAAGATAGACCCGGGGGACATAGGTTTCACTAGTGGCTTCTCTCAAGATAGCATAAGTATTACGGTGGGTGAACAAATTACTGTCGAGCAATTGATAGAAAAGCGAATAATTATCAGATTATCTAGGCATGATCATGTATATAGGCATCACGTCCATGACAAGTAGACCGACTCCTGCCTGCATCTACTACTATTACTCCACACATCGACCGCTATCCAGCATGCATCTAGAGTATTAAGTTCATAAAGAACGGAGCAACGCATTAAGAAAGATGACATGATCTAGAGGGATAAACTCATGCAATATGATATAAACCCCATCTTTTTATCCCCGATGGCAACAATACAATACGTGCCTTGCTGCCCCTGCTGTCATTGGGAAAGGAAACCGCAAGATTGAACCCAAAGCTAAGCACTTCTCCCATTGCAAGAAAGATCAATCTAGTAGGCCAAACCAAACTGATAATTCGAAGAGACTTGCAAAGATAACTTAATCACACATAAAAGAATTCAAAGGAGATTCAAATATTTCTCATAGATAAACTTGATCATAAACCCACAATTCATCGGATCTCAACAAACACATTGCAAAAAGAGTTACATCGAATAGATCTCCAAGAAGATCGAGGAGAACATGGTATTGAGATCCAAAATGAGAGAAGAAGCCATCTAGCTAATAACTATGGACCCGAAGGTTTGTGGTAAACTACTCACAACTCATCGGAGAGGCTATGGTGTTGATGTAGAAGCCCTCCGTGGTTGATTCCCCCTCCGGCGGAGCGCCGGCGAAGGCTCCAAGATGGGATCTCGCGGATACAGAAGCACTACAAAAAAATACACTTCCGTGATGATACGTGTTTGTCACAGTAGGTCGCGTTTTTTGTCATGCATGTACATCCATGACAAATTTATGACAGAATCAAGATAGTCATACCTGTGCTGTCATAGAAGTGTTCCATGACATTACCAAGATTATCATCATGGAAGTGTCCACTTCCATGACGATAAATCACGCGTCACGGAAGTGCTTTCGTCAAGGGTGACCTGTCGGTGTTTTGGGAACGGGGGTACCGAGACTTGCCTGCCTGCGGCCTGCGGCGTGGCACAAGGAGTGGCCCAGTACGGCCCATCTTCATCAACACATGCTCAAGACCCTTGCGAGGGGCCAAGCCTCGCGGGGCAGACGACAGGAGGCTTCCTCAGGCACGGCCTCGTTGGGCTGGCTCATGAGGAGGCGGAGAGATCAAGGCGGGGTACCTCACGAGGTGCCCGTGACGCAAGCCATGACGACCAAGGCCAGGAGGGCACCAGGCGGGTGCCAGCCTGCGCAGAGTCCTTGTTTCCCCTTTGGTGCAAAGGGGGAAAGCGCAGGCAAGGGTATCAAGCAAAGGCAACCATTTTGGTGCAACAAGACCAAGACCAGCAGGACGGCCGAGCGGAGGTCATCGTGGAGCCCAAGCCAGCGTCATCGTCAGGGCCTCTGGCAGGCGAGGACCAACTTTAGTCAGGATAAGTGTACTAGATGTTCCCCTTCAAAATGGCCAATTGTTGGCGCCCTTCCCGCTCAATATTTGGGAAGAGGCCCGGGGCCTTCGCCTATAAATAGCACTAGCCACCCCCAGGGGCAGGGAGGAGAGATCGGATCGGATCCGCACCCAAGACACACACAGAGAGAGAGAGAGGCGACTGAACTCCCCTAGCAGTTCATCGTCTCAACCAAGAACAGACCCTCGCGAGGCTGTTCTCCCCTTGTATTGTTCCTCACCAGCCCTAGAGGCAATCCACACACCACAAACTGGAGTAGGGTATTACACCACAATGGTGGCCTGAACCAGTATAAATCTTGTGTCCCTAGTGTTGTTCTTCTTGTAGTTTAGATCCTAGTGAGGCGGTGAAACATGGGTAGGCTGAGGGTGTGATCTCCGTGCGCACCCCAGTGTTCGAACCTCAAGGGTCTGCCGGAACCCGAAATCCGACATGCTTCACTTAAAATTTTTGAGCTATGGAATTGCTTTAGTGCTTCACTTATATCTTTTTGAGCACGGTGTGTTTTAATATTTTTGAAGAAATGCTCTCATGCTTCACTTAGATCTATTTGAGAATTAGTAAAATTTTGAAGAAATTCTCTCATGCTTCACTTATATTATTTTGATAGAAGAAAAAATTTATGCTCATGTTCTTCACTTAGATTTGTTTGAGCTTATTAAAACCAACTTATGAAATTAGTCCCAAAGTGATAGATATTCAAGAGGGATATAATACAAACTTTCATGAAGATCATTGGATAATATAAACTTGATTCTTTGTAATAGTTTTGGGATATGATGATAGTGATATATGAGTCATGTTGGTGAGTAATTATGATTTACTAAGAATATTGGTGTTATGGTTTTTTGTGATTCCCTATGCAAGCACGAAAGTCAATAGTTATGCAATGAAATTACATCCTACTTGCGGTGCATTATTCGGTGTTAGTTATGCTTAATGCTTGCTCATGTGATTTTTCGTTTCTTGGTTGGTTGCTTCTCAGTCTTTTGCTAGCCTCCACTTGTACTAAGTAGAATTACTAGTTGTGCACCCAAAACCCTTTAAACCAGTTTTGCCATATGAGTCCATCATACCTACCTATATGCGGTATTTCCGTGCCGTTCTAAGCAAATTTGTATGCGCCATCTCTAATTTCCATAATAAATTTCCTTTTTGTGTGCTCGTACCGCTCATGAAGCGGCCGGGGGTGGCCAATATTTTCTATGCTAGATGTGTTATTCTCAAGATGAGTGTTTATTCACTTGTCATTGCATGAGAGTACGGCAAAGGTATTAGGGATGCCCACTCCCGAAATGAAGAAATTTACTTTATGTTGTCAAATAATAAATTCCTTGGAAAGTGTTGGTATGAAAGGCACCCATGGATATGGCTATCCATGGAAAGTGAAAGAATGGTGGAAAAAGGAATAAACTTTATTTTCTGTTTGGGAACCACCTATGATATATCTAACATGGAAAGTATTGGGAATTACTCGGTTGTTTTCATTGACGGGAAAAGTATGCCTCTCAAAATGTTTTATCTCTATTTTTCCATTTTGAGCTCTAGCACCTCTACAAATCCCTATTTCCCTCAAGGGCCTTTCTATTTACTTTATGCAATTTTTATTTTTATTTGAGTCTCCATCTTCTCTTATAAAGCACCAACTAAGGGGCACTAGGATCGTACTTGACCATTGCATGCAGCTAATATGCGAGTGTCTTTCATGAATGGATCAATGACTGAGCATGATGGGCTAGGGATAACTTGCTTTAGCATTGATATTTTGAAAGACTTGGTTGCTTGTTCATATGCTTGAGTATTCAATCTTCATGTCAAAACTAGACTATTGCTTTGAATCAAATAAAAGTCCACATGTCCATGCTACAAAAGAAAAGAATATGGGATGAACATGTTAGGCAGCATTCCACATGAAAAAATATGTTTTTATCATTTACCTACTCGAGGACGAGCAGGAATTAAGCTTGGGGATGCTGATACGTCTCCAACGCATCTGTAATATTTGATTGTTCCATGTTGTTATATTATCATTCTTGGATGTTTTACAATCATTTTATCGCAACTTTATATCATTTTTAAACTAACCTATTGAAATAGTGCCCAGTGCCAGTTGCCGTTTTTTGCTTGTCTTTTTACTTCATAGAAAACCAATACCAAACGGTGTCCAAACAAAGTGAAACTTTTTGGAGATTTTTCTGGACCAGAAGACACAAGATGGGCCAAAGAAGTACTAGAGGGGTGCCCCGAGGGTGGCACAACCCACCTAGGCGCGCATGGTCTCTTGGAGATCTATTTGATGTAACTCTTTTTGTGGTGTGTTTGTTGGGATCCGATGAACTTGGAATTTATGATCAAATCTATTTTATCCATGAAAGTTATTTGAGTTTTGATATCTTATATGCATGATTATTTATAGCCTCGTATTTCTTCTTCGAATCTTTGGTTTAGTTAGGCCAACTAGATCGATTTTTCTTGCCATGGGAAGAGGTGCTTTTGTGAAGGGTTTGATCGTGCGGTGTTCTTTCCCAGTGACAGAAGGGGCAGCCAGACACGTATTGATCGTTGCTATTAAGGATAACAAGATGGGGTCTATTCCTACATGAATAGATCTTGTCTACATCATGTCATCATTCTTATTGCATTACTCTGTTTCTCCATGAACGTAATACAGTAGATGCATGCTGGATAACGGTAGATGTGTAGAGTAATAGTAGTAGATGTAGGCAGGAGTCGGTCTACTAATCTTGGACATGATGCCTATATAATGAGCATTGCCTAGATATCGTCATCATTATTTGAAGTTCTATAAATTGCCCAACAGTGATTTGTTTACCGCCGTATGCTATTTTTCTCGAGAGAAACCACTAGTGAAATCTACGGCCCCAGGGTCTATTCTTTATCACATTTTCTTCGAGATCTATTTTTATTTGCTTTTGTTTTCAGATCTATTATTCTAAAAACCCAAAAATACTTTGCTGCACTTTTTCTTTATTTATTTTATTTTGTTTTATTGCGAGATCTACTTATCCAAAATCATACAAACCAGTCTACTTTTACCCGAGAGGGATTGACAACCCCTCTTACGCGTCGGGTTGCAAGTATTTGTTCTTTGTGCAGGTACCCTTTACATATTGTTGCTTGGTTCTCCTACTGGTTCGATAACCTTGGTTTCATCACTGAGGGAAATACCTACCGTAGCTGTGCTGCATCATCCCTTCCTATTCGGGGAAATACTGATGCGAACATGATCCATCAGCATCCTTGTTACTCTTAGCAATGCCATATGTTTAGGAAAGCTGGATCATCAATAATACATGAGCTAGTTCTGGTGGCAACACTAGGGATCTTCTTGGTGTTTATTTTTTCACACCTACAATTGATTCTTCCTAGGAATCTCGTATGCAAGAACCATTGAAATTATAGGATAGTAATATGATTTTAAATTATTAACATAGAACTAGGAATAACAACATTTTACCAATGCTTCTAAGGCATATTTCCAACACTTTGATGCAGTTGTTCATCGGCGTGGCTTGGTGGCCCACGTTTTGCTTGTTAATCAATGAAGCTTGCGACAACGGTGTCAATGATGGTCGTGACAGTTGTGGAGGAGGGAGTTGTTGCAGAAGTGTCAATGACATGGTCAAGTTCTTGATCTCCTATGTCCTCTTCTTAGTATGGTTGGTATTCGCTTCTAGGCACTCCATCATGGCAATGTGTTGTGACCTTCCTCTGTTAGATCCTTGAACCGATCTAGGATCTGCTTCATGATCTTGGTGATTGCTTGTATCTGTGTTGGTCTTTCCCCGAAGAGGAGAGGATGATGCAGCACAACAATGGTAAGTATTTTCCTCATTTATGAAATCAAGGTTATCAATCTAGTCGGAGAACCAAGCAACACTATGTAAACAGCACCTGTACACAAACAACAAAAATTTGCAACCTAACGTGTAAGAGGGGTTGTCTATCCCTCCTCGGTATTGAGATAGATTAAATTGTATGAGATTGGATAAATAGATCTAGCAAAAACACAAAATAAAATAAAGAAAGAAAAAGTGCAGAAAGGTATTTTGGATATTTAGAAAAATAGATCTAGAAATAATATGATAGGAAATAGACCCCGAGGTCGTAGGTTTCACTTGAGACTTCTCTCGAGAAAATAGCATACGGTGGGTAAACAAATTATGTTGGGTGTAAGTGCATCTAGTGCCCCTTAGTGATTTTGGTGTATTGAAGACTTATAGGTTAAGGGACTAATGTGTTTATGAGTGTACACAGGTCTATAAGTCTATGAGGAGTTTGATATTTACAAAGAAAGTCGACCGCTAAAAATGAATATCTTCGACTGAAGATTTTGGTATTCCTGAAGACTTTGAAAGTGAAGAAATTGGTGTGTCCGTGAAGACTTGATATTCATGCAAGGAATAGGAAGCTTGAAGACTTTCATTTTCATAGTTTTGTTTTTCTCTTTCTTGAGTCATAGGAAACATCGTACTGTTAAAGGGGGTCGAGGAAATACTAAGGAAAAGTTTCCATGTGATGCTCAACTCAAAATCCTACACCTACCAATCCCTTCGAGTGAAGCCATTGGAAATATCATACAGTTCAGTCAATTTCTTCAGTGATAGAGACAAAGTTCTTCTGGTCGCTGAGGAATTTGTTCTGACTGAGGAGTTAGGAATTCGCCAGTGCGGATTGCCTACACAGTGAGGAACATGATAGCCCTGAGGAATTTGAGAGTCAAATTTCCGACCGTTGTTGTGCTACACGCCAGCTGTTCCAAAATATCTTATCCACATAACGGTCATATCATTGAAGGGCATTTATGTCTTATCATGTTGGGCTGCTCCCTAGGCTATAAATAGCCGCCCCCTACAACCACTAGCTGGTTGGCTGCTCCGAGAGAAACTGACACTTGTCATTTGAGAGCAACCCATCCTCCGAGGACTTTGAGCAAAATCATCGAGTGAGGAAAATCCCAAACCCCAAACACCTACAAACCCAAAGTGATTGAGCATCACTAAAGAGATTGATCCTGCATGGATCCGACGCTTGTTACCTTTGAAGATTGTGCTTCTTCCAGACGGTTAGGCGTCATGGTCTAGAGCATCCAAGAGGAATTGTGGATCGCCGAGTGGGCGAAGTCTGTGAAGGTTTCGAAGTCGCCTGAAGACTTACCATGAGTGATTGGACGAGGTCTGTGTGACCTTAGTTCAAGGAGAATACGGTGAGGACTTGGTGTCCTGAGCTGCGTGCTCAGCGACTGGGTGTCCGGGACTATGTGTCCTCGAGTTTAAATACTCAGCCGCTCCAACCAGACGTACAACTGAGACAGCAGTTGGAACTGGTCTACCAAATCATTGTCTTCACCAACCTTACTGGTTCTATTTCCTCAACTCTTTCATTTCCTCATTATTGTGTTGAGTGATTGTTCATATCTGTGTTTGAAGACTTTGACTAAAGACTTTCTCAATTTCCTCAGTTCAATTTCTTCAGTCTATTTGTCTTCATCTTGTGTTATCCTGTGTTTACGTTTTTTGTACTCTGTGTTTGTCTTCATTTCATCATGATGACTATGTGTGTATTCTGTCATGCTTACTTCTGAGTACTTATTCTGCTACAAGTAGTTATGCACTAAGGAATTTCCTCACCGGCAAATTCCTCAGCGAAGAATTCATAAAAATTGCCTATTCACCCCCCCTCTAGTCGATATAACGCACTTTCAATTGGTATCAGAGCAAGGTACTCCCTTGTTCTGTGTGATTTTGGTTTAACCACCTGGAGTTCTAGTTATGTCGACCACAGGTATGATCAAGGTCTCTGCTGGGTGTCCTACCTTTGATGGCACGGACTACCCCTACTGGAAGAATAAGATGCGAATGCATCTTGAAGCAATTGACAACAATCTCTGGTACGTTGTGGAAAATGGTGTTCCCTCAGTCACACCTTCCCTGAATGATGCTGATGTGAAGAGATTCAAGCAACTCGATTCTCAAGCGAAGAATATCATATGTGGTCATCTGAGTAAAGGGCAGTATGGTAGAGTGAGTGCTTTGGAAACTGCTAAGCTTATCTGGGATAGGCTCTCCAAAGTAAACGAAGGAGTCTCAACTCAACGTGACTCTCGTGTTGACGTTCTTCGCAATCTCTTCAACCGCTTCAAAAGAATTGACAATGAAAATGTTCAGCAAACCTTCGATCGCCTCACTGATATCTCAAATGAGCTTCAAGCGCTCGGTGCCACTGACATCACCGATCATGAGGTGGTGAAGAAATTGCTGAGATCACTCAATTCGTCATTTTACACTCTGGCACTGATGATTCAAGAGCGTGCTGATTACAAGTCACTAGATCCCGCTGATACCCTCGAGAGGCTAAATACTCATGAGTTCCAGCTTGCTGAAAAGAGAGATCTCTATGGTTCAAGCTATGGCAGAACACGTGCCCTGAAGGCCAAGGCAGTGTCTGAATCTGAATGTGAAGATTCTGGTAGTAGCCTTGGTGATCCTGAAGAATTGAGCCAGGAGCTAGCACTGCTCCTGAAGAAGTTCCAGAAATTCTCAAGACGTGGTCGCTTTGGAAAATCTTCAAGGAGCAGTGATTCCTCATCAAATGACTATAAGAGAAGGCTATGCCACAAATGCAAGAAGCCTGGTCACTACATTCAAGATTGTCCTCAGTGGGACAAGGAACTAAAGAAGAAGAAATACAAGGATTACAGTTCTGATGATGCCAAGAAGAAGAAGAAATCTTCGAAGTCTTCATCATCAAAATCCTCGAAGTCTTCATCCCACAAGAAGAGCAGCTCCAAGAAGGCTCGGGCATTCATTGGCAAGGAAATGGATTCTGAGGCTGAATCTGAGGATAATGAGGAAGAGGAGGCATCCGAGGAGTCTGAGTCAGGTGTGGCAAGTCTAGCTCTTGCTACCGCATTTGTCAGCAAGACTATCTTCAACTCTGAAGAAAATGGCAACACCAACAACACTAATGAAGGCAATGACGACTACGCTCCCACCTATTGCTTCATGGCAAAGGCTGCTAAGGTAACTAAATACCCCTCCTCTGAATCAAGTGAGAATGAATCTGATGAAAATCTCAAGCCTAGCTACTCTAAACTTGCTAAGATTGCTGTGAAACAACAAAAGGCTATTGAAAAACTTCAAAACATGCTAGACAAAAGTGATGATATGTTGGGTGATGAAATGGACCGCACTAAAGACTTAACTGAAAATCTTCAGAGACTTCAGTCTAAGTTTGACAACCTTCAAAGTCATCATAAAACTCTCTTAACTGATCATGAGAAGCTTTCTTATGAATTTCTTCAAAGAAAGCAAGATCTTGAGAAGCTAAGAGTGAGTTATGAAGATCTTCAGAAGGAGCGCAATCCATTACTTGCTCAACAAATCAGCGCTACTCAGGAAGAATTTGATCCTCCATGCTTAAAGTGCATTGAACGTGAATCTGCTAATTCTTCACCTGAATGTTCAAATGCTTCAAATGTTACAAATTCTTCACCTGCCTCTGCTATCATTAATTCCTCATCTGAGGACATTTCTAGTATTACTGACGATGCAGGGCTGAAGGAATTGTATATGACAGGCATGTACAAAAGCCTCAAAGGGCATCAGACTCTTTGTGATGTGCTTAAAAAGCAGATCCTCAACAGAAACCCTAGGAAAGAGGGTATTGCCTTTGAGAGGAAACTCAATGCTGATGGAACATATTGGAAGCCTGAGCAGTACCCCAAAACCTCATGGGTTGCTGCAAAGGGACCTCCAGTTGATCCATCTAACTTATCTGGCTTTGCATGTGAATCTCCTCATTCTTCTGATGAGTCATTTGACTCCAACTATAAACTGTTCAAAAATCAGAATGGTGAAGTATTTGCTAGATATGTTGGCACTAACTGCAGGAACGGTTCCCCTATGAAGAAAATCTGGGTTCCCAAAAGTTATGTTGAAAGTCTTCAGGTGAATGTCCTCATGACACCACCAGTGAAGAATAGGAACCCCATATCAAACTCTTCATATGGATCCAAGTCCTCATACGGACCAAATTCCTCACATGGATCAAATTCCTCAAAAGGATCAAAATCCTCATATGAACATCATCGTGCTAACAACTCTGTTTCGCAGGGTAGAGCTAATGGCTATGAATATGTGCATTATTCTTCAAATCATTATGTTCATAAGTCCTTGAAGAATTTCTCTGCTTATTCATATGCTTACCCTAACCCCTCTTATGTGAAACGAAGTGGACTAGCGTCCATGCCACCTTTCTCATATGGTGCTCGCAGAGTGATGAATTCTTCGCCACCCCTCCAGATGTGGGTGGTGAATAAAAAGAACTAATCTCTTATGCAGGGTCAGATCTCCAGTCGTGCTCAAAACGACCGAAGAATTTGCTGGAGACCTGAACAGTGCCTGAAAGGACGCAGGCGAATCATGATGAAATGAACTTTCATTTCACACGTCCTCACACTGCTTATCTATGCTATCGCTTGATGAAATTGAACTGATGATACTGATGTCATATTCTTCACTGATGAAGTATATGAGTTTGTAAGCTGCACTAATTCATCTGCAGGATGATCAATCCAAAGCAAATGAGTGGTTCCTCGATAGTGGATGTACAAATCACATGACTGGTGACAAGAATCTATTGATGGATGCTCCATTAACACCGTCACATCTGAAGCATATCATCTTCGCTGACAAAGGCAAAAGTCAGGTATTGGGTCTAGGTAAGGTTGCGATCTCTAAGGACATACACATGGACAAAGTCATGCTTGTCGGGTCCTTAGGATACAACCTCATGTCTGTCTCAATGCTTTGTGATCTCGATATGGTTTTTGTCTTTGGCAAGTATCGTTGTGTTGTGATCATGGAAGCTGGCAATTCCAAAGTCTTCGAAGGCTTTAGGAGAGGAGACTTGTACATTGTTGATTTCTCTACAGGACCACAACCTGCCGTGTGCTTACTTGCAAAAGCTTCAGAAGGATGGCTATGGCATCGACGACTTGGTCATGCTGGCATGAGGAATCTGCACACGCTCGCTAAGAAGGAGCATGTCATTAGCATTGAGAATGTCAAATTCCTCAAGGATCACTTGTGCGGAGCCTGTGAAGCGGGAAGATGACTAAGGCCAAGTATCCAGCGAAGACTATCATGACCACCACTCGACCATTTGAATTGCTTCACATGGATCTCTTCGGTCCTAGTCATTATTCTGCTGTGACTAATGATGCATCTCTATATGGCTTTGTTATTGTTGATGATTACTCTCGTTACACATGGGTACACATTGTTACTTACAAACATGAAGTGCAGGAAGTCTTCAAACGATTTTCCTCGAGGGCTTCAACCAACTTTGGTGTGAAGATCAAGCACATCAGGAGTGACAATGGAACTGAGTTCAAGAATTCTGGTCTTAATGACTATCTTGATGAACTTGGTATTACTCATGAGTTATCTGCTCCTCATACTCCTCAGCAAAATGGCGTCGTGGAGCGCAAGAACAGAACTCTTGTTGAGATGGCTCGCACTATGCTTGATGAATACAAAACGCCTCATCATTTTTGGATTGATGCAATTGATACCGCGTGCCACATCATCAACAGAGTATATCTTCACAAATTCTTCAAGAAGACTGCCTATGAACTCCTCACTGACAAGAAACCCAATGTGAGTTATTTCAAAGTCTTCGGTGCTAAATGTTGGATTAGGGATCCTCATCACAATGCTAAATTCGCACCAAAAGCACATGAAGGTTTTATGCTTGGTTACGGAAAGGACTCGCACACCTACAGAGTCTTCAACATCGCTCTTCACAAGATTGTTGAAACTGTAGATGTGCGGTTCGATGAAACTAATGGCTCGTAAAGAGAGGACATACCTTCTGTGATAGATGAACCAGCACCTGAAGATTCTATCAAGTTCAAGGCTACTGAGGATGTCATTCCTACCGAAGAATCTACTGAAGAATTCATTCCAGAACGCGAAGATCGTCGAGCTAATTTACCGGAGGAAAATGTTGAAGAAAATGGTGCTAAAAAATGCTGATCAAATTCCTCGATGACAACCAGCTCATCCTCGCATTGCAAAAGAAGTGCAAGTTGAAAAGATCATCGATGACATTGAAGCACTGGGTCCTCTCACACACTCAAAAGCTTCACATTTATCTATCTTTTGTGGGCACTATGCTTTTGTCTCTATCACAGAGCCCACTAAGGTAGATGAAGCATTTTTGGAGCCTGATTGGATTCAGGCCATGCAAGAAGAATTACATCAGTTCGAGCTCAACAATGTCTGGGAACTGGTCAAACGTCCAGATCCTCGCAAGCATAATATCATTGGCACAAAGTGGATCTACCGCAACAAGCAAGATGAAAATGGCCTTGTGGTGAGGAATAAGGCACGACTTGTAGCTCAAGGCTACACACAGGTTGAAGGAATTGATTTCGATGAAACTTTTGCACCTGTTGCTAGACTTGAGGCTATTCGCATATTACTTGCTTATGCTAACCATCATAATATCACTTTATATCAAATGGATGTGAAAAGTGCATTCCTCAATGGTAATCTTGAGGAAGAAGTATATGTCGCTCAACCCCCAGGTTTTGAAGATCCAAAGAATCCTGACAAAGTCTTCAGACTCAACAAGGCCCTCTATGGCCTCAAGCAGGCCCCTCGGGCGTGGTATGATACTTTGAAGGAATTCTTCGTGAAGAATGGCTTCACACCCGGTTCACTCGACCCTACTCTCTTTACTAAATGTTATGATGGTAAACTGTTTGTGTGTCAAATATACGTTGATGATATTATCTTTGGTTGTATTGACCAACGTTATAGTGATGAATTTGCCTATATGATGAGTGAAGAATATCAAATGTCTATGATGGGAGAGTTGAAATTCTTTTTAGGTCTTCAAATTCATCAATAGCACAATGGCATATTCATATCTCAGGAGAAATACCTCAAGGATGTTCTGAGGAAATTCGGCATGCAAGATTGCAAAGGAGTCAAAATTCTTATGCCCACAAATGGCCATCTATGCACTGATGAAAATGGTATTGACTTTGATCACAAGGTATACCGCTCCATGACTGGTTCTTTATTGTACTTATGTGCATCTAGGCCAGATATAATGCTTAGTGTTTGCATGTGTGCCAGATTTCAAGCTACACCGAAGGAATCACACCATAAGGCTGTGAAGCATATTCTTCCATATCTAGCTCACACACCAACACTAGGACTATGGTACCCCAAGGGCTCTACTTTTGATCTCATTGGATATTCTGACTCTGACTATGCTGGTGATCGTGTGGACCGCAAGTCAACATCTGGTACTTGTCATTTCCTTGGACGATCTTTGGTCTGTTGGTCCTCGAAGAAACAGAACTTCATATCACTGTCTACTGCTGAAGCTGAGTATATTGCTGCTGGTTCTTGCTGTGCTCAATTGTTGTGGATGAAGCAAACTCTCAAGGACTACGGCACCAACATGAAGAATGTGCCTCTCTACTGTGAGAATGAGAGTGCCATCAAGATTGCTCACAACCCTGTTTAGCACTCGAAGACAAAGCACATTCAGATTCGTCATCATTTTCTTCGTGATCATGTGTTGAAGGGCGGCATTTCTATTGAGCATGTGAAGACTGAAGAACAGCTAGCCGATATCTTCACAAAGCCCTTGGATGAGAAGAGATTTAACAAGTTGCGGTGTGAGCTAAATATCTTAGAGTCTTCGAATGTTCTTTGAAAAGGACACACATCCTAACACTTATGCAAAATTGATGACTTAGATGTGCAACACATAAAGAAACGTTTTTATTCAATCAATTAATAATAACACTCTAAGTGTGAAGAAATTAATGAAGAATTTGATTCTCAGAACCCTACGACAATTGTACGCGGTGTCTGAAATCATCATTCTTATACGGTGGGTCACGCCACCACCAAAGTTGAAATCTTCAATTTGAGTTTTTCCTTAGTTTTTGAAATTCTTTAGTCTTTCAAATTCTTCAACTTTGCAAAATCTTCACTATTTCCGACGTTTTTCTTCATTGGCTATATATATATATATATATATATATATATATATATATATATATATATATATATATATATATATATGGGTTTATGTCCTCTACGGCATTCACTTATGGCTATTTCTTCAAGTTGCATTTTCTACTAAGTGAATGTGATCGAACCCTTCCCCCTCTATGCTATACTCAACCCAATCTATTCACAAATTCTTCATGTGCGTTCTATTTGAAACTCGTTCAAAATCTTCACTATGTCCTTGTCAGCTGAAGAAATTGTGAACGGAACTTTAAAACTAATCTTATCCAACTTTTTGGTTTTGCCGCTCAAACCGTCCCGCATCCCATGATAGACTTATCTATTCACCCACGAGCTAACACGATCTCCACTTTTCAGTATGTGGGTGACACATGTCAGGCGAATGAGAAGGGCCAGGGGCAAGTTCGTCCTAAATCTTCGGGCGAATAGTTTTTCACTGCGACTATAAATACCCCCTCAGCCTTCCTCACTTTCTTTACTCCGCTCGACCGCTCTCTCTCTCGCTCGAACTTCTCAAACCCTAGCACCACCGCTACTCCATTGTCGCTGGTGAGGAAGAGCTTCACTGCCTCGACCTCGTCGCCGTCGTACTCGCGTCGGCCGCATAAATCTTCACTCCACTGCCGCCGTAGCTGTCTTCCTCCGCCAAGTTAGGGCGTGGAAGATCTGAACTGACGAGCTTCAAATCAACACTTCTCAGTTCGTCGTGTTCTTCGTCCAGGGTAATTAAAAGTTACTTTTACTGCCCTCTTTGATTCAAATTTTCTCCACAAAATCTTCAAAGGTGTTTTATTCTTCAAATCCTCACACACAAAACACCTCACTAGTCATCTGTTCTTGATCCATTTCCCTAAGCATCATTTTTCTTCAAGATTCCTCAATTGTGTGGATCGTCGATCTATACAACTCTGGAACCTAAGACAAAGTACGCTTAGTGAAATTCTTCAAGACTCATCTGGTCAAATTCCTCAAACTTGTTCATTTTGAAAACCTTCTGAGAACGCATATGACCTCTTCAAATTCCTCGCAACTATACTCTGTTCACAGGTAATCATGTTCGCTGCTGAATCACTAGGTTCTCATCAACTTAACTCATTTGCAGCGTTCCTCAAAGAAAAGTTGCATACTTCTTCAGAGAATTCGATTGTTCAAATTCCTTAACTGAAGAATACGGCAGAAGGTAAGAAACCACAGAAAGGGGGAAAGAAGCCTGAAGTCATGACTGCGTTTGAAATACCTGAGGACATCTATGCTGACTATTGCAATTGATACCGCGTGCCACATCATCAACAGAGTATATCTTCACAAATTCTTCAAGAAGACTGCCTATGAACTCCTCACTGACAAGAAACCCAATGTGAGTTATTTCAAAGTCTTCGGTGCTAAATGTTGGATTAGGGATCCTCATCACAATGCTAAATTCGCACCAAAAGTACATGAAGGTTTTATGCTTGGTTACGGAAAGGACTCGCACACCTACAGAGTCTTCAACATCGCTCTTCACAAGATTGTTGAAACTGTAGATGTGCGGTTCGATGAAACTAATGGCTCGTAAAGAGAGGACATACCTTCTGTGATAGATGAACCAGCACCTGAAGATTCTATCAAGTTCAAGGCTACTGAGGATGTCATTCCTACCGAATAATCTACTGAAGAATTCATTCCAGAACGCGAAGATTGTCGAGCTAATTTACCTGGGGAAAATGCTGAAGAAAATGGTGCTAAAAATGCTGATCAAATTCCTCGATGACAACCAGCTCATCCTCGCATTGCAAAAGAAGTGCAAGTTGAAAAGATCATTGATGACATTGAAGCACTGGGTCCTCTCACACACTCAAAAGCTTCACATTTATCTATCTTTTGTGGGCACTATGCTTTTGTCTCTATCACAGAGCCCACTAAGGTAGATGAAGCATTTTTGGAGCCTGATTGGATTCAGGCCATGCAAGAAGAATTACATCAGTTCGAGCTCAACAATGTCTGGGAACTGGTCAAACGTCCAGATCCTCGCAAGCATAATATCATTGGCACAAAGTGGATCTACCGCAACAAGCAAGATGAAAATGGCCTTGTGGTGAGGAATAAGGCACGACTTGTAGCTCAAGGCTACACACAGGTTGAAGGAATTGATTTCGATGAAACTTTTGCACCTGTTGCTAGACTTGAGGCTATTCGCATATTACTTGCTTATGCTAACCATCATAATATCACTTTATATCAAATGGATGTGAAAAGTGCATTCCTCAATGGTAATCTTGAGGAAGAAGTATATGTCGCTCAACCCCCAGGTTTTGAAGATCCAAAGAATCCTGACAAAGTCTTCAGACTCAACAAGGCCCTCTATGGCCTCAAGCAGGCCCCTCGGGCGTGGTATGATACTTTGAAGGAATTCTTCGTGAAGAATGGCTTCACACCCGGTTCACTCGACCCTACTCTCTTTACTAAATCTTATGATGGTGAACTGTTTGTGTGTCAAATATACGTTGATGATATTATCTTTGGCTGTACTGACCAACGTTATAGTGATGAATTTGCCTATATGATGAGTGAAGAATATCAAATGTCTATGATGGGAGAGTTGAAATTCTTTTTAGGTCTTCAAATTCGTCAACAGCACAATGGCATATTCATATCTCAGGAGAAATACCTCAAGGATGTTCTGAGGAAATTCGGCATGCAAGATTGCAAAGGAGTCAAAATTCTTATGCCCACAAATGGCCATCTATGCACTGATGAAAATGGTATTGACTTTGATCACAAGGTATACCGCTCCATGACTGGTTCTTTATTGTACTTATGTGCATCTAGGCCAGATATAATGCTTAGTGTTTGCATGTGTGCCAGATTTCAAGCTACACCGAAGGAATCACACCATAAGGCTGTGAAGCATATTCTTCCATATCTAGCTCACACACCAACACTAGGACTATGGTACCCCAAGGGCTCTACTTTTGATCTCATTGGATATTCTGACTCTGACTATGCTGGTGATCGTGTGGACCGCAAGTCAACATCTGGTACTTGTCATTTCCTCGGACGATCTTTGGTCTGTTGGTCCTCGAAGAAACAGAACTTCATATCACTGTCTACTGCTGAAGCTGAGTATATTGCTGCTGGTTCTTGCTGTGCTCAATTGTTGTGGATGAAGCAAACTCTCAAGGACTACGGCACCAACATGAAGAATGTGCCTCTCTACTGTGAGAATGAGAGTGCCATCAAGATTGCTCACAACCCTGTTTAGCACTCGAAGACAAAGCACATTCAGATTCGTCATCATTTTCTTCGTGAACATGTGTTGAAGGGCGGCATTTCTATTGAGCATGTGAAGACTGAAGAACAGCTAGCCGATATCTTCACAAAGCCCTTGGATGAGAAGAGATTTAGCAAGTTGCGGTGTGAGCTAAATATCTTAGAGTCTTCGAATGTTCTTTGAAAAGGACACACATCCTAACACTTATGCAAAATTGATGACTTAGATGTGCAACACATAAAGAAACGTTTTTCTTCAATCAATTAATAATAACACTCTAAGTGTGAAGAAATTAATGAAGAATTTGATTCTCAGAACCCTACGACATTGTACGCGGTGTCTGAAATCATCATTCTTATACGGTGGGTCACGCCACCACCAAAGTTGAAAATCTTCAATTTGAGTTTTTCCTTAGTTTTTGAAATTCTTTAGTCTTTCAAATTCTTCAACTTTGCAAAATCTTCACTATTTCCGACGTTTTTCTTCATTGGCTATATATATATATATGGGTTTATGTCCTCTACGGCATTCACTTATGGCTATTTCTTCAAGTTGCATTTTCTACTAAGTGAATGTGATCGAACCCTTCCCCCTCTATGCTATACTCAACCCAATCTATTCACAAATTCTTCATGTGCGTTCTATTTGAAACTCGTTCAAAATCTTCACTATGTCCTTGTCAGCTGAAGAAATTGTGAACGGAACTTTAAAACTAATCTTATCCAACTTTTTGGTTTTGCCGCTCAAACCGTCCCGTATCCCATGATAGACTTATCTATTCACCCACGATCTAACATGATCTCCACTTTTCAGTACGTGGGTGACACATGTCAGGCGAATGAGAAGGGCCAGGGGCAAGTTCGTCCTAAATCTTCGGGCGAACAGTTTTTCACTGCGACTATAAATACCCCCTCAGCCTTCCTCACTTTCTTTACTCCGCTCGACCGCTCTCTCTCTCGCTCGAGCTTCTCAAACCCTAGCACCGCCGCTACTCCATTGTCGCTGGTGAGGAAGAGCTTCACTGCCTCGACCTCGTCGCCGTCGTACTCGCGTCGGCCGCATAAATCTTCACTCCACCGCCGCCGTAGCTGTCTTCCTCCGCCAAGTTAGGGCGTGGAAGATCTGAACTGACGAGCTTCAAATCAACACTTCTCAGTTCATCGTGTTCTTCATCCAGGGTAATTAAAAGTTACTTTTACTGCCCTCTTTGATTCAAATTTTCTCCACAAAATCTTCAAAGGTGTTTTATTCTTCAAATCCTCACACACAAAACACCTCACTAGTCATCTGTTCTTGATCCGTTTCCCTAAGCATCATTTTTCTTCAAGATTCCTCAATTGTGTGGATCGTCGATCTATACAACTCTGGAACCTAAGACAAAGTACGCTTAGTGAAATTCTTCAAGACTCATCTGGTCAAATTCCTCAAACTTGTTCATTTTGAAAACCTTCTGAGAACGCATATGACCTCTTCAAATTCCTCGCAACTATACTCTGTTCACAGGTACTCATGTTCGCTGCTGAATCACTAGGTTCTCATCAACTTAACTCATTTGCAGCGTTCCTCAAAGAAAAGTTGCATACTTCTTCAGAGAATTCGATTGTTCAAATTCCTCAACTGAAGAATATGGCAGAAGGTAAGAAACCACAGAAAGGAGGAAAGAAGCCTGAAGTCATGACTGCGTTTGAAATACCTGAGGACATCTATGCTGACTATTGCACACCTGATGAGGCTAAGTTCGGAAAGGAGAACAAAAATCAGCGCAAGGTGCGCATACAGAGGATTGAAAGGAGATGGGCAAGAGAATGGAGGGAGTACAGATATGTAACTCCAAAGTATATGAAGAAATTCGCTCTAAATCCTCCATGCCCAAGAGCTCCATTGGCACCTGGTCAAGAAGCTGACCCCACCAGCATCAAGCATGGTGAGGATTTTCCTGAAGAATGGGCCAAACGCCAAGCCAAGTTGGCAAGACAAGCCAAAGAAGCAGTGAGGAAATTTAATGAAGACTCTGCTGCTGCTGCTGCCACAAGGGCCTCTGACAAGCCTAGAAAATCAATGGCAAAGAAGCCCGCTTAGAGGCCAAGTTCCTCAGCAATGCCCTCACGGCCAGAATCTTCAAAGCCCTCACGGCCAGATTCTTCAAAGCCCTCACGGCCAGTTCCTCATGCTGCTCCTACTCCTCCAAAGTCCTCAGCTCCTCCCCCAAAATCCTTTGTTGCTCCGGCAAAGTCCTCAACACCTGTACATTTGGCCACATGCCAAAGGACTGCAGGCATCTCTATTGCCTCTGGTGTCTCAGCGAGTTCCTTGGCTGCACCAAACTCTTTATCAGGCCCCACTCTGCTGAAGACCAAGACAACTGCTGGATGAGGTCCTCGGCCTAGTCCGAAGAAGAAACAGGTTGCCTTCCAAGTGCCATCTGATGATGATGAACTTGCACAAATCATCAGAGACAGGCAAGAAAGGGCCGCTAGAGCCAAAGGCACAACTGTGCCACTGCTTTTGGATCCAAAGGTGATCCTCGACTACATTGATCTCTAGCACAAGGACCCAAACACTCCTATGCCTGATTTTCATTTGACTCCTGGCCAAAGTCACGTGCTGGCCCATTTCATCAATGAAGAGAAATGGAAATTTGAGAAGGCCAGACAAATCAAGAAGGCTCAGTTCAGGAAAGAGAAGTTCCTGAGGAAAAACGTTGTCAAAATGACAACTGATGAACTCCTCAAGATCCAGTCTGAAATCAAAGCCCTCAGCGATGATTTCAATGCATATTATGCTGATTGGCAAGGAGCCAAAGTTAGGTTCGTTAAACTGACTGAGAAGTTCACCAATGTTGCAGCCCCATCGCAACAAGAAATTCCTCAAGCTGAAGCCTCTGTTCAGCAAACTAAAGAACATGCCAGCACCGCTGATGACTTTCAGGCTGCTGATGAAAATGCTAGCTCCAGGGCTGATGACTCCATTCCAGCCGCTGAAGACATTGCCAGGGCATCCACTAGTGGTGTTCCTGAAGAAAATGAAGAAGTCAGGGCAACTGCATCAGTTGCGCCTGAGGAAATTCAAACAGATTCCCCAGCTCCTCCTGCGCCTACACCAACTCCTACCCTTCCATCTACATCAGATGTGAGGAAGACCAAGGCTGCAGAGAGAGCTGCAGTGAAGAAAAGGAAAGCATCATTTGCTTCAGATTCTTCAGCTCTGAAGAAAATGAAGACTATGACCAGCTCACTTGAGAATCCAATTGATGTTATTCCAATTTCCACCATGCCATCAAAGGACCTTGTTACTTTTGGTGAAGAATATGTGATCCCTAGCGGATCTGATGAAGAAAATCATTCTGCTGCTTCGTCAGAGCAGATTGATGAAGAAATTGAAGTGGATGCGATCCCTTCAACACATGTTGCTTCCTCGCCAATGCCTCAGTTCACAGCTGAAGAGGCTGGCGTTGAAGAAATTGAAGATGAAGACGTGGATATTGGATGCACTACGCCTGTGATGAATGATGACTTTTGAGAAAGTCAGCATCCCAAATCTCCACACTTCGCCCCACTACAGTAAATACCTCAGTCCCCTGCACCAACCGTTCAAATGGGCTCTAAAGAAACTCATCCCACCTCATCTGTGCATGAAGAAATTCCAGCCACTAGTGCTGAAGAAACTGTTGTTGCTGATACTTTGAACATGCAGACTGCCACTGAAGAGGAACCAGAAATTCGTCAGCCTGAAGAACCGGAGATTGCGATTCCTGAGGTTGTGATGCAACTCACTGACACTCATGTGCCCAAGCCAAAGGATCCATTCTCAAAGAAGCAAAAGTTCAAGGCTGCTGATTTATTCAACGAGCATGTGTTCTTCACTGACTACAATCCCTATGATTCTGCTCGCATAAGGAAGAGGCGTTTCTGGACTGCTAGTCAAGCAAATTTCTATTCCTCTGTGCTATTCGACAAAGACAAAGTCTTTGATCATGCACACATTCCTCACGTGGACATGGAATCTCTGCCATGCTTCGAGCCAGTCCTCAGTGTTCTTCACGATGCTGGATTGCTGAATTTCTGCACTGACATCTGTGATTGGAATGAAGAACTCATTCTTCAATTCTTTGCAACGCTGCACATCACAGGAAATTCTGAAGATGTGAACTCATGGGTGCTGGACTGGATGTCAGAAAATACTCACTACAAGGCACCAGCAACTGAATTGCTTCGTGCCCTCCCACTCAGTCCTCCCCTTGATGGTGCTCGTTGCGTCTATAGTGAGCCTGAGCTTACAAATCATTACATGCAAGTGCTGATGAAGCCTTTGAAGCCAGGGCAGGCCCCATGAATCAAATTCCTCGTCAAGGAATTACTGTATGTGCCTCGGACTGTCTATCGCATTCTGACAAAGACAATGAGTCCTATCAAAGGCCACGACTCAAATGATGAAGAAGTCATTGGCATCATGAAGAATATGCTTTTCAATATCATTCTTGGCGTTCCGTCAACTTCCATGATTTCTTCATGAGGACTCTGGCAAATATTGCTATGTCACCATTTGAGCTGAAGCCTTATGCGCCATGGATTATGAGGTTCATCAGGACAAGGTCTTCACTCAACTACAAGGCTAATACTCTGAACCATGGCAGCTACTTGCCTCCAATTGAAGTTCTCAATTGGACATTTTCCTCAGCTGATGACAAAGGCAAGGCAACTGCTGTGATAGATGAAGGCATTCGTCCATTGGATGGTTGATTTCGCAAGGCTGCATCCTACTCCACCAATGATGACTCTGCCACCCATGACTCTGCCGCTAACACCTCTGCTAGGCAAATTCCTCAAGCCACAGCACCCAGGGTGATGACTGATCGTGAGTTACTCCTCAGTCTTCATCAGAAAGTTGATCGCAATCATAAATGGGTCAAGCGTCAGTTTGGTTCAATTCTTTACAAGATGACCTGAACACACAATGTAGTGAAGAAAAACCAATACTACCTCCATGAAACCTTCAACCGTACCTGGGCTGTTCTATCTCATGTCTACAGCGCAGAAGATCTGAAGAGCATGGGTCTCAAGGAAGAATTTGACTGGTCTGCACCTCCACCGAAGAAATTCAAGAAGGTCAAGGTTCCTTCCTTGGTGGCCAGCTCCTATTCTTCATTGCGCGACACTGATGAAAATGAAGACTTGGACGACACTGCGCCAGGCCCTACTACGACAACTGACCCCGACAACGCTGGCGCTCCTCCATCAACTTGATATTCTTCAGGGGCGTTAGTCCTTAGTTTCGATCCTTTTGGTCATTCGATGACAAAGGGGGAGAAATCTGAGTTAGTCTTCAAGCGGGTCTACTATATGGGCGTTTTTTTGCTAAGTTACAACTCTCGCTCTTCTGAAACTTTTATTGGATCGAGTTGTAATCTTAAACCCGATGGTGCTCTGATACTTTTGATGCACTGTGCTCTGATTCTGCATGCTTGTTCCTCGTTAATATTATTTCACGCATGCTGAATCTCTTCAGGCACCATATTTCATCATGCATTTCAAATTCTTCATATTATATGTCAAATGCATGTATGAATTAGAAGATATAGGGGGGGATCTCCATGATTCAACTCTTCAAGTGTGCATTGCTTCAAAAGAAAATTCCTCACTATGCACATCTTCAGGGGGGAGTTCTTCTATATCTTGCCATCAAATTCCTCAATATCAGTACTTACACTTCATATGTTTATCCCCGTTGAAAACTTAACCTATATTGTCATCAATCACCAAAAAGGGGGAGATTGTAAGTGCATCTAGTGCCCCTTAGTGATTTTGGTGTATTGAAGACTTATAGGTTAAGGGACTAATGTGTTTATGAGTGTACACAGGTCTATAAGTCTATGAGGAGTTTGATATTGCCAGAGAAAGTTGACCCCTAAAAATGAATATCTTCGACTGAAGATTTTGGTATTCCTGAAGACTTTCATGAAGACTTTGAAAGTGAAGAAATTGATGTGTCCGTGAAGACTTGATATTCATGCAAGGAATATGAAGCTTGAAGACTATCGTTTTCATAGTTTTGTGTTTCTCTTTCTTGAGTCATAGGAAACACCGTACTGTTAAAGGGGGTCAAGGAAATACTAAGGAAAAATTTCCATGTGATGCTCAACTCAAAATCCTACACCTACCAATCCCTTCGAGTGAAGCAATTGGAAATCTCATACAGTTCAGTCAATTTCTTCAGTGACAGAGACGAAGTTCTTCTGGTCGCTGAGGAATTTGTTCTGACTGAGGAGTTAGGAATTCGCCAGTGCGGATTGCCTACAAAGTGAGGAACATGATAGCCCTGAGGAATTTGAGAGTCAAATTTCCGACCGTTGCTGTGCTACGCACCAGCTGTTCCAAAATATCTTATCCACATAACGGTCATATCATTGAAGGGCATTTATGTCTTATCATGTCGGGATGCTCCCTAGGCTATAAATAGCCGCCCCCTACAACCACTAGCTGGTTGGCTGCTCCGAGAGAAACTGACACTTGTCATTTGAGAGCAACCCATCCTTCGAGGACTTTGAGCAAAATCATCGAGTGAGGAAAATCCCAAACCCCAAACACCTACAAACCCAAAGTGATTGAGCATCACTGAAGAGATTGATCCTGCGTGGATCCGACGCTTGTTACCTTTGAAGACTATGCTTCTTCCAAACGGTTAGGCGTCATGGTCTAGAGCATCCAAGAGGAATTGTGGATCGCCGAGTGAGCGAAGTCTGTGAAGGTTTCGAAGTCACCTGAAGACTTACCACGAGTGATTGGACGAGGTCTGTGTGACCTTAGTTCAAGGAGAATACGGTGAGGACTTGGTGTCCTGAGCTGCGTGCTCAGCGACTGGGTGTCCGGGACTGTGTGTCCTCAAGTTTAAATACTCAGCCGCTCCAACCAGACGTACAACTGAGATAGCAGTTGGAACTGGTCTACCAAATCATTGTCTTCACCAACCTTACTGGTTCTATTTCCTCAACTCTTTCATTTCCTCATTATTGTGTTGAGTAATTGTTCATATCTGTGTTTGAAGACTTTGACTGAAGACTTTCTCAATTTCCTCAGTTCAATTTCTTCAGTCTGTTTGTCTTCATCTTGTGTTATCCTGTGTTTACACTTTCCGTACTCTGTGTTTGTCTTCATTTCATCATGATGACTATGTGTGTATTCTGTCATGCTTACTTCTGAGTACTTATTCCGCTGCAAGTAGTTCTTCACTAAGGAATTTCCTCACCGGCAAATTCCTCAGCGAAGAATTCATAAAAATCGCCTATTCACCCCCCCTCTAGTCGATATAACGCACTTTCATTGGGTAATTGACAGAATAGAAAATAATTATGATGATATCCAAGGCAATGACCATGTATATAGGCATCACGTCCAAGATTAGTAGACCGACTCCTGCTTGCATCTACTACTATTACTCCACACATCGACCGCTATCCAGCATGCATAGTGTATTAAGTTCATGGAAAATGTAATAATGCAATAAGAATGATGACATGATGTAGACAAGATCTATTCATGTAGGAATATACCCCATCTTTTTATCCTTAATGGCAATGATGCATGCGTGTCATGTCTCCTTCTGTCACTGAGATTGAGCACCGCAAGATCGAACCCATCACAAAGCACCTCTTCCCATGGTAAGAAAAAACAATCTAGTTGGCCAAACCAAACCAAAGCTTCGGAGAAGAAATACGAGGCTATAACAATCATGCATAAGAGAGTCCAACGAAGACTCAAATAATATTCAAGGATAGATCTCATCATAAACTCACAATTCATCGGATCCCAACAAAAAATCATTACATCAAATGGATCTCCAAGAACATCGAGGAGAACATTGTATTGAAGATTAAAAAGAGAGAAGAATTCATCTAGCTACTGCCTACGGACCCGTAGGTATGTGGTAAACTACTCACGCATCATCGGAGGGGGAAGGGTAATGATGAAGAACCCCTCCCTGATTGTTGACCCCTCCGGCAGAGTGCCGAAGAAGGCCTCTAGATTTGATCTCGTGGTTCTAGAACTTGCGACGGCTGGAATTGTGTTTTGTCGACTCCCTAGGTTTTTTTTGGGATTTTAGAGTATTTATAGAGCCAGAGGTCGGTGGAGCGGGTGCCTGTGGGCTTCACTACCCACCAGGGCATGCCTGGGGGCCTTGGCGCGCCCTGGTGCCTAGTGGGCCTGTGGCCCCCTCTGGTGCACTTCTTGGGCCTCCTGGGTGTCTTCTGGGCAGAACAAATTCTCCAGAAAGTTTCGTGGCATTTAGACTTCGTTTGATATTGATATTCTGCAAAGTAAAAAAACAAGCAGAAAGCAACAACTAGCACTGGGCACTATGTCAATAGGTTAGTCCCAAAAAATGATACAAAGTTGCTAGTAAATGAGTATAAACATCCAAGAATGATACTTTAATAGCATGGAACAATCAAAAATTATAAATACGTTGGAGACGTATCACTTGGCCGACTCCAAATTCTACGCGGTGACATCCACCAAGTTTGCGTGAACTGCTCCTAGATTTGTGGGTTACTCTTCCTCAGTGCCAGAATGTGTCGCCGCTCTAAGGTTCATATCGATCAACCTCAGACCAGTATTACTACTATCGAGAAAATCAGCATCAAACCTCTCCTTGGATTTAGACTTGAGGATAGAAGCGGGGAGGAACAATGGCTCTAGATACAAATTCTAACACCCAGTGGTTCATATCCTCATAAATACAACTAATTAAGTACATGTTCCAGGATTGGAGGAAGCATGAGTGCAGGGTTCTTCGTATCCCTTCCTAGCCTCTCAATATAAGTAGCTATTACATGGGTTAGGCCCTTACCCGCATGAAGGTGGTTGATGTCTACAAAGCAACTTTTTTCTTTTAGACTTTGTTGGCCATCCAAGCGCAGAGTTTTGTAGGACATCAACAAATTTCCCTCAAGTGGATGACCTAAGGTTTATCAATTTGTGGGAGGTGTAGGATGAAAATGGTTCTCTTTTGAACAACACTGCAATCAAATACAAGTAATTTCTTATGTCCCCAACACACCCAATAGAGTTGTCAATCGTATAGGTGCACTTGTTCGGCGAAGAGATATATGGTGATATATGTGTAACATGGATGGTATGAATAGTTTTTCTATAATCTGAATAAATAAAAACTGCAAGGTAGCAAGTAAGAAAGTGAATAAAACGGTGTCTCAATGCTTGGAAACAAGGCCTAGGGTTCTTAATTTCGCTAGTGTCAACTCTCAACATCATTAACATAATTGAACCACATGATATGACCTCAAAAGTGCAGCAAAGAATTACTCCAAAGTTTCTATTTTGTCAAATAAAGTAGGATGAAATCGCGTAAGGTGCACTTACAAACCACCTCAAAGTCATATTTCCAATATTAATCTGTTGAACCGCCCATATGATCGCCACATGTAGTCCCTCGAATTGTCTTATGACGACATCATATGATACTTATCGCTCAACCTTTATGCATAGATTACTCCAATGTCACCACACGTATCCGCAAGTTAATGACTAGACATGCATCATGCTATCTCAACTCCAAACTATTCAATCCAACATAAATAAATTTCAAAGAGCAATACTCAGCTCACCATAAAAATAAAAGAAGGGGATGAACATCACATGATCCAACTATATTGATAAATCCCATGATACAATCAAGATCACAATCTTTCATGAACATGGGAGAGAGAGAGAGAGAGAGAGAGAGAGGGAGAGAGATTGAACATATAGCCACTAGTACATACTCTCAGCCCTGAGGATAAACTACTCACACATCACCATGGGAATAGAGCGAGAGTTGTTGGTGATGGTGATACCGGAGATGTCCCCTGCGCGTCCTGATGCCAGCGGAGGAAAGGGGGAAGGGGCCCCATATCCAGGGAGAGAGGGAGCTCTCCCCAAGATTGGATCTTTCTTGTCGGTCTCCTGTTTTCGCTTCTGTTTTCTGGCCAAGCATTGTTTCTTAAACATCAAAAGATCCATAATTCGATCCGGCTGAAACTTTAACACATTTTTCTTTGTAAATTAGTTTTCTTGCAGCGAAAGAACGTCTCCTACCGACTTAAGGGTGCTCCACATGGGCCCACGACGCGGCCAGGGGCTTACCCGCTCCACGAGGCCGTGTGGGGCCCTCGAGCACCGCCTTACGATGATCCGTTTGCCAAAAATCTGATATATTTCATAAAAAATCACAAAAATAATTAGCACATTTCTAGCTTCGTGAATTTTTCACATAAAACCCCTAAAACAATAGAAAACATGAGCTAGCCTCTGGCACTGAATTAATAGGTTAGCCCAAATAAATATTGTGCCAAATACATATATCTTCGATGTAAATATAGCATAAATACTTTATAAATTATAGATATGTTTGAGACGTATCAGTGATCAGCCTTTAACCTTGGGCCTTGGCACCCGGGTACTCCTCCTAGTAGTGGCGGGCTCTAGACCTTGGTCACCTTGCCCGACAATGGCTGGTTACTGACTGTCATAGGTGGGGGCATAACATATTGGTAGATCATATGACTAGTTTTACTAACCAGCTAACACACATTCTGTTGGAGACACTCTAACAATTCATTTGCATTGAATGTGATATATTACACAAACTTGCTCCTTTTTCAAAAGGTGCAAACTTGCAATACTTTGCATATAAATTAAATTTTGCACCTAATACTCAATCATATATATAAGCATGTTTTCCTGGATTTGTTTTAAAGCCCTATAAATATCTATTTAATTTAGTTCATGTGATCTTAGCACACATTGTATTTCGTCAATATAATTTGCAAACAGAGTGGTTAAGTAGACGATTAATTGGTTACCCAACTTGATACTTTCCAACTAATGTTGCAGTGTATATATAATGTTTTAGAGTGTGTATGATCTTTATTGAAATTTTATTTTCAGGGAGATTAAAACTGCCTTTGGCCAATGTATTCGACAATTGTGCATAAGCAAAACGCAAAAAAGATCTTATGGGCTAGAATGTGTTAAAATCACTTCTCACAACTACTGTGTTAACTAGCAAAGTGTTTGTGCCTTTCAACAGATCCAAAACAAATTATAATATATGTTCACAAACTTGAAAAAATCATCGCATTTATATATATAATTAATGATATGCTTGCTTTCACCCAGATTTATTATTCCTATTTGTTTGGATGAGGTGTGAGATGAATGAGACTAGTCTAGAAAGGCTAATGGGTTTTGTGCACATGTGAAGCAATTACGGGTTTTATAGAAATACCACGACTCTCCTCACATGCGTTAGATGGAAATTAGATCGTTCGAAATGACTGAAAATAGGCACACCTAGTGGTATCCCTAGCCCACCAAGGTTCAAGTCTCAGACTTGACACTGGTGCTCGGGTTTTCCTGAATATTTTCAAGCCTTTTGGCGATGTGTATTCAGTGGGAGGAAACGTTCTCACTGACTAGAAGGTGTCTATGACGACTTCGTCAATCGAAGATGATATGCCGGATCATTCTGTCGTAGACGTTCATAGGGGTAGGGTGTGTGTGCATGTATTTATAGGGGTAAGTGTATGTGCATATGGTATGAGAGCCTATGTTCAGAAAGAAAGGTATTCATGGTTTGGAAGTTTTTTGAAGTGGTATACATGCATGCATGGCAGGGATGAGACAGGTTTCATCCCTGGTCTCTCACACAATAAATGCACTTTTTTTCATCTTTGCTAATTTCAATAATTTGTATCTTTTTAAACCATAATTTTGTTTTTGAAATTTTTGTATATTGAACTCATGGTACCCAGACTTTTAAAACAAGACCAATCTTGAATATATTCTAAACACATTTAAATTTTAATGTTTCAATCGATTTCTTTCACTTCAACTATTTCAGTCATTTCAAAATGTAGATTTTCAGTTCATTAAAAAAAACATATTCAAAATATTTCAAACAATCATTTCAAGAACTAGATTCACAAGATATATCACTCAATTCAAGAATCCAATTTCAATTTTTTCAAAAAACCATTTTAATTATTTTAGACTTATTTTCAGAAACTATTTCACTTATTTCGGATAATACTCCACTATTTAAAACAAAATGATTTAATACATTCTAATAATGTCATAATATATTTCACTTTTTTAAAATAATTTCAAAAGTTCACTCTTCTGAAAGAAACTAATTTCACTGGAAACCTTCACTCCTTTTGAAAAAAACATGTTTCACTCATTTCAAAAAATAACTTCACTGAAATTGAAGACCAATTTCACTCATTGATTGACATATGCAGATTGAAACATTGAAATTAAACATGTTTGAAATGTATCCAAAATTGATCTTATTCCAATGGTTTTGGGGCTAGGAGTTCAAATATATAAAAAGTTTTAATAACAGAATTATGGTTGAAAATATATGAATGATTAAAATGAGCAAAGATGAAATAACAATGTGTGTTTATTGTGGAAGAGAAGAGAGAGAAACTGGGTACCTTTTCCTGCCATGCATGCATTGTATGGTGGCTGTATGTAGTCTCGTATAGGCTTGGTATTGTAGTAACTTATAATTAATTAGTGGGACCTTGCATGAATCATGATGCATGTGTGGACGATGAATTTGTTGTGGCTAGGTGCTGAAACGGAAAAAAAATTATATGAGACCAGGTCTCACTGGTTAGCAGGTGAGACCCATCCTGATAGATGACATGTGGCATTCACAAATCACAAAGCATCTACCCCACCCCCACCTCAAATCAGGGGGAAGAGATTAGATGCTTTGTGATTTGTGAATGCCACATGTCATCCATCAGGGCGGGTCTCACCTGGTTTATATGAGACCTGAACTGGTCAAAAGCTCTTTGCGAATATAAAACCTATTGCTCCTAAGATTACCTAAATTTTTTTTGCCGCTAAGACACCTCAAGAAAAATGATGGCCCCTTAACAGGAGGAGGGTTTCAGTTCTATATAATTGAGCACTCTCTTTCATTTTCCAGCCAAGGGATTTGTGCTATTAAAGATTTATAGAATTTTTAGCATACACATTTCATAAAGAACGCACATAGATCCAACATGTCCATTCTGATTCTGTTTTTGTGACATACAAGAACAAAGGAAATTCTTGTGTTTTCTAGGCTCCATTCTTGCAAAAAATAGTGTGTTTCTCCCTCTATTTTGTGCATGTATTTTGACTAACCATGTGCATGTAGTCCCGGATGAACAATAAATTCAGAAAAATGTAATAAATTATGGAAACATTAAGGAGTGTTTCGGGTTATCGAAAAGTTTGATCCTAGAATTGCATTTGTGGAAGTTGTGGCAGAACAATCAATGCTCCAAAAATGCTACTTTCAAACACATTTTGGAGCTTTTTTTTGTGCCCGACTTTCACAAATGTGAATTCATGATGAAACTTTGTAAGCATTTCAAACATTTTTAATGTTTGCCACCAAATAAACCAGATTTTTTAAATGTTACTGTTCATATCAGGAAAATTTGAACTCGAGCTTACTTTCATGATCTAACAAGGTAAGCTTTCTACTAGCCTAGCCTTATTTGTTTAATCCACAAATCATAAAAATTAGATCAATTATATAACATATAATAATATCTCAAAAGATACAGAAGAACATCTTGACCATCCCCCCACCAAAGTCCACGGGATAAAAGACAACAAATGCAAAGTTGCACACCCTGCTACCTTTTCTCTCGTCTCTCTCTCTCCTCTCCCCTCCTAGAAAGAGAGGAAAACTCTCTATCTCTCTCTCTCTCTGTAGAGTACTAACCTATTGCATAGTCTACTGGTGGAAGGGAACACCTGTAGTGTGTGCGCGTGTTGCAGATGATCGATCATGTCCCTCTGTCACGGAAGCCGCTGGGGCAGCAGCAAGCTCAGAAGATGCCGCGGCCACCTCCGCCTCCGCGCTGCTATTAAGCCGCCCGAGCCATGCGCTGCGCCCACCGCCTGCTACTGCTGCTGACGCCATGCTCGACCCGCCCGAGCCCGACGACGACGCCGCCCAACCGCCGCGCGCACCGGTCGCCGCCGCCTCGCCGAGAGGGCTCGTCCTCGCGTGCGCCGACCTGCTGCACCGCGGGGACCTCGACGGGGCACGGCGCGCCGCGGGCGCCGCGCTCTCCGGTGCCGACCCCCGGGGAGACGCGGCCGACCGCCTCGCGCACCACTTCGCGCGCGCGCTCGCGCTACGGGCCGACGAGGGACGAAGTAGCGTTGGCCCGCCAGCGGCCGTGGGCGTGGGCGTGGCGCCGGCGTCGTCCGCGGCGCACCTGGCGTACAACAAGATCGCGCCGTTCCTGCGCTTCGCGCACCTGACGGCCAACCAGGCGATCCTGGAGGCCGCCGCCGGCGCGCGGCGCGTGCACATCGTGGACCTCGACGCCGCGCACGGCGTGCAGTGGCCCCCGCTCCTTCAAGCCATATGCGACCGCGCTGACGCCGCCGTCGGCCCGCCCGAGGTCAGGATCACCGGCGCCGGCCCTGACCTCGATGTGCTCCTTCGCACCGGCGACCGCCTCCGCGCCTTCGCCAGCTCCCTCAACCTCCCATTCCGCTTCCACCCGCTGCTCCTTCCCTGCACGGCTCAGCTTGCCGCCGACCGGGCCGCCTGCCTTGAGCTGCACCCGGACGAGACTCTGGCCGTCAACTGCGTGCTATTCCTCCACAGGCTCTCCGGCGACGGTGAGCTCACCGCATTCTTGAGGTGGGTCCGTTCGATGAACCCCGCCGTGGTGACCATCGCCGAGAGGCAAGGCGAAGCCGGCCGAGGAGAGGACGACGACGACTTACCGCGGCGGGTGGCCGCGGCGATGGACTTCTACTCGGCGGTGTTCGACGCGCTGGAGGCCACGGTGCCGCCGGGCAGCGCGGAACGGCTGGCGGTGGAGCAGGAGATCCTCGGCACGGAGATCGACGCGGTGGTGGCTGGCCCCGGCAGCGGCGGTGGGCGGCCCCGCAGCTTCGAAGCGTGGACGGCCGCCGCGCGCGCCGCGGGGCTTTCTCCGTGGCCGGCCAGCACGTTCGCGGTGTCGCAGGCGCGGCTACTGCTGCGCCTGCACTACCCGTCGGAGGGGTATGCGGCGGAGGAGGCCGGCGGCGCGTGCTTCCTCGGCTGGCAGACGCGGACGCTCATGTCGGTCTCTTCGTGGCACTAGCAATGCAAGTGATCTATCCATGGTGTTGGACCTCTCGCGTGCTCCATTGATGGATTCTTGCTCCCAAGCTAGCTACTGCATCGCATTGCCGCAATGAAGTATATGGAACCCGATCGAGCAAGTTGGAGGCCGGCAGCAAGAAGATCGGTGCTTGATCTTGCGGCTGCTCAAATGGCTTCGGTGAGGTTTGGGAGGGAACTGAGAATGGGGATGTGTATGCATGCAAGGACCAGTGGAGAAGAGAAGGGGATGTCGACGAAGGCGAAGACGAATTGAAGAAGAGGAGGTTGTGCATGATCGGTGGACGCGTTGCATGGGAACTGGAGAGGGCGCCAATCGCCATTGGGAGATCTGGGAGAGGATCTTTTGGCACTCGACCTGGTAAACCTTCTACCACCACTAACTAATACTTTCAGTTATTTCTTCTTTGCTTTACATCTTCATCTATCTTTATTTACTTCCACTTTGTTGTTTGTTCAACCTCCCCTCTCCAATCCATATTGGTGGAGTTGCTATAGATTGCTAATTACTACTTAAAATATGTTCTAGAGTGGATGGTGTTTCCGAATTTGTACCGTCTCCGGTGTGCAGATTTGACCACTATTTTTGTATGAATGTTGAAGTATAGATCATTTTTTAAATATCGTGAAACTATTTTTCATAAAAAATCCAATGGCACAATTTTTATCAAAAAACTCTTTATTTTTTCATATTAATTAATTTGTGATTGAAGATATATAAGTTTGTCTCCGCACTTCCTAGGACGCCATGTACTTTGAATTTTAAAAGGACGTGTTATGACAGTTTTGATGCATATCTGGATTAATTTCTCGCTTTTGTGATGCTACTAACTAAAGAGAAATGCATGGCCCTGTCTTTACAAAAACAATTAGGTCTAGCTACACACAATTGATCTGTTCAACATCAAGCAATAGAGGATCTTGTGGATTGAGTTCATTTTTTAAATTTATCCCTGCATTTCACTTGCTCCCCTTGGTGTTTTTTTGTTATAACTAATCATGCTTTGGCCGCCACTAACCATAAACTAATCATGCTTGGGTAGCCTTCCCTTTTTAGTGTACTTATTAGAGGTAATGATCAGACTCTTGTGTGCTGTGAAAGGCCGGTACATTAGTAACCCATTAATTAATTGTAGTATTATGCATGAAGGTACCACTATGTATAGCTGGCTAGTACTTCTCTAATACGCGCACTGCTGCGGTAAAGCTAAAGAAATAAATAAAATATCAAGTGAGTTTTTTCTGATACAAAACCGCAGTAGAGGTCGCCATTCTGTTGAACGAAAACCTAAATGTGCGGTTTACTGAAAGAAAATATCAAATGTGTTTTTTCTGATAAAAACCCGCAGTAGTGGTTGCCATTCTGTTCAATGAAAACTTAAAGGTGCGGTTTACTAAATACTGATAGTTTACAGTTATATGTACGTACAATTTTGTGAAACTAGTTTGAAACAAGAAGAAAATGTAGTACGTGTCTCCTAGTACGTTCTGCCCAAGGAGAAGGTTTGTAGACCTAGTTCAAGAGATATGCTGGTAAGCTGTCCCACAGGAAGCATATGGAAAATGGCATCATGCATGATCCCCATGCATCAACGCATGCCATTCCCAGTTCCTGGACCCCTGTCCCCTCAAAACAAAATTATGGGATTTCTCAACACCGGCACCCTTTTTAGATGGCAAAAACATATCCTTAAACCTCTCTTGTTGAGTTGCCTCCTGGATATGTGAGCATGTATCATTTTCCTTTGGGACATATGGACCCATATGTCTACCCCCTCGCTCTCTAGCCTGATTGCATTGGGATCTTAGCATGCATGCCTTCTTAATTGGTTCCTTAAAAAGAGCCATGCCATGCACTCATGCTGCTCAGCTCTTGCGTTGGCGAATTGGCTCATTTCTCTGGCATCACGGCCAGTTGAATGAAGAGGAAGGGCCAAAAAGGTGTAGTTCTCCCTAAACTATAACTAGTCACACTAAAGAACTTTCTGAATAGAAAGAGAGTTATAGTTTAGTAGACCATGCTAATTAATTTGAAGTATAGAGCATATGATGGGAAATCGAAAACACATACTAAAGTATTGTAGTTGTCCTAGATTAAATTTCAGTGTGTTAAACTTATCCTTAATTAACCATGATTTCTTTCATATCTTTGACTCTCCTCTAATGTTTGCGAGTAATCCTTACTAGCAAATTTAATGTTGTTTTTTTTGCGGGGAAAGCAAATCTAATGTTTGACCATCTTTTTTTTGCGTGTGGTTATAACAGTAATTGTAGAATATTTTCTAACCTGGAGTAATCCTTACTAGCAAATCTAGTAATTGGGAATATATTCAGTTTATATTTTTTATACTTTTACAAATCTATGTTCTCAACATTCAGTCATCACTTTAGTATTTGAATTTGTAGCATGACTCATGATGATAAGTCATCACCATCTCTTTAGAGACGAGTTATCGGTATCATATATCTCAATCATGAGTCAAATTTTATATTGACACCCAAAATATAAAGGGGAGAACAGAATCAGTGTTGATTGCGGTCTTTCGTCGGGATCACTTTTAGTTGCTTTTAGTACATCAGCAGCCTAGCTTTTTAACCTAACCATAACTGAATACTACCTGAATGCCATCTTGTTCCTTTATATTTGTTCATTTGTCCAAATATGTCAGTCTAATGCATTACCTAATGCTTCAGCCCGGTGCACTAGACATCATTTCATCCTGTGCATTCATCTTGTTGCATCACCTATATGTTTATCTTCTTCTGTATGTACATATATTCCACTCATTCAGTGACTATTAGTTAGGTATGTGACATAGAAATGGTAATAGTGGACACTTCATCAAAAGAATCATGATGTTTGGATTTAGCAGACATTTCATAAATGTGTCTGACTATCCTTTCACTGTTCACATTCATTGATTTTTCTCCTAAATAATTTGTTTGAATCATTGAAATTTCACTTGAACCTCATGGAAATTAACCGTTTTCTACTGAAGTTCCAGCATTCCAAATGGATCATTGTTTGTTTATTCATATTACTTGTTAATGCCTAGTAGACATACCCCCTCTACAGTGTGCATTTTCGACCGTTATATATCGTATGAATATGTTAATATTGAACTATATAATCATGATGTTATGAAAACTATTTTTTCATGAGACATAAGTATAATTTATCACTTGACCAATATCCAAACAGTGAATTACATATTGATAGGTGCCAATGTTAAAGAAGTTTTCAGTTAAGCTTGACGGTATACGTGCGCTTCTAAAGGATGAATTGCTACAAATTAGTTTTGCAGGCAGAAGTGCAGAATTTTGTTGGGCTCCCGAGCCATTCTTACTGGCAAGAGAAGAGAACCATGCATGCATGATCAGTTCATACCTGGTTAATATTGAAGCCCAAAGTTAACAAGGCTCCATCGACCGTTTGTGCATACGCTGGCCAAGCTAGGCACTGATGTTGTCAACACCTTTCGTAATTAAGAGGAGCCAATTCTTAATTTGGTTTTTGTTGGTACTATGGGATTGAATCATACGTAGATTGCATCGATTAGGGAATTGGTTCGATAGCTCATGGTTTTGATCTGGGCTGTATATTTTTATAGTAGCATGTCAGACAATAGTCAGTTGCTAAGACTACCAACAGATTACAAGATACTAACTTGTACAACAAGATTATTAGCGTAATTCGGTAGGATTCTAACAGTCTTAGGCTGTGTTCGGTAGCCCTCCACTCCTCCATTCAGGAACGGAGCGGGTGGAGTACCATATTAGCAGCTCCTCAAATTAACACTGCATGTTGCTCCGCTCCGGAGCGGAGTTGGAGAGCGGGAGGGAGTCCGAACAGGCCCTTACTAACTCTTAACTGGTTTTACGGCCCCCCTTCACTTACAACTTTACATAGACTAAGTTGAGATTGAACCTTTATTTTTTGCGGAAAAGTTGAGATTGAACCTTAATCTGTTAGACACATCAACCGGCAATGCCCTGATGAATATATCTGCCAACTGGTCCTTGGATGGAGCGAGTTGTATTTCCAATGCCTTCTTGTTAGAATAAATCCGAGGCATACCGTCGATCATCCGAGGACCAAGCAATCACACGAGCACGACATCAAGATTTGTTAATGAGGTTCACCGATATGGCTACATCCTCGGGGCCTGACTACGGGCGCTCCTTCCCGTGACACCGCTACAATACCGCACCCGGTCGCCCTGGACACCGGCACATGCCGCCGGCTTCCCCTGCGTTCCGATGCTATTATGTTAGCATAGGTTACATCGTGTGTCTACCCCCGCTATATATGAGAGGCGTAGGATACAAGTGTCCTACTAGGATACGACTCCATATCCTATGTAAACACAATACAACTACAAGTCCAATTATAACCTACCTTGTACACTATATTCGACACAACTCTAACAAACTCCACCTTGGCGAATATTCTCCACCACCATGAATTCGTTAATGCGTCAAACTTCCATGTACATTGGACTTGAGCTTATCCCGTGAGTACGGCTGCTACTCCAAAGACTTCATGTGACTCCACCTGCAACTTGTAGTCCCTTCTTTTCTTGACCACAGGCAACACTCGAACAAAATTAAGTTCCTTGTTATTCTAGCTTGTGCTCCCAACTTTCAGAGTATCCGTCCAACGCCATCACACACCGATCCTGCATGAAAGTGAACAACTCACATACTGGGTGTCACACATAAGAGTTACCTGAACTCAACATCACCGCCCCTTTCTTGACCGCCTGTCTGAAACATGAAGGAATTTCACCGTTGCTTTTAGTCACCCCGAGTCAAATTCGCAGTTGTCTCACCACATGTATGACCACCAGAGCCCTGGCCCGTCTCCATGTCCCGTGCTAACTGCATGCCTCGCCGATATTACCGTGTCAAGCCTCCGCCGTCCCGGTCGAGTCTCGAGGGTCGTAAAACCACACCACTCAACCCCCACTGCAGAGTACCATCGATCATCACCGACCGATGACGAGTTTCACGCTTCCATCAGAACAATGGGCTCCAGTCCGAACTGCATGTCACTCGCTTTTCCTCCTTGCTGAATAGGCTTCGATTTCCTGGATCCTTACATCGTAGCCCCTCAATCCAGTTCTACCTTCAACATGACTCCATGGTAGATGATCAGTCCACCCCTGCGCCTCATCGACTTCAAGCTCCGTGTATACACCACCTTGAATCAATCCCGCGTCATAGTCTTGTCGAAGCCACACAAACCTCGGGCTTGTGACACGTGTTTCCACGCCAGAAGTCGGTCACCATCAGCATCATGCTCCTATGTCGCTGCCGCCGATCCCACCACCGTCTTCTGTACTGACCGACTCGCGTCGATCCCGTCAGACTGTCCAGTCCAACCCAGCCGAACTTGTCCGGCTACATGACACGCTCTAGGCTCTCAAATCTTCTTCCGTGAATTTCCATCCATCACATAGTATTTCCATCTTAGCTGACTTGGCTTCCCGCAATGCCTTCAAGCATCCCTGTTGTTCCAATAAATCTTTCACACTTGTCTGTCATAACCCAAGGTTTTCTGTCTCGTTGAACTTCTTCACCTCAAACCTAATACCCGTTGGCACCATGTTTCTTTGTACGACTGACCCTGCGAAAAATTATCCGAGCTTTCTTCTCACACAATGCCCAAGTACACGAGGTTGTACTACTAGCAAATTCCAACCAAAACTTATTTGGCCTTCACGTGATGGCTCGGCTCCTTGCACAAAACCCCGATGCTAGCTTTGCTTTGCCTTGTCCTAAGCCTTCCCGATGGACTCGTATCATGTATCAATGGATTTCCTCTTTCCGGCGATTGATGCCTGCCTATCTCTGTGTCACGTGGAGACTCGGTCTCCCTTTTGGTCCAAACAAATCCCGTGTCCGGCTCCTGCCGCTCATGGAACTCTCCACACATGCAACGTGCACGCTCCACACGCCGTTGCCTCAGAAGAATCCTGTCGCTGCACGCTGCATGACGCCGCTGCCGTTGTGTTCCCTTGATCGCCACGTCTCCTGCCCACTCGCCGAGACCGAATCGATCTGGGACGCCTCGATGCTTACGGCCGCCTGCTGCTTCGATTGCTATTACGCCGTCCGAACAGATCTCGTTGCCTCCGTTCCGATCCGATCGGTTTCAACTTCACAACCGTGATCTTTCGGCTTCGCTTCCTCTAAATCAACAATCCAGCAACCTCCAATCAACCTAGCTCTGATACCATTGATTAGAATAAATCTGAGGCATACCGTCGATCATCCGAGGACCAAGCAATCACACGAGCATGACACCGAGATTTGTTAACAAGGTTCACCGATATGGCTACATCCTCGGGGCCTGACTACGGGCGCTCCTCCCTGTGATACCGCTACAATACCGCACCCGGTCGCCCTGGACACCGGCACATGCCGCCGGCTTCCCCTGCGTTCCGGTGCTATTATGTTGGCATAGGTTACATCGTATGTCTACACCCGCTATATATGAGAGGCGTAGGATACAAGTGTCCTACTAGGACACGACCCCATATCCTATGTAAACACAATACAACTACAAGTCCAATTGTAACCTACCTTGTACACTATATTCGACACAACTCTAATACTTCTTAGCAACACACTCATTTTAAAAATGGAAATCAACCTGCTTAGTCCTTGCATGGAATACCGGATTAGCCGACAAGTACATTGTTACTGAAATTATCAGACCATAAAGTTGGAGCTATTTTTTAGGGGAAAAAATGACTTTCATTCAATAATAACATAGTTTTGAGTACAATCTTCATCAATTAGCCGCAGAGTGCGGAGGGAAATCAGTATCCCATAGCATCTCCACCCTCGTAATCCAAAGTGTAGGGGATAGTATCCTGTAGCATGTCCACCAACCCAAAATGTAGGGAATCGCAACAGTCTTTGTTGAAAAGTATTTTAACCCTAATTTATATTTGACACCATGGGAGCCAAAGAATATTTTTAGGATTTAGCAGCTGAGTCGTCTATTTAGCCACACCAGAAACAACACTTGCTTGAGAAAATTTATTAGTAGGCAGTGCGATGAAGTGATTGTTGTGTGATTTGCAAAAAAAGTAAACAAAAACAGTAATATGCATCTGTTGCCAAGTACAAAGTGTCTTAGAGAGAGCAACAATTATGAAAATGTAGGCATGACGATGGATAAAAGGGATGTTGCATGTATGGAATTAATCATATAATAGTATAAACCACATGGTTGGGATGTATGAATGCTTAAGATGAAGTGTAGTAGATTTTCTGCATACCTCCATTGATGTTGTTCATATGTGGATTACATTTTGTCCCTCCATTCACCTCAGGTTCTTATGTTCGATGCAGATCGACAATGGTGCTTGGGAGAACTCCTCCAAGCGCTAGGAGGTTGTGACCGACAAGAAGGGCAAGGAGGTGGTGGAGCTCGGCAGCGCTCCCAAGAGGCCAAAGAACTAGACCATTTCTATGAGGCCCAAGCCACTTCTACATGATCATCCTGGCACCCAAGTTGGAGTGTCTGCCAATGGCAATCGAGTTCACCAAAGCACTTAACCATCGTCCCAGAGGAATTTGTGCTAATGACAAAGACCGGTTATGCTTGGAGGGTGACGGTCCGGATGATCAACGGCAGGCTCACCCTTGATAAGGGTTGGGCCCCCTTCACCGTTGATCACTAGAGCAGGATCGGTACCTCGTCACCTTTAAGCTGGCAACTCCCAACACTCTGAAGGTGATAGTTTTCAACGACGGCGGTGTTGATGTGGTGACCAAGTGCAAGAGGCACGAGGAGACAGTTGCCATGGATCGTTGGGATGTTATCTTTGCACCTTTAAGACTTGTGCAGGATGTTTAAGACTTTGCCACAATTGTCTGTCGTTTAACAGCCTGTGAGTATGTGTTTATGACTCCGGTTTATGATTTATTCTATGTTTGATTATCTATGTTGTGCTTGTATGTATGTTGATAACCTTGCCACTGATAACCCACAAGTGTAGGGGATCGTAACAGCTTTCGAGGGTAAAGTATTCAACCCAAATTTATTGATTCAACACAAGGGGAGCCAAAGAATATTCTTGAGTATTAGCAGTTGAGTTGTCAATTCAACCACACCTGGATAACTTAGTATCTGCAGCAAGGTATTTAATAGCAAAGTAGTATGATAATAAAGGTAACGGTAGCATAAGTAATATTTTTGGGTTTTGTAGTGATTGTAACAGTAGCAACGAACAAATAAATAAGCGAAGAACAATATGTGAAAAGCTCGTAGGCAATGGATTAGTGATGGATAATTATGCCGGATGCGATTGCTCATTTATAGCTATAACATAGAGTGACACAGAACTAGCTCCAATTCATCAATGTAATGTAGGCATGTATTCCGTAAATGGTCATACGTGCTTATGGAAAAGAACTTGCATGACATCTTTTGTCCTACCCTCCCGTGGTAGCAGGGTCCTAGCGGAAACTAAGGGATATTAAGGCCTCTTTTTAATAGAGAACCGGAACAAAGCATTAGCACTTAGTGAATACATGAACTCCTCAAACTACGGTCATCACCGAGAAGTATCCCAATTATTGTCACTTCGGGGTTGTCGGATCATAACACATAATAGGTGACTATAGACTTGCAAGATAGGATCAAGAACACACATATATTCATGAAAACATAATAGGTTCAGATCTGAAATCATGGCACTCGAGCCCTAGTGACAAGCATTAAGCATAGCAAAGTCATAGCAACATCAATCTCAGAACATAGTGGATACTAGGGATCAAACCCTAACAAAACTAACTTGATTACATGGTAAATCTCATCCAACCCATCACCGTCCAGCAAGCCTACGATGGAATTACTCACGTACGGCGGTGAGCATCATGAAATTGGTGATGGAGGATGGTTGATGATGACGACGACGACGAATCCCCCTCTCCGGAGCCCTGAACGGACTCCAGATCAGCCCTCCCGAGAGAGATTAGGGCTTGGTGGAGGCTCCGTGTCGTAAAACGCGATAAAACTTTCTCTCTGATTTTTTTCTCCCCGAACGTGAATATATGGAGTTGGAGTTGAGGTCGGTGGAGGTCCAGGGGGCCCACGAGACAGGGGGCGCGCCCCCACCCTCGTGGACAGGGTGTGGGCCCCCTGGTCTTGATTCTTTCGCCAATATTTTTATATTTTCCAAAAAGTCCCTCCGTGTTAGTTTCATTCAACATCATGGCAGTTTTGCTGAAAACTTTTGCTTTCTACACATAAACGCGCCGAGAACTTTTGCTTTCTACACATAAACAACATCATGGCAGTTCTGCTGAAACAGCGTTAGTCCGGGTTAGTTTCATTCAAATCATGCAAGTTAGAGTCCAAAACAAGGGCAAAAGTGTTTGGAAAAGTAGATGCGTTGGAGACGTATCAACTCCCCCAAGCTTAAACCTTTGCTTGTCCTCAAGCAATTCAGTTGATAAACTGAAAGTGATAAAGAAAAACTTTTACAAACTCTGTTTGCTCTTGTTGTTGTAAACATGAAAATCCAGCATTCAGCTTTCAGCAAAAATTATGAACTAACCATACTCACATTAACACTTATGTCTCACAATTACTCATATCAATAGCATAATCAGCTAGCGAGCCATAATAATAAAACTCGGATGACAACACTTTCTCAAAACAATCATAACATGATATAACAAAATGGTATCTCGCTAGCCCTTTCTGAGACCGCAAAACATAAATGCAGAGCACCTTTAAAGATCAAGGACTGACTAAACATTGTAATTCATGGTAAAAGAGATCCAGTCAAGTCATACCCAATATAAACCAATAGTAATGAATGCAAATGACAGTGTGCTCTCCAGCGGGTGCTTTTTAATAAGAAGGGTGATGGCTCAACATAAAAGTAAATAGATAGGCCCTTCGCAGAGGGAAGCAGGGATTTGTAGAGGTGCCAGAGCTCGATTTTAAAATAGAGATTGAATAACATTTGAGCGGCATACTTTTGCTGTCAACGCAACAACTATGAGATGGCTGTATCTTCCATACTACATGCATTATAGGCAGTTCCCAAACAGAATGGTAAAGGTTTATACTCCCCCAACCACCAACAAGCATCAATCCATGGCTTGCTTGAAACAACGAGTGCCTCCAACTAACAACAACCCTGGGGGAGTTTTGTTTAATTATTTTGATTTGCTTTGATCTTCTTGGATCATGGGACTGGGCATCCCGGTTACCGGCCCTTTCTCGTGAATGAGGAGCGGAGTCCACTCCTCTTGAGAATAACCCACCTAGCATGGAAGATATAGGCAGCCCTAGTTGAAACATGAGCTGCTCGAGCACACAAAACAGAATTTCATTTGAAGGTTTGGAGTTTGGCACATACAAATTTACTTGGAACGGTAGGTAAATACCGCATATAGGAAGGTATGGTGGACTCATATGGAACAACTTTGGGGTTTAAGGAGTTTGGACGCACAAGCAGTATTCCCGCTTAGTACAGGTGAAGGCTAGCAAAAGACTGGGAAGCGACCAACTGAGAGAGCGACAACAGTCATAAATATGCATTAAATTTAATTCACACCGAATACAAGCATGAGTAGGATATAATCCACCATGAACATAAATATCATGAAGGCTATGTTGATTTGTTTCAACTACATGCGTGAACATGTGCCAAGTCGAGTCACTCAATTCATTCAAAGGAGGATACCATTGTTGGGGAACGTAGTAATTTCAAAAAAATTCCTACGCACACGCAAGATCATGGTGATGTATAGCAACAAGAAGGGGAGTGTATCTTCATACCATTGAAGATTGCTAAGCGGAAGCGTTTATCAACGCGGTTGATGTAGTCGTACGTCTTCACGATCCGACTGATCCAAGTACCGAACACACGGCACCTCCGAGTTCTGCACACGTTCAGCTCGATGACGTCCTCGCCTTCTCGATCCAGCAAGACGGGCGAAGTAGTAGATGAGTTCCGGCAGCACGACGGCGTGGTGACGGTGTTGGTGAAGAACAATCTTCGCAGGGCTTCGCCTAAGCACTACGGAAACTATGACGGAGGATAAACTAGAGGGACGGGGTTGCCGGCACGCGGCTTGGTGTTTCTTGATGTGTATTTGGTGCTAGCCCTGCCCCTCTATTTATATGTTGAGCCTTGGGGTCGAAACTTGGAGTAAAAGCCTCCACAAAGTCGGTTTCACCCGAAAGGCAAGAGTCCTTCTCGGACTCCAGGGCCAGACGCCAGGGTTCCCGGCGTCTGGACCCAGACGCCAGGGACCCTGGCGTCTGACCCCTGGACTCCGCAAAACTTCCTTTTGCGCTTTCGAAAAACCTTGTGGGCTTTCCCCTTTGGCCCAAATAACGTGTTCTCGTACCCAAACATTTCGGGAAACATCCGGAACCCCTTCCGGTGAATTCCGGAACCCTTCCGGAGATCAAACACTATTATCCCATATATCAAACTTTATCTCCGGACCATTCCGGAGTTCCACGTCATGTCCATGATCTCATCAGGGACTCCGAACAACATTTGGTTACCAACATGCATAACTCATATAATACTATATCGTCAACGAAACGTTAAGCGTGCGGATCCCTACGGGTTCGAGAACTATGTAGACATGACCGAGACACGTTTCCGGTCAATAACCAATAGCGGGACCTGGATGCCCATATTGGCTCCCACATATTCTACGAAGATCTTTATCGGTCAAACCGCATAACAACATACGTTGTTCCGTTTGTCATCGGTATGTTACTTACCCGAGATTTGATCGTCGGTATCCAATACCTAGTTCAATCTCGTTACCGGAAAGTCTCTTTACTCGTTATATAATGCATCATTCCGTAACTAACTCATTAGCTACATTGCTTGCAAGGCTTATAGTGATGTGCATTACCGAGAGGGCCCAGAGATACCTCTCCGACAATTGGAGTGACAAAACCTAATCTCGAAATACGCCAACTCAACATGTACCTTCGGAGACACCTGTAGTACTCCTTTATAATCACCCAGTTACGTTGTGACGTTTGGTAGTACCCAAAGTGTTCCTCCGGTAAACGGGAGTTGCATAATTCTCATAGTTAAAGGAACATGTATAAGTCATGAAGAAAGCAATATCAATATACTAAACGATCAAGTGCTAGGCTAACGAAATGGGTCATGTCAATCACATCATTCTCCTAATGATGTGATCCCATTAATCAAATGACAACACATGTCTATGGTTAGGAAACATAACCATCTTTGATTAATGAGCTAGTCAAGTAGAGGCATACTAGTGACTATATGTTTGTATATGTATTCACACATGTATCATGTTCCTGGTTAATACAATTCTAGCATGAATAATAAACATTTATCATGATATGAGGAAATAAATAATAACTTTATTATTGCCTCTAGGGCATATTTCCTTCAGTCTCCCACTTGCACTAGAGTCAATAATCTAGATTACATAGTAATGATTCTAACACCCATTGAGTCTTGGTGCTGATCATGTTTTCCTAGTGAGAGAGGCTTAGTCAACGGGTCTGCAACATTCAGATCCGTATGTATCTTCCAAATCTCTATGTCTCCCACTTGGACTTGGTCCCGAATGGAATTGAAGCGTCTCTTGATGTGCTTGGCCCTCTTGTGAAATCTGGATTCCTTTGCCAAGGCAATTGCACCAGTATTGTCACAGAAGATCTTCATTGGTCCCGATGCACTAGGTATGACACCTAGACCGGAAATGAACTCCTTCATCCAGACTCCTTCATTTGCTGCTTTAGAAGCATCTATGTACTCCGCTTCACATGTAGATCCCGCCACGACGATTTGTTTAGAACTGCACCAACTTACAGCTCCACCATTTAATAAAAATACGTATCCGGTTTGCGATTTAGAATCGTCCAGATCAGTGTCAAAGCTTGCATCAATGTAACCATTTACGACTAGCTCTTTGTCACCTCCATATACGAGAAACATATCCTTAGTCCTTTTCAGGTATTTCAGGATATTCTTGACCGCTGTCCAGTGATCCTGTCGGGGGTTGGGTGCGACATATGCCAAAGGATGGCTTATCATGGTGGGGGCGAGTAGAACGTCGCCGGTGCCTGGAAACGGGATGAGGCGAAGACATGCACGCCGGCGAATCTTACCCAGCTTCAGGGCTCTCCGGGGAGATAACACCCCTACTACTGCTCTGCGGGGTCTCCGCATGATCACTAAGGCAAAGTGACTACAATGGTGCTCCTGGAGCTGTATCGGGAGGAAGGAGAGGACAAGGCTAGTTCTCCCCCCTGGTGCTATCTGGTCTATCTCTATCAAGGTCCAAACCCTTTGCATGGGTGCCCCGGGGGGTTTATATAGGCCTACCCCCCGGGGGTACAATGGTAATCTGGCTGGGCACGGGTCCCAGCCGTCTATCTCTCAGACCGCCATCCTTCCCGCCGGCTTCTAGGGCCCGCCGACTGGTGGGTCCCGTGGACAGGCTCGATACCGTAGCGGTACTCCTAGTGACGCAGGTTGGGTCATGGGGTCGTGGCAACAGTGTCGCCGTCTATCAGTCGATCACTGTTGCCACTCCCCATCGTATCTGGTTAATGGCTCGTGGGGCCCCGGGGAGGGGTCAGCCGACTCCGGGGAGGCCGACTCCCACAGGTCCGTCTTCGGGCGCTCAGGCCGCCTTCGGTCCACCCACTGACAGGCGGACCCGCCGTCTTCGTGTCGTACAGGCCGTCATCGTGGGCATAGTGCTTTGTGCATTGTGGCTGAGGTTAGGGCAGGCATGGCAACAGTGCCGCGCCTCGCCGGAGATCTTCCAGCGATACGGCTCACTGTAGCCATGCCGGTCCTGCGTAAGCAAGGGGGAAGCGGCCATGCTGTGACCGTACCCCGCATCGTACTTCGGGATGAGGGAGGGGTTACGGGCCGACTCTTCGTAGTCGGCCCCTCTGGAGGTCGCCAGTCTTGGAGTCGGCTTGTCTTGGAGTCGCCGTCTGGGACTCGGCTTGTCTTGGAGTCGCCGTCTGGGACTCGGCTTGTCTCAGAGTCGCCGGAGGGGTGCGGCCTACCCCGATGCCTTGAAAGGTCCTGGGACTCGGGTTAGCCTACCCGTGACCCGTTACTCCGACAGTAGTCCCCGAAGCTGGCGAAGCCCTGCGGTTGCTGCATTGTGGGGCTTCGACAGTTTCAACCTTCCTGGTGCGGACTCTGGAACTCGGCCGCCGTCTTCTCCCGAGCTGACTGTCGAGGGTCTGATTTTTTTCTAGCGAGGAGCCGCAGCTCGAAAGTCGCGGCAGGAAACTAGGCGGCGTGCCTGGTACGCTTCCCTGCTGCCATCGAGGCAGCCCTATCGCGTGGTGCCACGTGGAGAGGACAGTCTGCCTGCCCACGCGCGCGACGGGACGGGCTGTCAGGCGGGGCCTGCCACTATCGCGCCTCGGCATACGAACGGATCCGTTGCGGCCGCGGACGGTTGGTTTCCCCACGTTGTTACTGCGCGCAGTAACTTCGTGGGGTAAATCATGGGGCGGCGTGGGGCATCATGCGCAGTTAATCCCACACCCGCCCCCCTCGGCTTCTCAGCCCATAGGGCTATAAGTAGGCGGGGGGAGCGGGGCGGCACCGCACGCGCACCCTTCTCCCCCGTTCCCCCACCTCATCTTGCCTTCTCTCCCTCCTGCCCCCGCCGTCGAGCGAGAGCACTCCTCACCGCGGCGATGAGCTCTTCCTCCGCTGTGGCCCCCGCCGTGCGCTCCGGCGTGTGGGACGGCTCGGAGGTGGAAGCGGAACATATCAAGTTTCTCCGCCAGACACGCCGCCTCCCCAGCGCGGACCTCGTGCGTGCCCACCCCGCGCCGGAGGGGGAGACGTGGCCGGCGCCGGAGGAGGGAGAGCGGGTCATCTTCCGTTCGCACCTCATGCGCGGCCTGGGGCTGCCGACGAGCGGATTCTTCCGCTCGTTCCTGGAGTTCCACAACCTTCAGCCGCACCACCTCACTCCGAACACGGTGGTGCTGCTCTCCGCCTTCGCCACTCTGTGCGAAGGTTTCCTCGGCGTTCTCCCCACCCTCGAGCTGTGGGGAGAATTCTTCTCTTCGAAGCTCAGCACGCAAGTCGCCGGCATTCCGGCCCAGTGCGGCACCTACATCGCGGTGCGGCGCTCGACAGCCGACAACCCCTTTCCTCCCATCTCGCTGATCAAATCGGTGAATATGTGGCAGCGCTCATACTTCTACACGAAGAACCTCTCCTCCGACGGTGACTGGGTCAACCTGCCGCCCTACAGCGCCGCCGCCCTGACTGGGAGGCTCCCCAGCTGGTCTCACCGAGCCAAGTCGCTGACTCCCTCCGGGGCCGCCGCGGTAGCGCGACTCCGAGTCTTGCTGCAGTCGGAGGGTCTTGTCGGGTCCGACTTGCTGGCCGCCTTCGTGGCGCGCCGAGTTCTCCCGCTCCAAGGCCAGCCTCACCTGATCTGTCAGATGAGCGGCCTTCGAGATCCAACTCGGATGAGCACTAAGGAGATGCCCCGCAAGGAGGTGGCGAACTTGGTGAACCATATCGCGCACTGCGAGTTCACAGAGGACTGGCAGTTCGGCAAGGAGCTGTACTCGCACGACACCCCCCCGCCAGTGGTAAGTCGCGTCCCCCTATTGTTTTGTCTTCTTTGCAGCCGACTCCGGCTTCTGACTGTCGGTTTCTTCTGAGCTAGAACCCCCTCATGGAGCCCGCAGCCGGCGCCACAAGACAGCCCCGTGAGTATATTCCTGATCGTGTGGACAGTGACAACGACGACCCCGACTTGGGGGCGGCGGCGATGGAAGCCGACGCCGAAGGCGGGGAAGAAGGAATGGAAGGCGGCTTCAAGCCCTCGGTGACCTTCGCCGACTGGCCTGACGACGACGCCGACGGGGAAGTCGCCCCGCGCCACCAGCCGAGAGCCGGCTCGTCGGGCGCCGGTGCCTCCGCCGGCCTGGCTGGCCAAGGCGGTGCGAAAAGGCGTCGTGCCGGGCCGAGTGTGCCCGGCGGCAAATTGAAGAAGCTCAAGGGGGCGGCCGCCGCAACCAAACGGGAGGAGGCGGCCGCGAAGGCCAACCGCTTTCGAAGGGAAGTGAGAAGGCCGCCGCTAGTCTTTGCGTAAGCCTTTATGCTCTTTTTATTTTTCTTCGTTGAATCTCATCTGAGTCTTCCTTTATTCTTCCTCCGTTCTTCTTCAGGGCCCCTCTTTCCCTTGAGAGAGTCGCCGTCCCCTCTGTCATGGGGTCGGCAGAGACGTCCGCCAACACTCGGCGGGCCGACCCCGCCGCCGACCTCCGGGAGGCGACGGAGCGAAATACGCGGGAGAAGCGCGAAGAGGAGGAGGCCGACCACCTGGAGAAGGCGCATGCTGAGAAGGCGGCCGCCAACGCCAAGAAGAGGCTGGGGACGCCGAGGCCGCCCTTGCGGCGAGACGGCGTGCCGAGGAGGTCGCGCGTCGCCGATCGGCGATGCTCGTCCCCCCATTGTCGTCTGCGCCGCCGCCTCCGGAGTTCACGGGGCAGACAGGAGA
>NC_041391.1:236446718-236480630 GCF_002162155.2 Triticum dicoccoides
GGACACTCTCGTGCCGCCACCGCCGCCTCCGCCGCCGTTTGGGAGGCCGCACGGCAAACAACCAGTGGATCAGTCAGACCCGCCGATCACGGACGAGGCCGAGGCGCGGCTGCTTCTTCAAGTCGTCTCACCGGTGCGCCGCTGTCTCGAGAGGGCGATCTCAGCGCCGCGACCTCAGGAGACCGAAGCTGCCAGCTCGGCAGCCCTAGACGCCGAGGCCTCAAGCGCCGCGCCCACCGGGTGGTTGCGTGGAGGCGGCACTGGGCCGCTGAACCAAGCGCTCCTGGACGTTCAGGCGAAGCTGCGCGCCGAAGGTGACGCCCTTCAAGCCTGCACTAGGGCGCACCTGGCCGCGCAGACGTCCGTCCGAGTACGTTTCCTTCTTCTTCTTTATTCTTGTTTTTCTCTGTGAGGGCGCGCCAGCGCACCCACTGGGTGTAGTCCCCGAGTTCCGGACCGGCTACTGAGCAGGCGGTTCGGAACTCCCTCTGGCGAGTTCCGAATACTAACTTTGCCTCTATTGACTTATTGCTGGAGTATCATAACCTCCGTGCCGCTGCCTTCAACCGCAACGTCGAGGAGTTGAGCAAGCGGACCGCCGACTTGATAGAAAGCCAGAGTAAGTTCTTTTTCCTTTCTTCGCGGGGGCGCGCTGGCGCACCCGCGGGCTGTAGTCCCCGAGATTCGGGCCGACTGCTGAGCAGTCGGGCCGGATCTTCCCGGCGATCTACTTTGCTGACGACTTATTTGTCTTCTTCTTTCGTTCTTCAGGTGCCAACGCCGCTCTTCAGGAGCAGCTGGGCGAAGCCAATACCGCCCGGCGTGCCAAGGAGGAGGAGTGCACCCAGCTTGCCAAAGAGCGCGACCTGCTGGCCGAGCAGTTGGCGGAGCAGAGGGAGCTGCTGAAGACGGCCCGGGACGAGGCGGAGAAGAAAGAGGCCGCCCTCCTGGCCGAGTTCGAGATGGAGCGCTCCGCCTGGACCGACAGGGAGGCGATGCTGACTTCCGGCTTCCACAAGATCGAGGACATCGTTGATGGTAAGTTCCTTTTGTTTCTTCGGGCTTCCAACTATGTGTTAGGCCGATTTCTGATTTTTCGACTTGCTTCTTTTTGTCTTGGCAGACTTCTTCCCGGGTCACTCGCAGGCGGTCCCTCTGGCCATCGAGGCTGCTCGAGAGGCGCGAAGGGCAAGAGGTGAAGAGATCGCCGCTAATGCCCCCTGAACCATCGACGAGCAGCTCTTGAGCATTGAAGCCCGTCTTCGTCCGGCTCACCGGCTGCTACGCCGGCTTCAGCGTGCCGGCGCCCTGGCGGTTGCCGCCCTATGGCCGGACATGCCGGCTCTGCGCACCGCCAGTCGGACCACCGACTGGCTGGAAGTCGCCGCCGGCCATCTTGAAGCTTGGAAGGGCTCCTCGGCCCGGGCCGGAGCATGCCGGGCCCTGGAGTTCGTCAAGGCGTGGTATCTGGGGCTGGACCTGGACCGTCTAGCCGCGTTCCGGTCAGAAGCCCAGGCCGAGCTGGAGGCCATGGAGGGGGCCCTTATCGAGCGTGCGGCGGCCATCGCCGAGTATACGGACACCAGTGTCTTCGTGCCCGAGCGGGCTGAAGGCGGCGAGGAAGTGCCGCCAGATTGGTTCGGGATGAACCCGGAGTATGGCGAGGATTCGGCGGAGGTGATCGCCTCCAGCACCGAGGGGGAGGATGAGTCGGAGGACAGAGGCGAGGCGGAGGCGCCAGAAGACGGAGCAGGTGGCCAGCCTCAGCTCGACTGCGCCTCCAGCAACGAGCCGCGTCAAACGAAAGCGGCTGCCGCCGGAGGCGACCAAGCCGAGACCGCCCAGCCGACTCCCCCGGCGCCTGACACCGCCGTCTCCACCGACCCTCCGATTCCAGATGCCACCTCCTAGGCTGCCTTCTTGTCCTTACTTTATCTGTATCTCATAGTCTTTGAAGAACTTGTTAATTTGCACAATTCCACCCGCGGGGTGTATTTTGAACTCGGCCAGAGGCCTTTGGTTATGTAAATATCTATTCGCCTTCTATCTTTCCTTGCTTATTGCCCTTTTTGGCTTTTTCCTTTGCCGCCTTCCCATAGTTGCCGCTTTGCCAAACGGACAGCCGCTCCGCGGACTACCGTAAGTCAAATGCTTGGCTACCTTAGGGAAGGCAAGTACTTCGCCGTTTAGAGTTTTTTAGCAAGTCAGCTAGAAAGCGACAGGCCGACTATCCAAGAGTCGGCTGTCCTTGATAGAGGTTAAGACGGTGAGCCGACTACTCATGAGTCGGCTCTCCGCTTTAGAAATGCTGGAAGCCATCTTACGCTATGTTCGTGCTTTAGGTACTTAGCCATTTTCGTGTGGGCGCCCGTTCTTCCTCACCCCTGCCCGCCTCACAACCGCTCTGCGAGCTGCGGCTTTGGCAGGAGGCGGATTGAGCACCGCGCACTACTTGTCTGACTGCAGGAAGCTCCTCATAGCGCAAGGCGGCGAGTCCCCGGGCCGACTAGTCTGGCCCGGTGCCAAGCGGCTTGTAATGAAAGTAATGTACTTGAAGGCATAATTCTTATCATACAGATAACACAAAAAAGGCGGTCCCCGAGCTCGTCTCGGGGGGCCCAAGGTCTTAGTACTTTAATACAAAGGGGGTAGTGCGATACATACTGCATCAACTGTAAAATCTTCGAAGAAGATTTGCATTCCACGGGCGCTCTGTTTCTTTGCCGGAGTCGTCCCTCTTGCGTGCTCTGGGCTTCTGAGCGTCAATCAGATAGTAGGCGTCGTTCCCTAGCACCTCGCTGATGATGAAGGGGCCTTCCCAAGGTGCCGACAGCTTGTGCTGGCCGGCTGTTCTCTGAATCAGCCGGAGCACAAGGTCGCCCTCTTGAAACGATCTTGGCTTGACCTTTCGGTTGTACTATCGGCGCAGACTCTGCTGATAGATGCCGGACCGGCTGAGTGCCAACAGCCGGCCCTCTTCCAGCAGGTCGACGCCGTCTTGACGTGCTTCTTCGGCTTCCTCTTCGGTGTACATGGTGACTCGTGGAGAGTCGAATTCTATGTCCGTCGGGATGACGGCTTCAGCACCGTAGACGAGGAAGAAAGGCGTGAATCCGGTTGACTTGTTTGGAGTCGTGCGCAGACTCCAGAGGATGGCCGGTAGCTCTTCAACCCAACAGTCGGCCGAGCGCTCGAGTGGTTCGACCAGTCGAGGCTTGATGCCGGACAGGATGAGGCCGTTTGCTCGTTCCACCTGGCCGTTTGACTGCGGATGGGCAACGGACGCTAAGTCCAGTCGGATGCCCTGTGTCGCGCAGAAACGAGCCAAAGCGCCTTTGGCAAAGTTTATGCCGTTGTCGGTGATGATGCTGTGCGGTATGCCATACCGCACCGTGATGTCGGCGAAGAAGGTCACCGCAGTCGAACCATTCAACTTCTTGATGGGCTTTGCTTCTATCCACTTGGTGAACTTGTCCACCGCGACAAGCAGATGAGTTAGGCCGCCTCGGGCCGTCTTGAATGGTCCCACCATGTCCAGGCCCCAAACTGCGAAGGGCCGGGCGATGGGGATTGTCTTTAGCGCGGAAGCTGGCTGAAGTGGCTTGGAACGGAAAATCTGGCACCCCTTGCACTTTTGGACTAACTCTTTGGCCTCTTCCAGGGCAGTCGGCCAGAAGAAACCGTGCCGAAAGGCTTTGGCGACGAGTGCTCTTGAGGCCGCATGGTGGCCGCACTCGCCCTGATGAATGTCTCTGAGAATTGCTTGGCCTTGTTCTGCCTCGACGCAGCGTTGGAAGACGCCGGTAACGCTGTGCCTGACCAGCTCTCTGTTGACTATGGTGTAGGCTGCTGCTCGGCGTTGCACTTGCCGAGCCAAGGTTTCATCAGTTGGCAGCTCTCTGTTTACTAAGAACCTGAGGATGGGCTGGGCCCATGAAGGTGCTGCTATTGCTTCGACTGCCACCACAGCGACTTGGATAAGGGTGGCTGGGCTGGGAGGCGGCGGGCTGGAGTCCGCCGCCGCTTGCTGGCTTGACGGAGTCCCTGGGCCGACTGGCGCAGTCCCCGGGCCGGCTTCGACTGTGATCTTCCTGGGGCCGTCTGCTGGGGCTCTGGAGTCGGATCCGACTTCTTCCGGAGGAGCCGGCACAAAGATGGAGTCTGACTCTGGTGAAGGCTTGATAGACGGCTTGAGGAGGCACTGAAGAGCGGCTCCGGATGGTATCGCTTGGCGGGTGGAGCCGACTTGTGCCAAGGCATCTGCTTGATCATTGTCATTTCTTGGCACGTGAAGGAACTCGCACCCCTCGAAGTATCCGCTGAGTTGTTGGACGAGGAAACGGTAGCTTGCCATGTTTGCGTCCTTGGAGTCCCAATCGCCAGATGACTGTTGGACCACCAAGTCGGAATCGCCATAGCACAGGATCCGGCGAATGCCGAGCTCTTTGGCAAGCCGGAGCCCATGAATAAGTGCCTCATATTCGGCGACGTTGTTGGAGGCGGCGAAGTGGATCTGCAGCACATATTTGAGCTTGTCGCCTTTGGGGGAGGTGGGGACGATGCCGGCTCCCAGGCCGGTGCGCATCTTGGAGCCGTCGAAATGCATCCACCAATGGGTGGAGTCGGGCGCTGGCGGCAGGTACTGGGTCTCGGCCCAGTCGATGAGGAAATCGGCCAGTGCTTGCGACTTGATGACGGTGCAGGGCTGGTAGTAGATGGTGTAAGGAGCCAGATCTATGGCCCATTTGGCTACTCGGCCGGATGCGTCTCGGCTTCCGATAATCTCGGCCAGTGGAGCAGTGCAAACCATAGTGATTGGATGCTCTTGAAAGTAAGGCTTCAGCTTCTTGGCGGCAAAGTGCACACCGTAGCACATCTTCTGGTAGTGAGGGTAGTTCTGCTTGGAGGTCGACAGTACCTCGCTCAGGTAATATACCGGTCTCTGGACAGGGAGCGCCTTGCCTTCCTCTTTGCGCTCGACTACAATGACTGTGCTGACTACTCGGCTGGTGGCGGCAATGTATAGGAGCATGGGCTCTTTGGGAGTCGGAGCCGCCAGCATAGGGGGAGTAGTCAACATCTTCTTCAGCTGGAGAAATGCTTCACCCGCCTTGTGATTCCACTCGAAGAAGGTGGTCTTCTTCATCAATTGATACAAAGGCAGGGCTTTCTCGCCCAGCCCACTGATGAATCGGCTGATGGATGCCAAACAACCAGTGAACTTTTGTACATCTAACAGTCGGCTGGGTACCTCCATCCTCTCGATGGCCTTGATCTTCACGGGGTTGCACTCTATGCCGCGTTCGGAGACCAGGAAGCCAAAGAGTTGGCTGGCTGGTACTCTGAAAACGCACTTCTCAGGGTTGAGCTTGATCTGGAATCGGAGCAGGTTCTCAAAGGTCTCCTTGAGGTCTTCTAGCAGCGTCCCACGCTTTTCTGTCTTCACCACCACATCATCCACGTAAACGTGGGCATTCCTGCCGAGTTGCTTGAGGAGGCACTTCTGCATGCAACGCTGAAAGGTGGCGCCGGCATTCCTTAAGCCGAACGTCATCGTCAGGTAGCAGAAGGCTCCAAACGGCGTGATGAAGGCGGTCTTCAGTCGGTCTGCAGGGTTCAGCTTGATCTGGTGATATCCTGAATATGCATCTAAGAAACTCAGCAGCTCGCATCCGGCTGTGGAGTCTATCACCTGATCAATTCTTGGCAGGGCAAACGGATCCTTTGGGCAGGCTTTGTTGAGGCTTGTGTAGTCAATGCACATCCGCCACTGCTTGTTCTTTTTCAACACCAGAACCGGGTTCGCCAGCCATTCTGGAAAAAACACTTCCATGATGAAGCCGGCTGCAAGAAGCCGAGCTATCTCTTCCCCAACGACTCTTCTCTTCTCTTCTGACAGGCGGCGCAAGGGCTGCCTGACGGGTTTCACATTTGGCCTGACGTGTAGCTTGTGCTCGGCGAATTCCGTCGGGACACCAGGCATGTCCTTGGGAGACCATGCGAAGATGCCGCGATTCTCACGGACGAAATCGACGAGCTCGCCTTCCTATTTGCTGTCGAGGCCTATGCCCACCACAGCGTACCTCTCTGGGTGCTCTGGGTCTAAGGGTATCTTCTTGGTTTCTTTGGCCGGCTTGAATGATCCTTCTGCTTCCGACTCCTTGGGGTCGGGCGATAACTCAGGCTGCTTTCCTACCATCGCCACGACCCGGTCAATGAGCCGCTTCTCAGCCGCGATCACCAGGGACTTGGCCAGCCGACTGCTCTCGGCCGCGCAGGCGGACGACTTCCTATAGTCGCCGGCTACGGTCAGAATTCCCTTGGAACTCGGCATCTTCATCTTGAGGTAGGCGTAGTGAGGAACCGCCATAAACTTGGCTAAGGCAGGTCGGCCAAGCAGTGCGTGGTACGGGCTTTCCAGGTCTACCACTTCAAACCAGACTGGCTCTCGGCAGAAATGATCTTTGTCTCCGAAGAGGACGTCTATCAGGATCTTGCCGATTGGCGAGCAGGAAAGGCCAGGGACGATTCCGTGGAACATGGTCCGGCTGCTCTGAAGCTGTCTTCGCTTGATTCCTAATTTCTCCATCGTATCCTTGTACAGGATGTTGATACTGCTGCCTCCGTCTATCAGTACCCGCAAGAAGCGGGCGTCCCACCTGTCAGTGGCCAAGGTGGCACCTAGGACCAGGGCATAGGAACCCGGATTCGGCATCACCTCTGGGTGATCCGCTCTACGCCAACTGATAGGCCTTTCGGACAAATGCATGAACTCTGGAGCGTTTGTTGCCACTGCATTTACTTCTTGCTGCTGCTGGCGCCTGCTGCGCCGATCATCTGCTACACTGGTGAACACCACGTAGGCTCCGTGCTCTTCTGGGTACTCATCTTGCACTGCGCCGACTGGCCGAGCAGCTGGCTGCTGGGGTGACGGCGGAGGCGGCGGCCCAGCAGGCGACGGAGGAGTGAGGCCGTCTCCCTTGGCGATTCTGGTGAGCCAGTGGCACTTTCGGGTGGTATGATTTGACGGCTTCGCGCTGCTGTGGAACTTGCAAGGACCATCCAAAGTCTGCTCATAAGAGAAGGCCGGCAACCAATTGGATTTGCCGCCTTTCTGCCGTTTGGCATGAGGCTGCCCCTCCGGCTGTTGATCTTCAACTGCTGCGACCTGCCGACTGTTGGGAGTCGGCTGTTGGGCCTTGCGTTTGTTGTCGTTCTGTTGTTGTCGCCGACTGGTGTCTCCAGCCAGAGTTCTGGGAGCCTGAGGAGTCACCTTGCCAGCCGCATTGACTTGAATCTCCGTCTTCATGGAGGAGTCGGCCGTGGCGTACTTGTCAGCTATGACTAGTAGTTCGTCGAGGGTTTCTGGCTCGTCGCAGAGGAGCCTGTGCTTGAGGAGGGTGCCTTCTCGGCACCCCGTAGTGAAGTACTCGATAGCCTGCACCTCGTGCACGCCCTCGCAGGAGTTCCGAAGCTCGCCCCAGCGCGTGAGATAGTCGCGCGTTGACTCATCAGGGCCTTGCACGCACAAGGAGAGCTGGCGCGGCTTGGGAGGTCGCTTGTACATGCTCGTGAAGATGCGGATGAAGGCTTCGGTGAAGTCGATCCAGCTGTTGATGCTGCGGGGCTTCAGACTGTTCAACCATGTCCGGGCCGTGCCCTGGAGCATGAGTGGAACGTACTTCACGGCAACCCGCTTGTTGCCGTTTGCTATGCTGGCGGCTGTGGAGTAATCTATCAGCCAGTCCTCCGGCTTCACGGAGCCGGTGTATTTGGGTGTGTCTCGGGGGAGCGTGAACCCTTTGGGGAAGGGCTCATCTCGGATGCGGGGCCCGAAGCAAGGCGGACCCAGCTCGTCTTCTTCTTCCAGCGCCAGGGATCGGTGGAGTCGGTCGATCCGATGGCAGGCGTCGTTCTCTCCGACTCCCTCTCGGCGGCCAAGGCGGCCACCGAGAGTCGGATGCTCAACAGGCGGCGGGGAAACTCGTCGTTCTCTTCTAGGTGGGGGAGGCAGGTAGTCGTCCCGCCGCTCTACTACTCGTGGACGACCGTCTTGGTCGCGCTCAATGGTGATGTGAGTCCGACTGCGACTCACAGCCGGCTCCTTATCTTTCCTTCCGCGGACCCCGCCAGTCGGCGTCCGAGAGGTCGCGCCTTGATCTCGGCGGGGAGGCAAGTCGTCGTTCAGTTGCTGCTGCGCGTCTGCGCGGCCGCCGACCGCGTTTTGCGCAGCAACCGCGTCAAGGAGCTGCTGGACTCGCTCCGTCATCACGCGGCATTCTTCGCCCTCGAAGTTCTTCAGCTCGTCAGTCGCCGCTTGGGCGGCGCGGATGTTCTCCGAGGGGTGGCGTATACGGGGCGTTTTGCCCCGAGCAAGTCGACGATGGTCGCGCCGTGTTGCCGGACCGCGCCTAGACGGCTCGGCCCAGTCGGGGCCGGCGAGCCGCCCACAGCGCGATCCATCTCGCGCTGGTATGCTTCTGACAGGCGCTTCATGCTCTCCAGCCTCTTGGCGCCTTCGATGATCTGAAGGTGGCGTGTCTCCAACGTCTCGGCGTCTGCGTCCTCTGGAATGGGCGCCGTTAGGTCTTACAGGGCCGCAACGAGCGGGTCCTGAACTTCTTCGCCGGAGCGCTCGTCGTGGCTGATGACGAGCACCTCCTTGACGGCACTTCCGCCACTCTCCTCGTGAGGAAGCGGCTCGTCGTAGACCACCACGTTGGTGGGGAAAGTGTCAAGCGACACGGCGTCGGAGTCGACTAGCATCGGGTCGGTGGAGCCTACGGACTCCAAGTCCACGGCAGGCTCGCCGGTGACGTGGAGTTGGTCGAGGAGTCCCGCGAGAAGGCTCTCGGGGCCACCCGTGCCTGCGTCGGATGCAGGCTCATCGGAGAGGCGCACCTCGCCGACAAGTTCGGCGAGGCTGCTCGCTGCATAGGCGGCTTCAGCGCCGCGCAGCGCGTCGATGCAGACTCCATCTGGCGAGCCTGGCTGGCTGCGCTCGCCAGGGAGGAAGAGGGTTCCCGTCCAGAACAGATCTCCGAACGACGGTGCACCTCGCCCCACGGTGGGCGCCAAATGTCGGGGGTTGGGTGCGACATATGCCAAAGGATGGCTTATCATGGTGGGGGCGAGTAGAACGTCGCCGGTGCCTGGAAACGGAATGAGGCGAAGATATGCACGCCGGCGAATCTTACCCAGCTTCAGGGCTCTCCGGGGAGATAACACCCCTACTGCTGCTCTGCGGGGTCTCCGCATGATCACTAAGGCAAAGTGACTACAATGGTGCTCCTGGAGCTGTATCGGGAGGAAGGAGAGGACAAGGCTAGTTCTCCCCCCTAGTGCTATCTGGTCTATCTCTATCAAGGTCCGAACCCTTTGCATGGGTGCCCCGGGGGGTTTATATAGGCCTACCCCCCGGGGGTACAATGGTAATCTGGCTGGGCGCGGGTCCCAGCCGTCTGTCTCTCAGACCGCCATCCTTCCTGCCTGCTTCTGGGGCCCGCCGACTGGTGGGTCCCGCGGATAGGCTCGATACTGTAGCGGTACTCCTGGTGACGCAGGTTGGGTCATGGGGTCGTGGCAACAGTGCCGCCGTCTATCAGTTGATCACTGTCGCCACTCCCCATCATATCTGGTTAATGGCTCGTGGGGCCCCGGGGAGGGGTCAGCCGACTCCGGGGAGGCCGACTCCCACAGGTCCGTCTTCGGGCGCTCAGGCCGCCTTCGGTCCACCCACTGACAGGCTGCCCCGCCGTCTTCGGGTCGTACAGACCGTCGTCGTGGGCACAGTGCTTTGTGCACTATGGCTGAGGTTAGGGCAAGCATGGCAACAGTGTCGCGCCTCGCCGGAGATCTTCCAGCGATACGGCTCACTGTAGCCATGTCGGTCCTGCGTAAGCAAGGGGGAAGCGGCCATGCTGTGACCGTACCCCGCATCGTACTTCGGGATGAGGGAGGGGTTACGGGCCGACTCTCCGTAGTCGGCCCCTCTGGAGGTTGCCAGTCTTGGAGTCGGCTTGTCTTGGAGTCGCCGTCTGGGACTCGGCTTGTCTCGGAGTCGCCGGAGGAGCGCGGCTTGCCCCGATGCCATGAAAGGTCCTGGGACTCGGGTTAGCCTACCCGTGACCCATTACTCCGACAGATCCACTCCTGGATTATTTTGGTACCTTCCTGCCAAGCTTATTGCTAAGCATACGTCAGGTCTGGTACACAGCATTGCATACATGATAGAGCCTATGGCTGAAGCATAGGGAACATCTTTCATTTTGTCTCTATCTTCTGCTGTGGTCGGGCATTGAGTTTGACTCAACTTCACACCTTGTAGCACGGGCAAGAACCCTTTCTTTGCCTGATCCATTTTGAACTTTTTCAAAATTTTATCAAGGTATGTGCTTTGTGAAAGTCCTATTAAGCGTCTTGATCTATCTCTATAGATCTTGATGCCTAATATGTAAGCAGCTTCACCGAGGTCTTTCATTGAAAAACTTTTATTCAAGTATCCCTTTATGCTATCCAGAAATTCCTATCATTTCCAATTAATAATATGTCATCTACATATAATAACAAAAATGCTACAGAGCTCCCACTCACTTTCTTGTAAATACAAGCTTCTCCAAAAGTCTGTATAAAACCATATGCTTTGATCACACTATCAAAGCGTTTATTCCAACTCCGAGATGCTTGCACCAGTCCATAAATGGATCGCTGGAGCTTGCACACTTTGTTAGCACCTTTTGGATCAACAAAACCTTCTAGTTGCATCATATACAACTCTTCTTCCAGAAATCCATTCAAGAATGCAGTTTTGACATCCATTTGCCAAATTTCATAATCATGAAATGCAGCAATAGCTAACATGATTCGGACAGACTTAAGCATCGCTACGGGTGAGAAAGTCTCATCGTAGTCAACCCCTTGAACTTGTCGAAAACCTTTCGCAACAAGTCGAGCTTTATAGACAGTTACATTACCATCAGCGTCAGTCTTCTTCTTAAAGATCCATTTATTCTCAATGGCTTGCCGATCATCGGGCAAGTCAACCAAAGTCCATACTTTGTTTTCATACATGGATCCCATCTCAGATTTCATGTCCTCTAGCCATTTTGTGGAATCTGGGCTCATCATCGCTTCCTCATAGTTCGTAGGTTCATCATGGTCAAGTAACATGACTTCCAGAATAGGATTACCGTACCACTCTGGTGCGGATCTTACTCTGGTAGATCTACGAGGTTCAGTAGAAACTTGATCTGAAGTTTCATGATCAATATCATTAGCTTCCTCACTAATTGGTGTAGTTGTCACAGGAACCGGTTCTTGTGATGAACTACTTTCCAATAATGGAGTAGATACAGTTATCTCATCAAGTTCTACTTTCCTCCCACTCACTTCTTTCGAGAGAAACTCCTTCTCTAGAAAGGATCCGATTTTAGCAACGAAAATCTTGCCCTCAGATCTGTGATAGAAGGTGTACCCAATAGTCTCTTTTGGGTATCCTATGAAGACACATTTCTCCGATTTGGGTTCGAGCTTATCTGGTTGAAGTTTCTTCACATAAGCATCGCAGCCCCAAACTTTAAGAAACGACAACTTTGGTTTCTTGCCAAACCACAGTTCATAAGGCGTCATCTCAACGGATTTTGATGGTGCCCTATTCAACATGAATGCGGCCGTCTCTAAAGCATAACCCCAAAATGATAGCGGTAAATCAGTAAGAGACATCATAGATCGCACCATATCTAGTAAAGTACGATTACGACGTTCGGACACACCATTTCGTTGTGGTGTTCCGGGTGGCGTGAGTTGCGAAACTATTCCGCATTGTTTCAAGTGTAGACCAAACTCGTAACTCAAATATTCTCCTCCACGATCAGATCGTAGAAATTTTATTTTCTTGTTACGATGATTTTCCACTTCACTCTGAAATTCTTTGAACTTTTCAAATGTTTCAGACTTGTGTTTCATTAAGTAGATATACGCATATCTGCTCAAATCATCTGTGAAGGTGAGAAAATAACGATACCCACCGCGATCCTCAACATTCATTGGACCACAAACATCAGTATGTATGATCTCCAACAAATCAGTTGCTCGCTCCATAGTTCCGGAGAACGGCATTTTAGTCATCTTGCCCATGAGGCACGGTTCGCAAGTACCAAGTGATTCATAATCAAGTGATTCCAAAAGCCCATCAGTATGGAGTTTCTTCATGCGCTTTACACCGATATGACCTAAACGGCAGTGCCACAAATAAGTTGCGCTATCGTTATCAACTCTGCATCTTTTGGTTTCAACACTATGAATATGTGTATCACTACTATCGAGATTCAATAAAAATAGACCACTCTTCAAGGGTGCATGACCATAAAAGATATTACTCATATAAATAGAACAACCATTATTCTCTGATTTAAATGAATAACCGTCTCGCATCAAACAAGATCCAGATATAATGTTCATGCTCAACGCTGGCACCAAATAACAATTATTTAGGTCTAAAACTAATCCTGATGGTAGATGTAGAGGTAGCGTGCCGATCGCGATCACATCGACTTTGGAATCATTTCCCACGCGCATCGTCACCTCGTCCTTAGCCAATCTTCGCTTAATCCGTAGTCCCTGTTCCGAGTTGCAAATATTAGCAACAGAACCAGTATCAAATACCCAGGTGCTACTGCGAGCATTAGTAAGGTACACATCAATAACATGTATATCACATATACCTTTGTTCACTTTGCCATCCTTCTTATCCGCCAAATACTTGGGGCAGTTCCGCTTCCAGTGTCCTGTCTGCTTGCAGTAGAAGCACTCAGTTTCAGGCTTAGGTCCAGACTTGGGTTTCTTCTCTTGAGCAGCAACTTGCTTGCCGTTCTTTTTGAAGTTCCCCTTCTTCTTTCCTTTGCCCTTTTTCTTGAAACTGGTGGTCTTGTTAACCATCAACACTTGATGCTCCTTCTTGATTTCTACCTCCCCGGCTTTTAGCATTGCGAAGAGCTCGGGAATAGTCTTGTTCATCCCTTGCATATTATAGTTCATCACGAAGCTCTTGTAGCTTGGTGGCACTGATTGGAGAATTCTGTCAATGAAACTATCATAAGGAAGATTAACTCCCAGTTGAATCAAGTGATTATTATACCCAGACATTTTGAGTATGTGTTCACTGACAGAACTATTCTCCTCCATCTTGCATCTATAGAACTTATTGGAGACTTCATATCTCTCAATCCGGGCATTTGCTTGAAATATTAATTTCAACTCTTGGAACATCTCATATGCTCCATGACGTTCAAAACATCGTTGAAGACTCGGTTCTAAGCCGTAAAGCATGGCACACTGAACTATCGAGTAGTCATCAGCTTTGCTCTGCCAGACGTTCTTAACGTCGTCAGTTGCATCAGCAGCAGGCCTGGCACCTAGCGGTGCTTCCAGGACGTAACTTTTCTGTGCAGCAATGAGGATAATCCTCAGGTTACGGACCCAGTCCGTGTAATTGCTACCATGATCTTTCAACTTTGCTTTCTCAAGGAACGCATTAAAATTCAATGGAACAACAGCACGAGCCATCTATCTACAAACAAACATAGACAAGCAAAATACTATCAGGTACTAAGTTCATGATAAATTTAAGTTCAATTAATCATATTACTTAAGAACTCCCACTTAGACAGACATCTCTCTAGTCATCTAAGTGATCACATGATCCAAATCAACTAAACCATGTCCGATCATCACGTGAGATGGAGTAGTTTCAATGGTGAACATCACTATGTTGATCATATCTACTATATGATTCACGTTCGACCTTTCGGTCTCCGTGTTCCGAGGCCATATCTGTGTATGCTAGGCTCGTCAAGTATGACCTGAGTATTCCGCGTGTGCAACTGTTTTGCACCCGTTGTATTTGAATGTAGAGCCTATCACACCCGATCATCACGTGGTGTCTCAGCACGAAGAACTTTTGCAATGGTGCATACTCAGGGAGAACACTTCTTGATTATTAGTGAGAGATCATCTTAAAATGCTACCATCAATCAAAGCAAGATAAGATGCATAAAGGATAAACATCACATGCAATCAATATAAGTGATATGATATGGCCATCATCATCTTGTGCTTGTGATCTCCATCTTCGAAGCACCGTCGTGATCACCATCATCACCGGCGCGGCACCTTGATCTCCATCGTAGCATCGTTGTCGTTTACGCCATCTATTGCTTCTACGACTATCACTACCGCTTAGTGATAAAGTAAAGCAATTACAGGGCGTTTGCATTTCATACAATAAAGCGACAACCATATGGGTCCTACCAGTTGCCGATAACTTCGGTTACAAAACATGATCATCTCATACAATAAAATATAGCATCACGTCTTGACCATATCACATCACAACATGCCCTGCAAAAACAAGTTAGACGTCCTCTACTTTGTTGTTGCAAATTTTACGTGGCTGATATGGGCTTAGCAAGAACCGTTCTTACCTACGCATCAAAACCACAACGATAGTTCGTCAAGTTAGTGCTGTTTTAACCTTCGCAAGGACCGGGCGTAGCCACACTCGATTCAGCTAAAGTGAGAGAGACAGACACCCGCCAGCCACCTTTAAGCACGAGTGCTCGTAACGGTGAAACCAGTCTCGCATAAGCGTACGCGTAATGTCAGTCCGGGCCGCTTCATCTCACAATACCGCTGAACCAAAGTATGACATGCTGGTAAGCAGTATGACTTGTATCGCCCACAACTCACTTGTGTTCTACTCGTGCATATAGCATCAACGCATAAAACCTGGCTCCGATGCCACTGTTGGGGAACGTAGTAATTTCAAAAAAATTCCTACGCACACGCAAGATCATGGTGATGTATAGCAACGAGAAGGGGAGTGTATCTTCATACCCTTGAAGATCGCTAAGCGTAAGCGTTTATCAACGCGGTTGATGTAGTCGTACGTCTTCACGATCCGACCGATCCAAGTACCGAACGCACGGCACCTCCGAGTTCTGCACACGTTCAGCTCGATGACGTCCTCGCCTTCTCGATCCAGCAAGACGGGCGAAGTAGTAGATGAGTTTCGGCAGCACGACGGCGTGGTGACGGTGTTGGTGAAGAACAATCTCCGCAGGGCTTCGCCTAAGCACTACGGAAACTATGACGTTGGATAAACTAGAGGGGACGGGGTTGCCGGCACACGGCTTGGTGTTTCTTGATGTGTCTTTGGTGCTAGCCCTGCCCCTCTATTTATATGTTGAGCCTTGGGGTCGAAACTTGGAGTAAAAGCCTCCACAAAGTCGGTTTCACCCGAAAGGCAAGAGTCCTTCTCGGACTCCAGGGCCAGACGCCAGGGTTCCCGGCGTCTGGACCCAGACGCCAGGGACCCTGGCGTCTGGCCCCTGGACTCTGCAAAACTTCCTTTTGCGCTTTTCAAAAACCTTGTGGGCTTTCCCCTTTGGCCCAAATAACGTGTTCTCGTACCCAAACATTTCGGGAAACATCCGGAACCCCTTCCGGTGAATTCCGGAACCCTTCCGGAGATCAAACACTATTATCCCATATATCAAACTTTATCTCCGGACCATTCTGGAGTTCCTCTTCATGTCCATGATCTCATCCGGGACTCCGAACAACATTCGGTTACCAACATGCATAACTCATATAATACTATATCGTCAACGAAACGTTAAGCGTGCAGACCCTACGGGTTCGAGAACTATGTAGACATGACCGAGACACGTTTCCGGTCAATAACCAATAGCGGGACCTGGATGCCCATATTGACTGCCACATATTCTACGAAGATCTTTATCGGTCAAACCGCATAACAACATACGTTGTTCCCTTTGTCATCGGTATGTTACTTACCCGAGATTTGATCGTAGGTATCCAATACCTAGTTCAATCTCATTACCGGCAAGTCTCTTTACTTGTTATATAATGCATCATTCCGTAACTAACTTATTAGCTACATTGCTTGCAAGGCTTATAGTGATGTGCATTGCCGAGAGGGCCCAGAGATACCTCTCCGACAATTGGAGTGACAAAACCTAATCTCGAAATACGCCAACTCAACATGTACCTTCGGAGACACCTGTAGTACTCCTTTATAATCACCCAGTTACGTTGTGACGTTTGGTAGTACCCAAAGTGTTCCTTCGGTAAACGGGAGTTGCATAATTCTCATAGTTACAGGAACATGTATAAGTCATGAAGAAAGCAATAGCAATATACTAAACGATCAAGTGCTAGGCTAACGGAATGGGTCATGTCAATCACATCATTCTCCTAATGATGTGATCCCATTAATCAAATGACAACACATGTCTATGGTTAGGAAACATAACCATCTTTGATTAATGAGCTAGTCAAGTAGAGGCATACTAATGACTATATGTTTGTATATGTATTCACACATGTATCATGTTCCCGGTTAATACAATTCTAGCATGAATAATAAACATTTATCATGATATGAGGAAATAAATAATAACTTTATTATTGCCTCTAGGGCATATTTCCTTCAACCATCCCATCATACCACATCATAATCATTCTAATAGCATGTTGGCACGCAAGGTAAACCATATAACTCATAGCTAATCAAGCATGACACAAGCAACTATAATCTCTAAATGTCATTGCAAATATGTTTACATCATAATAAGCTGAATCAAAAACGATGAACTCATCATATTTACAAAAACAAGAGAGGTCGAGTTCATACCAGCTTTTCTCATCTCAACCAGTCCATCATATATCGTCATTATTGCCTTTCACTTGCACGAACAAACGATGTGTATAATAATAGTGCACATGCATTGGACTAAGCTGGAATCTGCAAGCATTCAACTTAAGAGAGAAGACAAGTAATATGGGCTCTAAGTTAAATAAACAATCATGCATATGAGAGTCGCTAAACATTTTCAATATGGTGTTCTCGACCCCCAAAGGAAAGGAAAGAAAATAAAACTATTTACACGGGAAAGCTCCCAACAAGTAAGAAGAAGAACTAGAAATCTTTTTTTTGGGTTTTCATTTTTATTCTACTACAAGCATGGAAATTAAACTAACTAATTTTTTTGGTTCTCTTAAGATTTATCAAACACACAAGAAGAAAGCTAGAAAAAGAAATTTAAACTAGCATGGATAATACAATGAAAGAGTATGAGCACCGACGACTAGTGTGTGAACATGAATGTAAAGTCGGTGAGAAATACGTACTCCCCCAAGCTTAGGCTTTTGGCCTAAGTTGGTCTAATACCAAGGACCGCTTGGTTGATATCCGTAGTTGTAACTGGGGTCGTACTGAGATGCAGCGACAACCGCCTCCTGAGCTGTGGCGTGTTGGCGAGCTGCCTCCGCTCTCTCCTCGTGTTCAGCTGCTTCCTCCCTGGTGACAACATATCTTCCTGTTGCCTGATAATCAAAAAGGTGGGGAGCAGGAAGAGTAACATGGACGACGTTGCGTCTGTCATAGATTAGTCGATAATGGAGGAATTGTTCATTCCTCCTAAGGAATTGATGATTGACCATAGGGTCATAATCTAAATAAGCAGGAGGTATTATCATATCCCCCTCTCGTGAGGCTATACCAAGATAATTAGCTACACGGGTTGCATAAATTCCTCTAAATAAATTTCCCTTTCTACTATTATTCCGCAACCTACGTGCAACTATTGCCCCACCAAGTTATAACCTTTATATCCTAACACAGCACTCTGGAGGACACATAGATCAGGGACACACATGTGACATGCTTCATCTTTACCGTTAATGCATCTACCAATGAAGAGAGCAAAATAATGTATAGCAGGAAAATGAATACTCCCTATGGTAGCTTGTGCTATGTCCCTGGATTCTCCCATAGTAATACAAGCAAGGAAGTCTCTAAATTCAGATTTGTGAGGGTCATTAATATTACCCCACTGCGGGAGTTTGCAAGCAGTTGTAAAATCCTCTAAGTCCATGGTGTAAGATGTATCATAAATATCAAATATGACACTAGGAGAATTACGCGAACAGTTATATTTAAACTTGCGCGCAAAGGAATCGGTCAATTGATAGTACTGAGGACACTTATCTTGTAAGAAGTCCTCCAGCTCGGCATTATGCACAAACGCGTCAAATTCCTCCTTAAAGCCTGCTTCGACCATAAAATTATCGGATGGCCACTCACAAGCTCGTACATCCGCGTCCCTCGGCAATTCAACATCTTGCTCACATATAGCAATCCTGGGCCCTTTCTTCACCGAGGAACCACCTTTGTACATTCTCCTAGACATAATTCTTTTTCTGAAAAATTTCTGAAATTTTAGTAATTTCAAAATAAAAGTGAATAAAACTAAACAAGATTGATAGCAACTACTCCTACAAGTGCCTAAAGTCTATATCATGCATTAGAATTGCTTGGGACCTCATAAATTTAACATGCAAGCTCAAGAACATGGTCACCTATGCAGCAAAAATTTGCAATGACTAAAGCACTAGAACAAAAACTAATTGGACCAATGGAGGAGTCACATACCAAGCAACAATCTCCCAAAGCAGTTTTGTGAATGGAGCTTTGAGCAAGGAGATCAAAAATCACAGCAAAATGAGCTAGAACTCGTGCTTGAGCTGGATGGGGATTTTTTTGGGAAGAAGATGGAGTGTGTGGGTGCTGGCATAAGTGGAGGGGGGCCACTAGGGGTCCACGAGACGGGGGGGCGCCCAGATGGGGTGGGGGCGCCCTCCACTCTCGTGGCCTGGTGCTTGCCCCTCCTGAAGTGATTTCAGTGCCCCAAATCCTCAAATATTCCATAAAAAATCATACTAAATTTGCAGGGCATTTGGAGCACTTTTATTTTCGGGATATTTTTTTAATGCACGGATAATTCAGAAAACAGACAGATAATACTATTTTTCTTTATTTATTCTAAATAACAGAAAGTAAAAGGTGGGTACAGAAGGTTGTGCCTTCTAGTTTCATCCGTCTCATGATCATCAAAATGAATCCTAACAAGGTTGATCAAGTCTTGTTAACAAACTCATTCCGAATAATATGGAACCGGAGAAATTTCGAATAACACTAAGTTACCTCAACGGGGATATGAAAATCCCCAATAATAAGAATATCATACTTTTTCTTGACAGTAGGGAGAGGAAATTCAAAACCTCCAATAATAATAGTTGGAACTTTTCCAATAGAATTGATGCTATGAACTTGAGATTGTTTTCTCGGAAAGTGTACCATATGCTCATTACCATTAACATGAAAAGTGACATTGCCTTTGTTGCAATCAATAACAACCCCTGCAGTGTTCAAAAAAGGTCTACTAAGGATAATCGACATACTATCGTCCTCGGGAATATCAAGAATAACAAAATCTGTTAAGATAGTGAAATTTGCAACCACAACAGGCACATCCTCACAAATACCGATAGGTATAACAGTTGATTTATCAGCCATTTGCAAAGATATTTCAGTAGGTGTCAACTTATTCAATTCAAGTCTACGATATAAAGAGAGAGGCATAACACTAACACCAGCTCCAAGATCACATAAAGCAGTTCTAACATAATTTCTTTTAATGGAGCATGGTATAGTTGGTACCCCCAGATCTCCAAGTTTCTTTGGTATTCCACCCTTAAAAGTGTAATTAGCAAGCATGGTGGAAATTTCAGCTTCCGGTATCTTTCTTTTGTTTGTGATGATATCCTTCATATACTCAACATAAGGATTTACTTTGAGCATATCAGTTAAGCGCATACGTAAGAAAATAGGTCTAATCATTTCGGCAAAGCGCTCAAAATCCTCATCATCCTTTGTCTTGGATGGTTTAGGAGGAAAGGGCATGGGTTTTTGAACCCATGGTTCTCTTTCTCTACCGTGCTTCCTAGCAACAAAATCTCTTTTATCATAACGTTGATTCTTTGATTGTGGGTTATCAAGATCAACAACAGGTTCAATTTCTACATCATTGTTTTGGTAGGTTGAGCATCGACATGAACATTATCATTAACATTATCACTAGGTTCGTGTTCATCACCTGATTGTGTTTCAGCATCAGAGATAGAAATATCATTGGGATTCTCAGGTGTGTCTACAACAGGTTCACTAGAAGCATGCAAAGTCCTATCGTTTTTCTTTTTCTTATTTTTAGAAGAACTAGGTGCCTCTAAATTATTTCTCTGAGAATCTTGCTCGATTCTCTTAGGGTGGCCTTCAGGATACAAAGGTTCCTGAGTCATTCTACCAGTTCTAGTAGCCACTCTAACAGCAAAGTCATTTTTATTATTTAATTCATCAAGCAAATCATTTTGAGCTTTAAGTACTTGCTCAGCTTGAGTAGCAACCATAGAAGTATATTTGTTAATGAGTTTGAGTTCACCTTTAACTCTAGCCATATTATCGCTCACACGTCCTACCTCGAAAGCATTATTCTTTAACTCTCTACCAACATAAGCATTAAAAATTTCTTGTCTAGCCATAAAGTCATCAAATTCATCTAAGCATGGGCTATGAAATTTAGTAGAGGCAATTTCAACTTTATCATATCTATAGAGAGAATTTACCTTTACTACCTGTGTCGGGTTAACAAGACAATGTGGTTCTTCAACGGGCGGTATATTAAGACCATGTATTTCTTCAATAGGAGGTAAATTCTTAACATCTTCAGCTTTAATACCTTTTTCTTTCATTGATTTCTTTGCCTCTTGCATATCTTCAGGACTGACAAATAAAACATCTGTCTTCTTCGGAGTGGGTTTAGGAATAGGCTCAGGAGTTGGCTTAATTGGTTCAAGAATTTCCTCAGGAATTGGCTCAGGAAGAGTCCAATTATTTTCATTAGTCAACATATTATTCAATAGTAATTCAGCTTCGTCGACTATTCTTTCCCTGAAAACACAACCAGCACAACTATCCAAGTAGTCCTTGGAAGCATCGGTTAGTCCATTATAAAAGATATCAAGTATTTCATTTTTCTTAAGAGGATGATCAGGCAAAGCATTAAGTAATCGGAGAAGCCTCCCCCAAGCTTGTGGGAGACTCTCTTCTTTGATTTGCACAAAATTATATATTTCCCGCAAGGCAGCTTGTTTCTTATGAGGAGGGAAATATTTAGCAGAGAAGTAATAAATCATATCCTGGGGACTACGCACACAACCAAGAGCAAGAGAATTATACCAAGTCTTAGCATCACCCTTTAACGAGAACGGAAATATCTTAAGGATATAAAAATAGCGAGATTTATCATCATGAGTAAACAGGGTAGCTATATCATTCAACTTGGTAAGATGTGCCACAACAGTTTCAGATTCAAGGCCATAAAAAGGATCAGATTCAACTAAAGTAATAATCTCAGGATCAACAGAGAATTCATAATCCTTATCAGTAACACAGATAGGTGAAGTAGCAAAAGCATGGTCAGGTTTCATTCTAGCATTAAGAGACTGCTGCTTCCATTTAGCTAATAATTTCTTAAGATCATATCTATCATTGCAAGCAAAGATAGCTCTAGCAGCTTCTTCATTCATAACATAACCCTCAGGAACAACAGGCAATTCATAATCATTGGGAGAACTTTTATCATCACTATCATCAATAATAGCATCTTCAATAATTTCATTCCCCCTAATTCTAGCAAGTTGTTCATCCAAAAATTCACCTAATGGCAAAGTAGTATCATGCACATAAGTAATTTCCTCATAAGTATCATGCATAGCAGAAGTGGCATCATCAATAACACGCGACATATCAGAATTCATAGCAGTAGCAGGTTTAGGTGTCGCAAGCTTACTCAAAACAGAAGGAGAATCTAGTGCGGAGCTAGAAGGCAGTTCCTTACCTCCCCTCGTAGTTGAGGGAAAATCGTAGTTCTGTCATCTTTCAAGTTCTTCATAGTGATCAACAGATATAAATCCCAAGTGACTCAGAGAATAGAGCTATACACCCCGGCAACGGCGCTAGAAATTTGTCTTGATAACCCACAAGTGTAGGGGATCGCAACAGCTTTCGAGGGTAAAGTATTCAACCCAAATTTATTGATTCGACACAAGGGGAGCCAAAGAATATTCTTGAGTATTAGCAGTTGAGTTGTCAATTCAACCACACCTGGATAACTTAGTATCTGCAGCAAGGTATTTAGTAGCAAAGTAGTATGATAATAAAGGTAACGGTAGCAGAAGTAATATTTTTGGGTTTTGTAGTGATTCCTCATGTAATAGCTATAACATAGGGTGACACAGAACTAGCTCCAATTCATCAATGTGATGTAGGCATGTATTCCGTAAATAGTCATACATGCTTATGGAAAAGAACTTGCATGACATCTTTTGTCCTACCCTCCCGTGGCAGCGGGGTCCTAGCGGAAACTAAGGGATATTAAGGCCTCCTTTTAATAGAGAACCGGAACAAAGCATTGGCACTTAGTGAATACATGAACTCCTCAAACTACGGTCATCACCAAGAAGTATCCCGATTATTATCACTTCGGGGTTGTCGGATCATAACACATAATAGGTGACTATAGACTTGTAAGATAGGATCAAGAACACACATATTCATGAAAACATAATAGGTTCAGATCTGAAATCATGGCACTCGGGCCCTAGTGACAAGCATTAAGCATAGCAAAGTCATAGCAACATCAATCTCAGAACATAGTGGATACTAGGGATCAAACCCTAACAAAACTAACTTGATTACATGGTAAATCTCATCCAAGCCATCACCGTCCAGCAAGCCTACGATGGAATTACTCACGCATGGCGGTGAGCATCATGAAATTGGTGATGGAGGATGGTTGATGATGACGACGACGACGAATCCCCCTCTCCGGAGCCCCGAACGGACTCCGGATCAGCCCTCCCGAGAGAGATTAGGGCTTGGCGGCGGCTCCGTGTCGTAAAACACGATGAAACTTTCTCTCTGATTTTTTTCTCCCCGAACGTGAATATATGGAGTTAGAGTTGTGACACCCCCGATTCAATCGTACACTAATCATGCACGCAAACGTGTACGATCAAGATCAGGGACTCACTGAAGATATCAGAACACAACTCTAAAAACATAAATAAGTCATACAAGCCTCATAATACAAGCCAGGGGCCTCGAGGGCTGGAATACAAGTGCTCGATCATAGACGAGTCAGCGGAAGCAACAATATCTGAGTACAGACATAAGTTAAACAAGTTTGCCTTAAGAAGGCTAGCACAAACTGGGATACAGATCGAAAGAGGCGCAGGCCTCCTGCCTGGGATCCTCCTAACTACTCCTGGTCGTCGTCAGCGGGCTGCACGTAGTAGTAGACACCTCCAGTGTAGTAGGGGTCGTCGTCGACGGTGGCGTCTGGCTCCTGGACTCCAGCATCTGGTTGCGACAACCAGAAAGAAAGGAAAGGGGAAAAGGGGGGAGAAAGCAACCGTGAGTACTCATCCAAAGTACTCGTAAGCAAGGAACTATACTACATATGCATGGGTATATGTGTAAGGAGGCCATATCAGTGGACTGAACTGCAGAATGCTAGAATAAGAGGGGGATAGCTAGTCCTATCGAAGATTACGCTTCTGGCAGCCTCCGTCTTGCAGCATGTAGAAGAGAGTAGATTGAAGTCCTCCAAGTAGCATCTCCAAGTAGCATTTCCAGTAGCATCGCATAGCATAATCCTACCCGGCGATCCTCCCCTCGCTGCCCTGTGGAAAAGCGATCACCGGGTTGTCTGTGGAACTTGGAAGGGTGTGTTTTATTAAGTATCCGGTTCTAGTTGTCATAAGGTCAAGGTACAACTCCAAGTCGTCCTGTTACCGAAGATCACGGCTATTCGAATAGATTAACTTCCCTGCAGGGGTGCACCACATAACCCAACACGCTCGATCCCATTTGGCCGGACACACTTTCCTGGGTCATGCCCGGCCTCAGAAGATCAACACGTCGCAGCCCCACCTAGGCACAACAGAGAGGTCAACACGCCGGTCTAAATCCTATGCGCGCAGGGGTCTGGGCCCATCGCCCATTGCACACCTGCATGTTGCGAGGGCGGCCGGAAGCAGACCTAGCCTCTCTTATACAAGAGTAGGCGTTCCAGTCCAATCCGGCGCGCGCCGCTCCGTCGCTGATGTCAAGAAGGCTTCGGCTGATACCACGACGTCGAGTGCCCATAACTGTTCTCGCGTAGTTGGTTAGTGCGTATAGGCCAGTAGCCAGACTCAGATCAAATACCAAGATCTCGTTAAGCATGTTAAGTATCCACGAACACCGAACAGGGCCAGGCCCACCTGTCTCCTAGGTGGTCTCAACCTGCCCTGTCGCTCCGCCACAAAGTAACAGTCGAGGGCCGTCGGGAACCCAGGCCCACCTCTACCGGGATGGAGCCACCTGTCCTTTCAACCCCCTCATCAGAATCACTTGCGGGTACTCATCGAGCTGACCCGACTTTAGTCACAATCTGTACAGTATGTGTGTATGTATAGTATATACCCGTGATCACCTCCCGAGTGATCACAACCCAATAGTATAGCAAGGCAGACTGACAAGAATGTAGGGCCAATGATGATAAACTAGCATACTATACTAAGTATTTAGGATTGCAGGTAAGGTATCAACAGATGTAGCAACAATGTCAGGCTATGCATCAGAATAGGATTAACGGAAAGCAGTAACATGCTACACTACTCTAATGCAAGCAGTATAGAGGAGAATAGGCGATATCTGGTGATCAAGGGGGGGCTTGCCTGGTTGCTCTGGCAAGGAGGGGTCGTCAACTCCGTAGTCGAACTGGGCAGCAGCAGCGTCGGTCTCGGGGTCTACCGGAGAAGAAGAGGGGGAAGGAATAGTAAATACATTGCAAACAGATGCATGACGATGCATGACAAAGCAAACAGCGATGATAGGTGTGCCCTAACGCAGTACTAGGTGATACCGGCGAAGGGGGGAAACATCCGGGAAAGTATCACCGGTGTTTCGCGTTTTTAGACAGGTGAACCGGAGGGGGAAAGTTGCGGGTTCGCTATGCTACGGATGTGTGGTGAACGAACGAATTGCGTATTCGGATTCGTCTCGTCGTTCTGAGCAACTTTCGTGTACAAAGTATTTTCATCCGAGTTATGGATTATTTTATATTAATTTCCAAAGTTTTAATTCATTTTTAGCAACTAACAGATTAATTAAATCAAAAAGCATTTATGATGTCACCATGATGACGTCAGCAGTCAAAGTTGACTGTTGACCAGTCAACTGACTGATGGGTCCCATTTGTCATGGACTTAGATTAACTAATCGTGGTTAATTAGTTTAATTACTTGATTAGATTAACTAAACACAATTAATTAATTAATAATTACAGTCTTTATTAAATTCATTTTTTATAACTTTCAGGGAGTGGGCCCCGGCTGTCATTGGCCTATAGGGCTTAAGTGGGCGCTGGCATAGGCGGGTTACGGGCGCTCGGGCATCGGGCGCTAGCGCCCAGCCCGTTTGCGAACAGAGGCGCGCGCCAGTGCGAACGCCAGCGGGCAGGGGTCGCACGCGGGGCCGACGAGGACGACGGAGCGCGGCGAGTGAAGAGGCTGGGGGCCAGGGCGGGTTGTGGCGATGGAGCGGTGGCGAGGCGACTGCAGCAGGGGAGGCGAGCAGCGCGGGCAGCAGGGCGCAGGGGCCAGGGCAGCGTGTTGGGGCCGGCCATGGCGCGACCAACAGTGGGTGCGGGAGGTGCGGCAGCGACGGCCAGGGTGGATGGGCTCGTCGGCTTCCTGTCAGTACCAGGAGCACATCGAGAACACTGGTTCGGGCAGAGGAGCACGGGGTGCTCGACCCCCGTCGGCCATGGCGGACGGTGAAGTTCAGTGCTCGCGGACGCCGGTGATACGGCATGAATCCGAGGGGGAAGCAGAGGGGAAAGGAAGAGGGGCTCACAGCGAGCATGTAGTTGTGCTAGCGTGGGCTCGGGGGAGGCCTGGTGGAGCGAGACGGCGGCGGATTCGTCGATGGCGTCGCGGTGGCTGGAGGTTGAAGACGACGTCGATCCCTGCGATCCAGGGGCTCTCGGATCCAACTGGTGGACGTAGGCGAAGGAGTGGACGTCGACGAAGCTCGCGGACGAGGTGGCTGGGCACGAGGAGCTCGGTGGGCGCGTGGATGTCGGAGGCCATGGCGAGGTAGGTTCGGCCAAGGGTTGCGGGGACGAAAGCGGCACAGGGGAGGGGAAAAAGGAGAGCTAGGGTTCATCAACGTGTCGAGGGGGATCATATAGACCGTCGAGGAGCCATGGTTGCACGGCGCGTGGACGATCCGTCCATGGACGCACGAGCAATGGCCAGCACTCCCCTGATGAACAGGGGTCGAAGATGGGGAGCTCGTCGACTGAGCCTGGTGGCCTGGATGCCTGGTTAGGCCGAACGGCCCAGGGGGAAGAGGGGTTTGGTTTTTCTTTCCTTTTGTTTTATTTGTACTTTTTCTTTTCTAATTTCTTTTATTTCTTCAATACCTTGTAGTTTTATAAAAAGTAAAACCCACACCTAAAATAGAGTTACAATTCCAACTACTGTCACAAAAAGTTTGACCCCTAAACAAAATAGTTTAGTATTTTATAAAATTCAAAAAGGCATTTATTTAATTGATTTAGCTACTGTTTTATTCATTTTAGAATATTTAAACATTTTATAAAAGTGTGGTTTCTGCACCATAATTACCTGTGCATTATTTGGCACCACCCGAACATTTTAGTTTTTAATATTTTGAAAACTTTGTCGTTTGACATTAATTTGAATTTGAATTTGAAACGTTTTCGAATCAACCCGAGATTAACTACAGTGACCGAGGTGACATGGCACCATTAACGTGAGATTATTGTAGCATGATTATCCAGGCGTCACAAGAGTTGAGGTTGGTGGAGGTCCAGGGGGCCCATGAGGGGGAGGGGGCGCGCCCCCACCCTCGTGGACAGGGCGTGGGCCCCCTGGTCTTGATTCTTTCGCCAATATATTTTATATTTTCCAAAAAGTCCCTCCGTGAATTTTCAGGACATTCCGAGAACTTTTGCTTTCTACACATAAAACAACATCACGACAGTTCTGCTGAAAACAGCGTCAATCCGGGTTAGTTTCATTCAAATCATGCAAGTTAGAGTCCAAAATAAGGGCAAAAGTGTTTGAAAAAGTAGATACGTTGGAGACGTATCAGCCACTCCAACAAAAGATTACCAGACATGTGTTGCATCATGTGTTGCATGTAACCAAACACCAACACTCCGCATCTGCCTAGAACAGAACTGCAAACAAATACCATGCGTGCGTTTCTGCTAAGCCATGCTGGAAGGAGGGCAGGCAAACAAACAGAACATGTGTTTTTTACGCCCGTTTTCACTCAGTAAGGTTGAGTCGGGCTACAGATGTAAAGTGCCCAAAATCTATGCATTCTACTAAACGCGCCCTTGGTGTACCTTCCACATGCCACGATCTCACCGACGAAATGACTTCCACACCCTCGTAATCTTGGTGCTATGGGAGATTTGGAAGCATCAAAATGCCATTGTCTTTAACAATGTTTCTCCATTTGTGGTGGTCATCCTTGCTTGGGAGATTTGGAAGCATGAAAACGCCATTGTCTTTAACAATATTTCTCCATCCTCGTTCTTGGTAGGATTTTCGAGGAAGGAAAGACTTGGCAAATGGCCGGATTAATTCATACCGATTTGAAGCTCTCTTTTAGATGTGCAGGCGGAGTCGTAGCTGGCAGTTAGTTCGTTTGTAGGACCTTGTGCGGCTGTGCCCAGTAGTTAAGGCATCTCCAGGGGAGACCCTCAAAGCTCTCGTACATGTATGGATTGTGATGTCTAGACCACTTGTCTGGGTTGTGATGTCTAGACCGCTTGTGGCAACTTTTGTCATTCAATGGAGACTCCATCGGTTCGCGAAGTGGTCCGAAAGTCCGTTTTCCGACAAAACCAAGACAAACATGGGAGAGCTATACCAGTGTCTGACATCCACTTAACCAACAAAAAGCCACCACGTGGCCCTCCTCTCTTTTCTCTCTTTGCACATGCATAGTCCCCTCTCCTCTCTCTCCTCCAACCGGACAAATAAGAATTAATTTGTGAAAAGGATTGGATAACTCTCTCTCGCTTCATGTTCGCGGACCACCTGAGGACATAAAGACGGACATACACCGGAGCTATTCGCCGGTCTCCTTTAGAGATGCCCTTAGTTCGTTTGTAGGACCTTGTGCCCGGACTGCACAACCGCGGATGGGTTTCTTTACCCTCTCTTCTTTCAATATTTGATCCGCATGCTTGTGCTTATTTTAGAAGAGATAAAACATGATAGGAGCAAATATTCTGCTCAGAAATGCTTATTTTAGAAGAAAAAATCATGATAGGAGCAAATATACTGCTCAGAAATACGGTACATAAGAGTTAATTAAGGTAATAAGAGGCGATATTATATTGTCAAAGTTTCAAAGTGTTGAGATCGCGCGACGGTCCAGTAGAACATGTCATAGCTAGTCTGCTTAGAACGCCAACGATGACGACGTCGGCGGTGGCTTCGGCCTGGGGCCTGCCGGATGACGACGACAACGTCGACAGCGAGACGCGGCCCATGCGCCCGGCCTACCGTTAGGACTTAGTAACGCGAGCATGTACGCAGCTACGAGAAACTGGCGTTGCGACGACGATGGTCCTCCTCCGTGGTCGTCACGATCTCCTCTAGGTCGTCGGCCCGCTGCTGCGGCGGTGCGGTGGGAGAGCTGGAGCTTCCAGCGCGCTGCTCCGTCGCCCTCGCCGCGGCTGCAGCCTCCTCGGTTGCAGGGCCACGTCCGCTGTGCCGCTTCTTGTTGAGAAACGGGATCCGGAGGTGCGAGTGCGGGTGCTGGTGCGGGTGCGGATGGGCCGGCAGCGACGTCGCCTTCTTCTTCACGTCCGTCGCCCAGCTGTGCACGGACACGTGTACGTGCTCGCCGAACGCCTGCAGCTTGATGTCGCCGCCCATCTGATATGATCGACCATCCATACTAGCTAAGCAATCAAGCAGTGTTCTTGGTGAAAGTAATGGTGGAACGAGAGCTTACGTGGGTGACAATGGCGTACAGCGGCAGGGTGCTGTAGCTGCAGAGCACCTGAACGATGATGCTGAATATTTGACACAGAAACAGAATTGTCCGTTAGTTGCCGTAGCTAACGGGAAAAAGATAGTGAGGTTTTGTACGAACCCAATAGCAAGTCTGGGGATGGCATATGATCTGTTCTCCATGATGCATGAATCGAACCCATATGTTGCCTGCAAAAGTACCAGTCAGATATCCCCATGCTTCTCTAATTGTATGCATTTAGTACAGACTTGCAGACTAAAGGCAGGCAGTAATTTCAGGACATACCAAGACCCAGAAGAAAAATGCCATCTCAAACGAGTTCTGGAACAAGATGAAATGGATCAGATGGAGGACAGCCCTAGGATGGCTAAACCAAAAGTGCTCCTTGCATGGCTTCGTCCAGGGGTTTCCTGATGCTTCATCGGAACACTCCGCTGCTTCTTGAGCCAATCGAGTGCTGATGTGCTCCAGCTTAGTGCCAACAATAAGCAGAAGCTGCAAGTTTATTTACCCCGAGCAGTAAGAAACTCCTCCATGGAGGTAACTGGAGAATGTATTTACTAGAGTGACATGGAGTTGTTAAGGTACTTACAATCAAGGGCAAGAAAGACAGCCAGAAGTAAGTGTGCCACCCTGCATTGACAGTAGATCAAACATTAACAGTGAGAGAGAAAAAAACATGCTAGTTCAAACAATTCCAACACAAACTACTTGTTACTGCGATCCCGAATTGTTCTAACCAAGTAGCATAACTTGTGGTGACAGAAATGACAGATCGTAAACATGGTTACAAGTCTAAATCGTATTGTTCTCTTAGGATCAGTATATCTTCGGGCAAACAAATATACGAAGGGACTTTAGGAGTTACCATTTATATTCAGCAGCAGGAAGACGATAACGAAAAGCCATAGGTACCAGCTGCATGCATGTGAGCATCATTAGGTAAACCAAACAAATTTTATTTAAGCAATCCAAGTAGGAACTTTACCCAATACTAACCTGATTCCAACTACTTCTTTGAAGTCATGCTCGAGGGCACGAACCATGTACTTGTGGAAATCAAAGTCTGGGCGATTTGGGTAGTGCCGCTGGGAGGGGGGAAATGGCCAGTATCCTTGTTAGTTCACTAGGAAAACCAGGACACTCATGATTGTGCAGAAGTCACTGAACAGTACATCTTAGTATCTTACCAGAACAAAAGCTGATCTGAGTACTTGATAATCTGGTTTACCGACAGAATTATAAAACTGCTTGAAGAATGCAATCTGAAATCATATGTGAATAAACCTTTGGAATCATCATACATATAATATACCGAGTTCGCAATTTGAATTCGGGGAAATTTTACTTAAAGAATGCCTCATATAGCACAGAAATATTGCAATAACTATGCAGAAGCTATGATACTCAGCCATAACAAATGTTTTACTGTGGTCAGATCATTGTAGTTAAGGCTATATTAGTGTTTGGTTTAGTCATGATATTGCCTTGTTGCAGAGGGGCCTGAAATAACAAAAAGAAGTGGAACACTGCACTGCACTTCATGCACATGCCATCAAAGTATCTTCATGTCATAATAGCTTTCCCTATCATTGTTATCCTTAGCTGACAATGAACCATCTTCAAGTGTTCTACTCACTTTTTGAAATAACAATTTGACCACAAACTGAATATTCAGTAATTTACTGATGCCTTCCCCTGTTTAATTTCATATATGCAGCCATGGTGTTTAAGATGTAAAAATATGATTTGATAGCACTTTCTCTCTTGCGAAAATAAATTGATAACCACTCAAAAAAGCAGCTTCATTTTACTTGGGTAAACTCAAATAATTCTCATGCCATTGTCATTCGTATTACGAATTAAGGATTTAAAATTGACTTTATAACAAAAGAGAAGCATAAATGCATAATAAGAGGGTTATATTACTTACAATCCATCTTACAGCAGATGGTTTCATCCAGCCTGGCGTCTTTTCACGCTCCTTGATTCTTCCTTGTTGAATTTCTTTCTCCCATTTATTCCACGTTCTCATCTACAAGAGCTTAACCTAAATGTGTTACCTTCACTATCATGTCACATGAAACACGTATTCAGCCCCAGTAATAATAATTAATAGTTAATTAGTTATACCTTAGCTCCACCAAGTAACAGCGTTGTAACACAGAACAAAACATGCACCACACCAAGTACAAAGATAAAGATGTGCAGCTGATGCAGAGCCTCTTCAGATAGCATGGGAACTTCACCCTGCATAAGGGCAGGAATAATGTTTCAGAATGACCAATCTGGTAAATATCCTTTGCGATTCTTGGGACTGGCAATGTCTAGCAATTAGCATTAAACAGAAGTAATTATGTTTTGCTACTAAGAATACTACATCAACGCTGCTATCAAAGGAAAACAGAAGACACTGAAGCTAGAGTCAGATATTTAGTTAATAATGAACGGCACTAAATTTGATGCCAGCACTATCTTCACAGTTCATGGTCTACCTTTCTCTTGCAGAATGTGGCAGCATCTTCTCTGGCTTTGGACTCTTCAATGCATGGAAGCATGATACGTGCAGCGCTCTCGGGGATGCAAATGCGGTTGATGAGATTTTGACAGACGCTTAGTAGGAAGGAAATGAAACCCAGAATCATCAACTCTGCACAAGTAACCAGCAAATAGATTAGGCAAGACGAACAAACAGTTTTATACGGCAAGAATGAACTGGTACGAGACATTCTGATTTGTGCGTGGAAACTTTTGTTGGTTGGTATCTGATGTTACTCTCCATATTGATTACAATCAGTTCAGCGCAATTTTAAACAGGAAACGACTAGCACATATACAGATCATCAGAAGAACTGTACCTTCAGGTTCTATTAGCCACGGTGCTTGAGATAATTGAGGTAAACATTTGCCGTGATATCGAACAGATAAAAAAGAAGTTATGCAGCAATCTAACTAAATCCGAGGATAATGCTACCTTCTTTGACTCTCTGCAGGGCTGAGAATAGTGCTTCTTGTCCATTGAATTTGAGCACCTGCAGAAAGAAAGGTTTCTTATTAGCATATCATCGAAAACTTCAATCAAAATACAAAATTTGCGCATACGCGGAACAGGAAGCAGACTAAATATGCTTTACAAACGTAACAGAGACTATAACAGGAATGCGAAGCAGATAGGTAGGTAGGGGGGCGCTGTGCCTTGCCGAGGCGGTGGAGCAGGCGCTCGGCGGCGAGGGAGATGGCGACGATGACGAGGCAGACGGAGGCGACCACCCACGTCGGCGTGAGCGCCAGCGACTGCGCCTCCTCCTCCTGCCCCATCTCCTCCTCCTCCTCCTCCTCTCCCGCCTTGCCGAGCCGAAGCCGCTACCCGCACCATGTGGCTGATATAGGAGGAGGCAGGCACGCCGGTGGTGGGGCATCACGGCACTGCAGAAGCGACCTGCGCCACGGGCCGGTCCTGCGGCGGGGACAGCGCCCCCGGGGGTCCCGCGAGCGCCCTTTGTCCCGGCGCGGCGCGGGCTGGACGCCGCACGTGACCGTGGCCACGGCCTCTCGACTCCCGTCGCTGTCGTCCCCCGCGAGGAGCCAGGCCCCGCTTCCCTTTCGAGTTTTGTTCCCGCCTGTGGAACTCGTGAGCGGCCGGTCCCTTTCGGGCGCTTCGACGGCGACAGCAGGAAGAAGATGCCAAGGAAAAAAAATTTGTTGGCGTGCAATGGACTCTGTTTGGGGGCCCAGTGGGCTGTACCGACGTGGACGGTGGACCTATCGGGAACGCAAGAATGAAACGATGCGCGCACGTGTCCCGTCAGGTATCAAAATGTTTGGACGGGAATCGCCTTGGTGGTGATAGATGACCCGTCCACGATTTTTGTGGCTCCTCTGACGTTGTGTTTGGGTACGTCAGATCATCAAAACCATCCCAAAATATAGCGTTAACGCTCTTATATTATGAGGCAGGAAGAGTGGATTTGTGATAATTCTTGCATTATTATATGTTTCGATTGGATTAGTTGCCTACAGTTTGGATCTGGTTGGTTTTTAAGATTACAGAGTTGAACTGGTTTTATTTGTTGAGCTTTCCAAAATGTTGCTGATATAGCGAAGTGAGCATAGCTTAAATGGTTACTCATCTATGTTTATTATATTTAATACGAAATCATATATTTTGAATTCATTTCAGACTTTTCGACAATGTTTCTTTAGTGGGAGACGAAGCTCTCGTTGATTACGAGATGCGTGTGGAGACTTCGTCAATTTTAAGATTTACCGGTTCGAAAGAGCTCACAAGAGTAAGGTGAATGTTGCCGATATACAAAAAAAATGAGAAGCTAAATGCAAAAGGTTCTTTTCAGCTAAGATTTTGATGTTCAACTAGTGAAAATGACACACCCCTGCCTAGAGCAGATTTTCTAGGACACAACCCGTGTGAACAATTTTTCTAGAGCATATCCATAACCAGCAAATCTTGAGTGACGGGTCAAGAATTCTATCCTCTTTGCTCCACATATGTGATTGTCATGTCGGTATATGCAAATCGACTGCTCATCCCTTCACTCTACATGGTTCCCTGGTCCCTCCTATAGATCTTTAAACGTCACAGTTGCACATAGAGACATATTCATGCGTACTTAACAACAAGAGTGCAATTCTTAATATGTGTTTTAAGATAATTTCTCTTATAAAAGATGAGTTTGAATTTATTTTTCATAAAAAATCAAATTTCAAAAGCAAGTATGAAACAAAATTGAAGGAAACACCAAGTTATGAAAGCAAAGATTTAAAATCCTTGTAGTCTGCTCACGGAAAAGAATTCTATAAGATCAGGTCTCACGGGTTAGCAAGTGAGACTCATCCTGATG
>NC_041391.1:236480747-236492104 GCF_002162155.2 Triticum dicoccoides
ACCCCACCCCCATCTGAAATCAGGGGGGAGAGATTAGATGATTTGTGATTTGTGAATGCCACGTGTCATCCATCAGGGCGGGTCTCACCTGCTTTATATGAGACCTGGTCTCATATAATTTTTTTCCGTCTGCTCACATCCAAGCTAGCATTGGTTGCAATAGCGCAACTGTCGAATTAGTTCAAATCTACTATATCTAAATAGCTAGTCCCCACTACTAGAAATTCTCTAGCTTCTCCTTGAGCCACATCACCCAAATTATTTTAGCCGTTGGATATACTACATTAGTCTACCACAGCCATGAGATCTACACTTGGGAGATGTTGCTCCAAGCTCATGCACGCATGCATGCAATGCCTCTGGTAACTGATGCCTGAACATGCATGCGATCCCCATTTATTTTGTCCATGCTCTACATTTGATATGTGATCACATCGGTGCCTTCAATTAACCTGCCGTTTCATTGTCCCACTAATCAAAAAAAAAAATGATGTGCGCAAGCTGAGGAGGCTCTCAACCTCTGCTCCCAAACTCCTTGGCTCTACCTCCAGACTCCAGTGTACTTCCCATACGACGCATCAACTTCCACTCTAGCTTCTCATTTGCCTCAGCCTGAACCTTCCCATGCAAACAACATACACACCCCCAACATGGACCATGGAAGATCGCGTCAGCCTTTCACCGATGACCTCCGTGCACGTTGCATGTACGTGGTCTCGCTCATTATCTTCTAGGTCTCTGATTGTTTGTTTTTTCTCCATTCGGATAGTCAAGGCACGCAAAATATGAGCTTAGTTTCTGTGGTGAAAATTTGGTGCTGATGGCCATGTAGTTTGCCTCCCTTTCACGTAGTTGGCTCTCCTTTAAATTAATCATTCAATTTACCTCGGTTTTGATTATCACTGCATTTCTACAATTGTATAATCTTGCCTCTGAATTAATGTTTCCTTGAATCAGTCAGTACGTTGCATCATTCCTGTTCAATGGAATGCCCAAGGTGAGAAATTTGGTAGTACACAAGATCGGTCTACCTGAATCAGCAGGTAACACTCTAAAGACCAAGGAGATCCCTCCTCGCCTTTGATCTTCAATTTTGTTGCCGATGCCCTCTCGGCCATGGTGAACAAGGCCAAGGCCGCTGGCCACGTCCGAGGTGTTGTTCCTCATCTGTGCCCCGGAGGGATCACCCACCTTCAATACGCGGACGACACCTTGCTTCTCTTCGAGCCTGACGATAATAGTATAGCCTCGATCAAGCTCATCCTTCTCGCTTTCGAGATCATTTCTGGCCTGAAGATTAACTTTGCTAAGAGTGAGGTGATTGCCATAGGGATGGACGATCACCAGGCCACCCGCATTGCCAACTTACTTAACTGCAAACTAGGGAGTTTCCCATTTAAGTACCTAGGCCTTCCCATTTCGGACAAACACATCTCGATCCTCGAATGGGAACCCTTATACGGCAAGGTGGCGAATCGGGTCAGCCCCTGGCGTGGCAGGTTCTTGTCCTCTGCGGCCAGGCTGATTCTGACTAATTCCAGTTTGTCCTCCCTGCCCCTGTTTACTATGGGCATGTTCCTGCTGGCCGACGGTGTCCATGCCAAATTCGACACACCCAGGTCTAAGTTCTTTTGGGAAGGAACTGGGAACAAGAAGAAGTACCACCTTATCAAGTGGGCGGCGCTTTGCCGCCCCAAGAAATTCGGTGGTCTCGGAATCCTCAACTCCAAACTCATGAATGTGGCGCTTCTCGTCAAGTGGATCTGGAAACTCTCCCAGAACGAGCAAGGGCTTTGGGCTGATATCCTTCATGCCAAATATTTTCCAGATGGAAATTTCCTTACCTCAAAGGCGAAGGGATCGCCTTTCTGGAATGGAATCCAGGCTGTTAAGCCTGCCTTCACTTTAGGAGCCAAGTTCAGTGTTAAAAATGGGGAATCTATGCGATTTTGGCTCGACCATTGGCTAGGCCCGGAGCCTCTCTGGCAGAGCCATTTTGCCATTTATCAACTGGTCACTAACGTCGACATTTTGGTGGCCGATGCGCTTAGATGCAACCCCCCCGCCATCTCCTTCAAAAGGCCTCTCCTCGCCCATGAACGCACTAGCTGGGATGGGCTCCTAGCTAAGGTGCAGGGTTTCACCCTTCTCCCCGAGAAGGACACGGTCTCATGGTCCCTCACGAGCTCAGGGAAGTTCTCGGTCCAATCCCTTTATAACAAGCTGACCGAGGGACCGACGCTCGACATAGCTAGGGGGCTATGGAAAGCGTCCATTCCTTTGAAGATCAAAGTTTTCCTATGGCAACTTTTTCGCGATCGCCTACCCTCTTCTAACAACATTGCCATTAGACATGGCCCTTCGGATGGCTCTTGCACGCTCTGTGGCCAGCATGAAGATGCCAACCACATCTTTTTCAAGTGCCACCTGGCCCGTTTTGCCTGGAGTGCCGTCCGTAAGGCTTTCGATCAGACTTGGAATCCCAATTCGACTTCGGACCTTCGTAGGATCCTTCTTGCACATCGGGGTAGTTTCGGACGTGTGTTGTGGCACTGCGTAGGGGCGCTGTGCTGGTCTCTTTGGACCATGCGCAATAAGATGACAATCGAACACAAGTTCCCTAACCATCCCGCTGACATTATTTTCAAATGCCATGTGTTCCTACAGACATGGACTCCGTTGGGGAAACGGCGTGATGCAGATCGGATGCGGGAGGCCATGGAGCGGATCCGCACGATCCAGGTGGAAGCCCGTGCCTAAGATGATGCTTTTGGAGCTATTTTGGCTTTACATTTGTCTGGCTGCCTGTCGAGCTTCTAGTTTATGTACTCTTCCCGGCTGCGGCCAGTTGCTTGTCCTGTACTTTTGGCTTTGGCCTTTTTAGCTTGTTTAGACTGTTAACCCTATATTGTACTGCTTGCGGATGCTGCCTGTTGGTGGGCTTTATTAATTTAAAGCCGGACGCATCGTGCGTCTTCGTTCTAAAAAAACACTCTAAAGACAAAATAAGCACGTCGTTTATTTTATATGTGGTTCATGTTAAGGAATCTCCATCTGTCCATCATGACCATATATGTTGCGTGCCATGTTATTGAGGGTTAAATTATTTTCCCATTTTTACCAAATAATCTGACACGGTAATTGGATCCAAAACCTTACTGTTTTTCTTATGTATTAAGCATTTAAGGTTTTAAGTTACACGAAAAACCTATTGCTATCATCAGACCTATATTTGTCCATTCAATTATTTTCATGCATATTGTGCAGGCATATGCCAACAGTTGCAATGTGCATTTTAATTCTTCCTTCTCATACCAGCATAACACAAGGAGTCCCGCGGCAACGTGCGGGGTATCTACTAGTAAGTTTATATGGCCATGACAATGTTCAAGAACTAGGAGAAATACAATACGTGTAAGTACAGATTACAAAGTGAGTGGTGGTTCCAAACACAAAAAGGTACCACCTTTTCTTCGAACATAGAATAGATCAGAAGTACTGGTAAAAACCGTTGCTCAATTGTATTATTCCAAATATAGCAGATCTTAGAACGAGAATTTGTAGAAAAGCGCTAAGCCATAGCTCAGAAAGTACGAGACGAAAAAGATCGGATGTTACGGACTTACACTGTGAACAATAGAGAAGCAAACCGAGACAACTTAGAAATGTCGATGAAAAATGTACTGCTCAAAAGTCTCATAGCAAACAGACAAAGTTTCAAGGAAGATTGGCTCGACAGCTCTGGAACAAATGAATCGCAGTTCCAAGCAACTGAAAATGGGTTTGATCTATGAGTATGAACAACCCTAAGGTTAGAGAAACACATACAAAGATTGGTAAGGAAGTGAATTTTGGATAACTTTGGCTTAGGATCTGTTCTTGTAGTTCATAGCAAAGTACTTGCTTGAGCCCATCTTTGTAGTGTGGTTGTCCTATATTCAATGTGAATCCTGGATGACTAAAAAATACTCCCTCCGTCCCAAAATTCTTGTCTTAGATTTGTCTAAATACGGATGTATCAAGTCACATTTTAGTATTAGATACATCCGTATCTAGACAAATCTAAGACAAAAATTTTGGGACGGAGGGAGTACATGCTAAAAGCTTGAGGAGGACAATAACTAGAAAAGTTGTTTGTGGAGCCACCAATGATCTTCACTTATAGCCAAGCACATGCATGGTGTATATGAAAATTAGTTCTAACCGCTGAAATAAACTCATTGAAATTGTTAGTCCTCTCAAGTTATTTTCATAAATCATCAAAACTCGCTAGGGTATAGTAAATATGCACTTTCAACTATTTAGACATATTATTAAGAAATTACATGAACTTGGATCAGGATGTGTTTCATGGCACATGAAAAACAAAGGATTGTTACAAGAGGTTTAAGTGGATGATTCTTTTTGCCTCCAAAGTAGTATGCAAGGAATTCTTATGAAAATTCGCAAGGATTCTAATCTTGTAAGTCAAACGACAAATGTAGTGAAATTACCTAAGAATTCCAATCATTAAAAAAATCACATGGAATTCTTTGAATCAATGAAGCCATCAATGTGCTAGGACTATTTATGAAATTTCATAATTGTTTAAATTTCTTTGGAAACTTTCAATTTTCAGTTGGAATTCAATCAAATGGTAGTTCGAATTTGGAATTTTGAATCTAACGCGGCCTGATTCATGGTAGCGGGGTTCAATGACATTAAAGCGATAGTTTTCACGCATATGGCCTCACAAGTGGGACTAGTCAAAAATTATTTAACGTTGCGGTTTTTCAGGCAAACAATTTGTGGCATTTTGACGTTCTTAAGTAGTAATCCAAAGTTTTTTTCAAATAATATGCTCCCTCTGATCTGAATTAAAGGTTGTGTCAACTAGTTTAGATCGGAGGGAGTAGTAAATTGACATTTGATACGTCTCCATCATATCTACTTTTCCACACTCTTTTGCCCTTGTTTTGGACTCTAATTTGCATGATTTGAATGGAACTAACCCGGACTGATGTTGTTTTCATCAGAATTGCCTTGGTGTTATTTTTGTGCAGAAATAAAACTTCTCGGAATGACTTGAAAATTCACGGAGAATATTTTTGGAATAAATAAAAAATATTGGCGAAAGAATCAACTAGAGGGGACCCACCAGTTTTCCACAAGGGTGCGAAGCGCGCCCCCTGCCTTGTGAATCAACTCCAACTCTATATATTCACGTTCGGGGAGAGAAAAAATTAGAGAGAAGGATTCATCACGTTTTACGATACGGAGCAGCCGTCACCCCGTGTTCTTCATCGGGAGGGCAGATCTGGAGTCTGTTCGGGGCTTCAGAGAGGGGAGATCGTCGCCATCATCATCACCAACCTTCCTCCTCCACCAATTTCATGATGTTCATCGCCGTGCGTGAGTAATTCCATCGTAGGCTTGCTGGACGGTGATGGGTTGGATGAGATTTATCATGTAATCAAGTTAGTTTTGTTAGGGTTTGATCCCTAGTACCCACTATGTTCTGAGATTGATGTTGATATGACTTTGCTATGCTTAATGCTTGTCACTAGGGCCCGAGTGCCATGATTTCAGATCTGAACCTATTATGTTTTCATGAATATATTTGTGTTCTTGATCCGATCTTGCAAGTTGTAGACACCTATTACGAGTTATGATCCGCATACCCCAATGTGACAATAATTGGGATTCTTTCAGGTGATTACCGTAGTTTGAGGAGTTCATGTATTCACTAAGTGTTAATGCTTTGTTCCGGTTCTCTATTAAAAGGAGGCCTTAATAACCCTTAGTTTCCATTAGGACCCCGCTTCCACGGGAGGGTACGACAAAAGATGTCATGCAAGTTCTTTTCCATAAGCACGTATGACTATATATGGAATACATGCCTATATTATATTGATGAATTGGAGCTAGTTCCGTGTCACCCTAGGTTATAATTATTGCATGATGAATGCCATCCGACATAATTATCCATCACTGATCCATTGCCTACGAGTTAGTTTCATATTGATCTTTGCTTCGTTACTTTCGTTATTGCTGCTGTTACAATTGCTACAAAACTGCTACTGTTACTCTTCCTGTCGTTACCGTTACTTACATACTACTTTGCTACTAAATACTTTGCTACAGATATTAAGTCTTTTAGGTGTGGTTGAATTGACAACATAACTGCTAATACTTGAGAATATTCTTTGGCTCCCCTTGTGTTGAATCAATTAATTTGGGTTGAATACTCTACCCTGAAAACTATTGCCATCTACTTGTGGGTTATCAAGACCTTTTTCTGGCGTCGTTGCCGGGGAGCATAGCCCTATTCTCTGGGTCACTTGGGATTTATATCTGCTGATTACTATGAGGAATCTGAAAGACAACAAAAGCAAGATCTATCCCTCTACTACGAGGGGAGGTAAGAAATTGCCATCTAGCTCTGCACTTGATTCACCTTCTGTTTTGAGTAAACTTGCGACACCTACACCTGTTATTGATTATGATATGTCGCATGTTATTAATGATGCCACTTCTGCTATGCATAATGCTTATGATTATACTACTTCTTTGCTTGATAATACTGTGCCACTAGGTGAATTTCTTGATGGACAACTTGCTAGGGCTAGAGAGAATGAAATTACTGAAACTGATGATATTATTGAAATGAAGATTATGATTCTCCCCCTAGGTATGAATTGCCTAAGGTACCTGAGGGTTATATTATGGATGAAGAAACTGCTAGAGACTTTTTTGCTTGCAATGATAGAGAGGATCTAAGGAACTATTAGCTAAGTTGAAAGAAAAATCTTTGAATGCTAGAATGCAATATGATCCTAAGTTTTCTACTTCACCTATCTTTGTTACTAATAAGGATTATGAATTCTCTGTTGATCCTGAGTTAATTACTTTGATTGAATCTGATCCTTTTCATGGTTATGAATCTGAAACTGTTGTGGCTCATCTTACTAAATTGAATGATATAGCCACACTATTTTCTCATAAAGAAAAAAATTCATTATTACTATATTCTTAAGTTGTTTCCTTTCTCATTAAATGGTGATGCTTAGATATGGTTTAATTCTCTTGCTCCTGGTTGTGTGCGTAGTCCCCAGGATATGATTTATTACTTCTCTGGAAAAGAATCTGCTCATAAGAAAAAAGTTGCTTTATAGGAAATATTTAACTTTGTGCAAATTGAAGAAGAGATTCTCCCACAAGCTTGGGGGGGGGGGGCTTCTCCAATTACTTAATGCTTTTCCTGATCATCCTCTCAAGAAAAATAAAATACTTGATATCTTTTATAATGGACTAACCGATGCTTCTAGGGACCACCTAGATAGTTGTGCTGGTTATGTTTTCAGGGGAAGAACTGTTGAGCAAGCTGAATTGCTATTGAATAATATACTGAGTAATGATAATGATTGGACTCTTCCCGGACCACCTCCTAAGCCAACTCCGAAGAAAAGAGGTATTCTATTTCTCAGTCCTGAAGATATGCAAGAGGCAAAGAATCTATGAAAGAAAAATGTATTAAAGATAAAGATGTTAAGAATTTACCGCCCATTGAAGAAATACATGGTCTTAATGCTCCGACACAGGTAGTAGAGGTAAATTCTCTCTATAGTTTTCATGAAGGTGATATTCCTTACAATAAGTCTGCTAGTCAATGCTTGGACGAATTTGATAACTTCATTGTTAAACAAGAAAACTTTAATGCTTATATGCTTGAACGCTTGGGTGCTTATATGTGTAGAGCTGTTAATGATCTTAAGCTTATTAGTAAGCATGCTTCTATGGTAAAAACTCAAGTAGAACAAGTACTTAAGGCACAAGAAGATTTGCGCAATGAGATGAATAGTAAGAATAATGATCATGTTGTTAGAGTTATGATTAGAGGTGGTAAAATGACTCAAGAACCTTTGTATCATGAAGGTCATCCTAAGAGAATTGAGCAAGATTCTCAGAGAGTTAATATTGATGCACCTAGTCCTTCTAATAAAAAGAAAAGGAAATGACGCTAATTTTTGTGATGTTTGCAAAATACCTTATGAGGGTGGCTTGGATGACCCATGGCCTAGAGATGTTGAGAATTTCCTTACTGAGACTACTGTGGGGGAAGAGAGAGGGGTGTGAAAGCAAGAGTGGCTAGCTTACATTTTCCTGTTTTACGCTATTACTCATTATTTGTGGGGAGATGTTTAATTGGTCATGGAGAGAGTGGAGGCCTTAGTTGTCAGGACCCCGACTCGATGTCACATCGATCTAGCCGGTAACACCTCATATCACTTTGCGGCCTCACGCACGGTATCCCCACGGGTGTCGCCTTACCTTTGCCCGGGACCGTTTGCGCATTTTGGCTCACGTATATGATAGTGTCGCTAGCATCCATATGATAAAGAGCCCGGGCTGACATGACTAGTCGTAAACCCAAAGTGGCACAGACTTACAGGGACAGGCATCCATGACCCAGCTTCGAACGTGTCGGTCATCAGCAAGTGGGTCCGGGCTGTAGCACTGGGCTAGCAGGACTCCGGTAAACCGGGCTGTAGCGGGCTAACAGGACTCCGGTACTCAAAGCGTGACATTTCCCCGAAGGGACAGACACAGGAACGAAGAAGGACACATGCCGGCCAGCCTAAGTGTCCCGGAGCAGTAGCAAGCTACCATGGCTCGGTGGAAACACTAGGAGACATTTCCCGGTAAGAGAGGCTACCAAGGATAAACAACTAGGTTGTCAGATCCCACACATACCAAGCATTTCAATAACATACACACAATATGCTCGATATGTGCAAATACAACATGGCATCACAACATGACTCTACAACTCAAGTATTTTAATCAATAGGCTCCGAGGAGCGAGATATTACAAACATGGGTCTCACGACCCAACAATCAGAGCATACAAGTCAAAGCACAAGCGGAAGCTATCATGTCTGGGTACAGACATCTATAAATGAAAAAGGCCGAGAAGCCTGACTATCTATCAGATTCTGCCGAGGGCACAAGATCGTAGCTGAGGTAACAAGCTAAACGTCGAAGTCCACGTGGAACTACTAGTGAGACTGAAGTCTCTCTGCAAAAACATAAAATAGGCAAACGTGAGTACAAATGTACCCAGCAAGACTTACATCAGAACTAACTACATATGCATCATTTTCAACAAAGGGATGGTGGGGTTTAACTGCAGCAAGCCAGCTTTGACTCGGTGGCTATCCTAAACTACGACTGCAAGCGACTCTTTTGAGGTGGCGCACACGAGTCCACATATTCACCATATCAATACACCACTATGGATCCGCTCCCGTCTCCCTACGAGAACGCCATCCATAGCACTCACGCTTATCTTGCGCATTTTAAAGTATCCACTTTCACTTGTCTATGAACTGATATAAGCAACCCAGAAGTCCTTTTCCGCGGACACGGCTATTCGAATAGATGATGTTAACCCTGCAGGGGTGTACTTCTTCATACATGTTTCCACCACTTAGCATCTGCACACGACATGTGCTCGGCAGACTTCAAGCGAAAGCCGACGTGGGTGTAGACCACGACCTACCTAAACACTCAAGTCTCTAGTCCAGGTTTATCGCCTATTCGGGTTCCATCCATGAGGAGATCCGGCCGGAGTTTCGCTCACAGCCCCAAACGATGTGAACAGGGTTCCGTGACACCAAACGGGCGCCCGGTATACTCGGCCACGTGCCTACCGCATCACAGCCCACCCCTACGGTCAGCGCTGTCCACGGCCTCCAGCATACTACAAACACCAGAAACTACTTGCAACTCCTGGACAGAGGACGAGGGTGAATAAGAAGTCGAGCGGGGTCATATTTCAGGGCCCAATGTATGGTAGTAGCTGAATCATGGATCACAAACACAGAACTCAGTTCCTGAGGACGGCTGCAATGAGACAACCCACCATGTACTCCTACATGGCCTCTCACCGCTACCTTTACCAAATCGTGTTCACACACTTAGCTCACACACAGTAGGACATGTTCACACACCTCTGATTCATCCCCGATGAATCAGACCTGACTCAACTCTAAGCAGTAGCAGGCATGACAAACAAGCATGAATGAGTAGGCACAGCAGGGCTCAAACAACTCCTACTCATGCTAGTGGGTTTCATCTATTTACTGTGGCAATGACAGGTCATGCAGAGGATAAAGGGGTTCAGCTACCGCAGCAAGTAACAGATGAATCGATGTTGTCCTAATGCAGTAAAAGAGAGCAGGAGCGAGAGAGTGGGATTGTATCGGAATGAACAAGGGGGTTTTGCTTGCCTGGCACTTCTGAAGATAACATTGAGTCTTCATCAGTGTCAACGATCACATCATCGGTATCACGTCTATCGAGAGGGGACAAATACCGGCAACACAGAAAGGAACACAATCAATGCAATGCACAATATGATGCATGATCATGACATGGCAAAATGAATGTGTTTTGAGCTAATGCAACTAAAACCAGATTGAATGAAGTTGGTTTGAATCCAAGATTCAAATTCAAACTCCATATGTGGTTATTTAATGCCATTTAATTTATTTGTGCTAAACAGCAGCTATAAGTTGTTCTAACATGCATGAAAATGGTACAAATGGATTCCTTGAATTTTTCTGATAATTTTTCATATATAAATTATTTAATTTGGAGTTACGGTTAATTTTCTATGAATTTTAGAAGTTTATACAATTTTCTGGATTTTCTGAATTATTTTAGAAAATGATTATCTGCGTCATCATTGTGTCATGCTGACCTCAGCAGGTCAACGGGCGGTCCAGGTCAAACCTGACGTGTGGGGTCCACACGTCAGTGACACAGGGGCTAATCCCGCGTTGACCCGGGCTTTGACCCGCTACGGGGCCCACTGTCAGTGTCACGGGGTTAGTTTAACAGGGTCATTAGTGCTAATTAGGCGTACCACGTCGGCAGTCGCCGGAGTGTCGCCGGCGACGACCACGGCCGACAGCGGAGGTGCACCGTGCGCTCGCTACGGAGCACCATTTGACGTGCGGTTTGCTCCTACGGGTTCCTGGGAGGAAGGCGCATCTAAAGAGGCAAGTGACATCAGCTGGGGTGGCCGGAGCTGCCGTCGGCGAGCTCTTTTGCGGCTGCCGGAGTTCGGGCAATCTCGGGGTCGGGGTTAGGGAGCACGGCAGGAGGAGCTGGGGTGTGCTACGGACTCCTGAGATCACGGTGAGCACGTCAGTGGGCTTGGATACGAGCTGGGGTGGCTGTGGCCACGGTACGGCGACGATGGCGGCGAGCTCCGCTCGGTGGTGTGCGTGAGAGGGAAACAGAGGAGGGAATGGGGTCCAGGGGGGAGAGAGGGGAGGTGCAGGGGGCGAGGGCGTCTCCGTGGTGTCGCG
>NC_041391.1:236492114-236499829 GCF_002162155.2 Triticum dicoccoides
TGCCACGGCGAAGCAGGAGGTGGCCGGCGCTCTTCGGGCGCACGCCACGCCTCGCCTCTGCCTACTGGCAGGGGAAGAAGAGGACAAGGGGGGGGGGAGGTGGGCTGGGCCGGCTGGGGAGCTGGGCCAGATAGGCTGCGAGGTGAGCGCCAGGTAAGTTTTCTACTCTTTTTTTTATTTTTTTCTTCTCTTTTGTTTTATTTAATTTCGTTTTGCCACTGTTTTGAATTTTAAACAAATTCAAACAATGCCAAAAATTCCTCTGAATAATTTTATTTGGCTAGATGGACTTTTCCAAAAGCTCATAAAATATTTCAGGGGTATTTGAAATTATATTCTAATTATATGAATATAATTCAAATTCAAATAGCTAATGATTTAAATTCAAAGTCCTAAAAATAAATCCTTAAAAATGTTCAATATTTTGGTTGGGACCAGAACCCTTACCAAAAATTATCAAACATTTAAGAAGAGCCTTTTGGAGCAATGAATGAGATTTCTAGGGTTTTTGCCCCTCTTTTATTTAGGGTTTTGAGGCTTCCAATATTCCTCAATTCAAGTTTCAAAAATATAGACATGATGCACACATGAAGCTAGCCTAGAGCAATGCCAGAAGCTAGGGATGTGACAACTCACCCCCACTAAACAAGAATCTCGTCTCGAGATTCAAGTGTAGGGTAAGGTGAAGGGGAAACGCAAACTAGTATAATCTTCACGATCCAGTTGCACTTCAAATGGACTTTGAGTCGTCCACCATCTTCGTCTTGTCGTCTTGCTCTGAGAACTTCAGCTAATCATGACAAGAAGAGGAAAGGAAAACTCTAGAACAATCGATCTTCGAGAAGACCGAACAACTTAGGATCAACTCATGGGATGAGACATAGCAACATCTCTTGAGCTGAGAGACGAAGCACAGATCCGAAGAAATGGAGTAAGACAGATGACGAGGGTTCACTAGGTAGACAACAATTTCACGCTTAAGAAGGTGGTAAACAATTGTCAACGTAGCGAGGAGTTGAATTGCCATGATACCACAACGAGACACCTTCGGAACCGTGACTCATAGATATCTCCCCTCAAGTGGCAAAAAGAATTACCTTTGATATAGAGATCATTGAGACTCTCTATATCAGCCTAAGGCAAATCACAGCAATCGATTGGCGGGGTCGGTAGAATGGCATACTTGGACTTGGATGATGTGGATTACCTTGTTGAAGACAACGCAATGGATGAATTTGCTTATCACCGGAAATGGAAGAGACCCGTGGTAGAATGGCACATTGGCGGTGCAAGCTGGGAACAAAATGCAAATGCTGGGAATGATTCTGGTAACTGGGGAAGAACCCAACAACAGAGAGTGAATTTACTGTTTGAAAAGATCATAGCATTGCCGAGGAAACTGAGAGCAAACCCAGTTAGTGCCGATGATAACACCTAGCGCTTGTGCGTGCTCTCAAGAACTTGAGCAATTCCATAATCATCAAGGTTTTACCAACATCCGTGTCAAGGGTCCGGTAACACAACTTACTACCATGATGAATGGTGATGGAGGATGCAGATGCAAAGGAAGATAACACCTTCTCAGATTTCACCCTTGGCAGTGTCAAGCAAATAAAATCTGGATGATCGATCGAGAGACATTTAGCACTCCGCTTCCAATGTTCTCCTTGATGTGCTAGTGTAACCCATGCATAGATATGGTTTGATATCTAGAACATCAAGTAAAAGGTCGGACTTCGGGATCTCAGAAATCCATAGGGGTAACTAGGAAGTAAATCCTACGAAATCCTTAGGGGAGGTGGCCAACTTCATCAATCAAGATATTATAATAACAGGTCTTCCGGCTGGGTGTGTTGGCCATGACATCCACTTTACCGTTTATCGCGCGACCAATATTATAATTCTTGGGAAATATTCCAACCATCATATCTGCCTGAGATTCAGATCTGGTTGGTGTCAGGATATTCCAGACTCATCGAGTCTAGGAAGAAAAATGAAAGTTTGCAACACAAATCGACGAGATGACGTTGCGGGATTCTCGGGAGATGAACTACGATAGCAAGCTCCAAAACATGAGCTGGTTCTGCTACAAACATGCGAACACGTTGTCCAAGACAAGCATGACCACATAGTAGTCTTATAATAAACACTACCGAGTTCAGGAGGGGGAACCATCAACGAGGATATCGAAGTTCTTTCATAAGTCCGGATTAGCTCTTATGAAGATACTCCTTCTCCTTGAACAAATCAATCAGTGGCTTGGTGTGCTAGGGATACATATAGATTGAAGGTTGCAAGTCTTCAAACCACAGCATTCTTCGCACGTGTGCATGACTGATTTGGAATGATTCCAAGGAAAGCAACATTGACTTTCTCGAATCCACGGCGGCAACTTGCATCAGATGCACATGAATTAAAGGAAGTCACTACCTTCATCCAAACATATGCTTCATGAGCTAGCATGAACAAATGCTTTCAAAAATTTCCAACACTAGCTTAATGTTCAACAAAATCATGGAGGAGATAAGGATGTTGTCGATGGGCTCAACAACAATTCATCCGGGTTTCCTTTTAAAAAGAATTCCATAGTTAAGTGAACACGGTGATAGCATTGGTCAGACCAAAGATGTAATGGTGTATGCTCGAGGGATCAACCACGAGTAAGACAACATTACGAATATCGTTGGTTCTGGTCTGATTGGATGATAGCCCATACTCCAATCAAAGGTTGGATAAGAATGATAGGTCCATTAACTGATCACAGGGACCAATCGATGAAGATATCATCTTTCTTCAACACACACTACACAAAGATATCCCTTTGGAACAAACTAAGTTAGGCAAGATTTTATCTTCCAATTCTCCAAGTTGTTGTCTAGCTTAACCAACTAGCTCAGGGATATCTAACACCGACTCTTGGAGAGAAGGTGGTTCACAAGAAACCAACTTAATCACGAGCTCAACATAACAGTCAGGGAACAACCTGGTAATACTTCCGAGAAGATATTCGGAAAATCACGAACCACCGATATGTTACTAAGCTCGAGAACAATCTTGCTTTTTAGGGCAAGGCGATATGATCAATAAAGCAAGGATTTGAAATAATCCTAACTCATCGCTCGAGGAGTGAACCAGGAGAATGGACTAGGTAGCACGATCAATCTTAGAATGATGATTCAATAACCAACACACTAAGAATGAAATTATTGTCCTTTAACTACCCAGCAACGAGGTTGCTAGGCGTATTGATTTCACACATCACAATTCATTTGTCGGTATTCCGGTTGCATCAACACGAAGACCGAGGAATGACTAATGATGGCAAGAAGTATCACTGTACCAAGAGTTCATAGGATGGTGTGCAATTCCTATAACAATCCCGATATAAAGATGGTAATACTCCAAGGTAGAACAGAACCAAAAGCTGGATTGGCATTTGATCTGCGGAATACAACTACTTTGACCCAATCCTAGATATGGATGAGGTACTGGAGTTTGTTTCTCTAAGTCATTCAGGACAGAATGGCTTGACGGACCACAAGGGTAATAGGCATCGATAACGAATGCATGCATACCCTTGGACTATCAATTGATAGACGAAGGTCAGAAAACAACTAAAGAGAACAACTCAAAGGAACATATAATTTTCTGAGTTGTGGATGCATAGATTAGTATGTCGAACCAAGTTCAACATATTTCTTCCGGATAACCCATGCAGAAAGGTAGAACTGGCAGAGTCACGATTTATGAATGGAGAACTCCTCAAGAATAATCCTGTTGTGATATTTCAGTTCAACGAGGAACTTCTGCCATAAGTAGTTCATGGTATTTGGAAGAAGAAGATACCACGGACTTCAAGGACTATCGCAAATGTTACTAATATCCTAAAGGCGCTAGCAATTACTATCAACATGAAGTAGGTAGAGTGAATCTCGGGTTCAAGAACCCAGGAACAGAATACCTATTACTAAGTAGCATCACGGGATGCTTTCGAGAATGATGGCCAGAATCATCACACTGGGAACACAAATCATGGCTAAATTACTAGATGATCCCCTGAGACACCTAGGGTCATAATAATTATTCCAACATAAAGGTTGAGGCAGTAGAATACCTCAACTCAACAATTAGTGTGATTGAGCTGGCATAAAGGAGCATCGAAACCAGAGGGAAAGGATTTTGCAAATGCATCAGACTATTTAGAAACCTGGAATGACTCGGACAGCATAACGGCTGTAAATGCTCAGAAAAGACTTGAGACATTCACAAAAATGGTGGCATAACCACTCAGAAGCACAATATCAAGGTTTCGAGATCAACAATTAACATACGGAAGTAGTAGGAACTGAACTGAGACTTGAATCAACAATCTTATAAGTCTACGGATTAGTAACACGTGATCCTGATAGAAAGAAGAGATAGCCTAGTTCTTAATCCCCGCAGGAAAGATAAGATGACTTAGATCAGAAGGCATAAGGTATAAGGAGTAAAAAGAGCCTTACGTTCCATCCCACAATCAATTCCCTTATATAACTAAAGAATTTCTAGACTCAACTTCGACCAGTTTGGCTTGGTAATCCTACAGGCAGTCAAGCTCTGATACCAACGCTGTCAGGACCCCGACTCGATGTCACATCGATCTAGCCGGTAACACCTCATATCACTTTGCGGCCTCACGCACGGTATCCCCACGGGTGTCGCCTTACCTTTGCCCGGGACCGTTTGCGCATTTTGGCTCACGTATATGATAGTGTCACTAGCATCCATATGATAAAGAGTCCGGGCTGACATGACTAGTCGTAAACCCAAAGTGGCACAGACTTACAGGGACAGGCATCCATGACCCAGCTTCGAACGTGTCGGTCATCAGCAAGTGGGTCCGGGCTGTAGCACTGGGCTAGCAGGACTCCGGTAAACCGGGCTGTAGCGGGCTAACAGGACTCCGGTACTCAAAGCGTGACATTTCCCGAAGGGACAGACACAGGAACGAAGAAGGACACATGCCGGCCAGCCTAAGTGTTCCAGAGCAGTAGCAAGCTACCATGGCTCAGCGGTAACACTAGGAGACATTTCCCGGTAAGAGAGGCTACTAAAGATAAACAACTAGATAGTCAGATCCCACACATACCAAGCATTTCAATCATACACACAATATGCTCGATATGTGCAAATACAACGAAGCATCACAACATGACTCTATGACACAAGTACTTTATTTAATAGGCTCCGAGGAGCGCGACATTACAAACATGGGTCTCATGACCCAACAATCAGAGCATACAAGTCAAAGCACAAGCGGAAGCTATCATGTCTGAGTACAGACATCTATAAATGAAAAAGGCTGAAAAGCCTGACTATCTATCAGATCCTGCCGAGGGCACAAGACCGTAGCTGAGGTAACAAGCTAAACGTCGAAGTCCACGTGGAACTACTAGTGAGACCGAAGTCTCTCTGCAAAACATAAAATAGGCAAACGTGAGTACAAATGTACCCAGCAAGACTTACATCAGAACTAACTACATATGCATCATTATCAACAAAGGGGATGGTGGGGTTTAACTGCAGCAAGCCAGCTTTGACTCGGTGGCTATCCTGAACTACGACTGCAAGTAACTCTTTTGAGGTGGCGCACACGAGTCCACATATTCACCATATCAATACACCACTATGGATCCGCTCCCGTCTCCCTACGAGAACGCCATCCATAGCACTCACGCTTATCTTGCGCATTTTAAAGTATCCATTTTCACTTGTCTATGAACTGATATAAGCAACCCAGAAGTCCTTTACCGCGGACACGGCTATTCGAATAGATGATGTTAACCCTGCAGGGGTGTACTTCTTCATACATGTTTCCACCACTTAGCGTCTGCACACGACATGTGCTCGGCAGACTTCAAGCGAAAGCCGACGTGGGTGTAGACCACGACCTACCTAAACACTCAAGTCTCTAGTCCAGGTTTATCGCCTATTCGGGTTCCATCCATGAGGAGATCCGGCCGGAGTTTCGCTCACAGCCCCAAACGATGTGAACAGGGTTCCGTGACACCAAACGGGCGCCCGGTTTACCCGGCCACGTGCCTACCGCATCACAGCCCACCCCTACGGTCAGCGCTGTCCACGGCCTCCAGCATACTACAAACACCAGAAACTACTTGCAACTCCTGGACAGAGGACTAGGGTGAATAAGAAGTCGAGCGGGGTCATATTTCAGGGCCCAATGTATGGTAGTAACTGAATCATGGATCACAAACACAGAACTCAGTTCCTGAGGACGGCTGCAATGAGACAACCCACCATGTACTCCTACATGGCCTCTCACCGCTACCTTTACCAAATCGTGTTCACACACTTAGCTCACACACAGTAGGACATGTTCACACACCTCTGATTCATCCCCGATGAATCAGACCTGACTCAACTCTAAGCAGTAGCAGGCATGACAAACAAGCATGAATGAGTAGGCACAGCAGGGCTCAAACAACTCCTACTCATGCTAGTGGGTTTCATCTATTTACTGTGGCAATGACAGGTCATGCAGAGGATAAAGGGGTTCAGCTACCGCAGCAAGTAACAGATGAATCGATGTTGTCCTAATGCAGTAAAAGAGAGCAGGAGCGAGAGAGTGGGATTGTATCGGAATGAACAAGGGGGTTTTGCTTGCCTGGCACTTCTGAAGATAACATTGAGTCTTCATCAGTGTCAACGATCACATCATCGGTATCACGTCTATCGAGAGGGGACAAATACCGGCAACACAGAAAGGAACACAATCAATGCAATGCACAATATGATGCATGATCATGACATGGCAAAATGAATGTGTTTTGAGCTAATGCAACTAAAACCAGATTAAATGAAGTTGGTTTGAATCCAAGATTCAAATTCAAACTCCATATGTGGTTATTTAATGCCATTTAATTGATTTGTGCTAAACAGCAGCTATAAGTTGTTCTAACATGCATGAAAATGGTACAGATGGATTCCTTGAATTTTTCTGATAATTTTTCATATATAAATTATTTAATTTGGAGTTACGGTTAATTTTCTATGAATTTTAGAAGTTTATACAATTTTCTGGATTTTCTGAATTATTTTAGAAAATGATTATCTGCGTCATCATTGTGTCATGCTGACCTCAGCAGGTCAACGGGCGGTCCAGGTCAAACCTGACGTGTGGGATCCACACGTCAGTGACACAGGGGCTAATCCCGCGTTGACCCGGGCTTTGACCCGCTACGGGGCCCACTGTCAGTGTCACGGGGTTAGTTTAACAGGGTCATTAGTGCTAATTAGGCGTACCACGTCGGCAGTCGCCGGAGTGTCGCCGGCGACGACCACGGCCGACAGCGGAGGTGCACCGTGCGCTCGCTACGGAGCACCATTTGACGTGCGGTTTGCTCCTACGGGTTCCTGGGAGGAAGGCGCATCTAAAGAGGCAAGTGACAGCAGCTGGGGTGGCCGGAGCTGCCGGCGGCGAGCTCTTTTGCGGCTGCCGGAGTTCGGGCAATCTCGGGGTCGGGGTTAGGGAGCACGGCAGGAGGAGCTGGGGCGTGCTACGGACTCCTGAGATCACGGTGAGCACGTCAGTGGGCTTGGATACGAGCTGGGGTGGCTGTGGCCACGGTACGGCGACGATGGCGGCGAGCTCCGCTCGGTGGTGTGCGTGAGAGGGAAACAGAGGAGGGAATGGGGTCCAGGGGGGAGAGAGGGGA
>NC_041391.1:236500080-236533105 GCF_002162155.2 Triticum dicoccoides
TTTTGTTTTATTTAATTTCGTTTTGCCACTGTTTTGAATTTTAAACAAATTCAAACAATGCCAAAAATTCCTCTGAATAATTTTATTTGGCTAGATGGACTTTTCCAAAAGCTCATAAAATATTTCAGGGGTATTTGAAATTATATTCTAATTATATGAATATAATTCAAATTCAAATAGCTAATGATTTAAATTCAAAGTCCTAAAAATAAATCCTTAAAAATGTTCAATATTTTGGTTGGGACCAGAACCCTTACCAAAAATTATCAAACATTTAAGAAGAGCCTTTTGGAGCAATGAATGAGATTTCTAGGGTTTTTGCCCCTCTTTTATTTAGGGTTTTGAGGCTTCCAATATTCCTCAATTCAAGTTTCAAAAATATAGACATGATGCACACATGAAGCTAGCCTAGAGCAATGCCAGAAGCTAGGGATGTGACATTAGTGCCCCTGACCTCGCTATTTTGCGCTATGCTTTACTTTGTGATAGAACTTTTAGTTTGGGCGCTATTGTTGCTTGACGGTTGAGTTTAAACCGTTCGAGGGGTCCTATCTTTGGAGGTATCTATGCCTCATGCCTTGCTAGACGCTTCGAGATATCCATTAGGCACGATGAGGAAGAGTCGATGTTGCTACCCAGTAGATACTTAGATTATAATAGTATGGTAGAACATGATTTTATTAGTGGTGATAAGGACAAGAGACTCATTTATAACCTGATATTCAGCCATAAAACTTGTTAGATTATTACTTTGCCTGCACCTTCTTTGTTCGATATTCATTCCGGCAAGTACCTCATCTTGCCCGAGGACATTTATGCATACTGGGAGTGGACGCGATCTCCAGTTCCTGAGCTAGAACCATCACCCGATCCGCATCAGGAGTCTATTCATCAGTGGGAGCCACAGGAGCTTGCTATCCAGTGGAACCCTCAGGATCCTCCTCAGTACCCAAGAGAGGGCTACTTTGATCCATGGGCATAGACCAACTTAGGCCAAAAGCCTAAGCTTGGGGGAGTACGTATTTCTCATCGACATTACATTCATGTTCACACACTCATTTCAGTTGTCGGTGTTCATACTTTTTCATTGTATCATCCATGCTAGTTTATTTTCTTTTTCCCGCTTTCTTCTTGTGTGTTTGAAAAACTTTGAGAAAATCCAAAAAAATTAGTTGTAGTTTCTTTTTAGGTTTCCTTTCCATGTTTATTTAGTAGTAGTATTAAAAGAAACCCAAAAGGATTTCTCATTGTTCTTTTACTTGTTGGGAGCTTTCTCGTGTATATAGTTTTTCTCGTTCTTGTTTTTACTTTCTTTAGAAAAACAAAAAGTCCAAAAATATTTTAGTGTGTTTATTTGAAATTCTTTTTTCCTTTCTTTGGGTCGAGAGGAGAAGAACACGACGAAAATGTTGGGTGGCTCTCATATGCATTATTTTTTATCTTTTTGGGAAACGTAGCATGCAATTTCAAAAAGAAAATCTACGCTCACGCAAGATCTATCTAGTAGATGCATAGCAACAAGAGGGGGAGAGTGTGTCCATGTACCCTCGTAGACCGAAAGCAGAAGCGTTTGTAACGCGGTTGATGTAGTCGAACTTCTTCTCGTTCCGACCGATCAAGCGCCGAACATATGGCACCTCCGAGTTCTGCACACGTTCAGCTCGATGACGTCCCTTGAACTCTTGATCCAGCAAAGTGTTGAGGGAGAGTTCCGTCAGCACGACAGCGTGGTGACGGTGATGGTGAAGTGATCTGCGCAGGGCTTCGCCTAAGCACTACGTGAATATGACCGGAGGCGTAAACTGTGGAAGGGGGTGCCGCACACGGCTAACAATGTTTGATGTGTGTTCTAGGAGCCCCCTCCCAACGTATATAAAGGAGGGAGGGGGAGTAAGGCATCAATAGGCGCGCCCAAGTAGGAGGAATCCTACTTGGGCTCCTAGTCCAAGTCGGCCTCCCCCCTTTCCTTTTACCGAAAGGGGGAGAAGGGAAGAGAGTGGGAGAAGGGAAGAGGGGGGGCGCCACCCCAACCTCCTAATCCAATTCGGCCTCCTTCCTTGGGGGTGCGACCCCTATGTGGGCTGGTGTGCTTCCTCCTAAGGACCATATGGCCAATATCTTCCCCGGGGGGTTCCGGTACCTCCCCCGGTACTCCGATATGTACCTGATACATTCCGGAACACTTCTGGTGTCCGAATACTATCACCCAATATATCAATCTTTACCTCTCGACCATTTCGAGACTCCTCATCATGTCCTTGATCTCATCCGGGACTCAGAACAACATTCGGTCACCAAATCACATAACTCATACAATACAAATCATCATCGAACGTTAAGTGTGCGGACCCTACGGGTTCGAGAACTATGTTGACATGGCCGAGACTCCTCTCCGTTCAATAACCAATAGCGGAACCTGGATGCTCATATTGGCTCCCACATATTCTACGAAGATCTTTATCGGTCGAACCGTTATGACAACATACGTTATTGTTGGGAATGTAGTAATTTAAAAAAATCCTACGCACACGCAAGATCATGGTGATGCATAGCAACAAGGGAGGAGAGTGTCGTCCACGTACCCTCGTAGACCGTAAGCAGAAGCATTATGACAATGTGGTTGATGTAGTCGTACGTCTTCACGATCGACCGATCCTAGTACCGAACGTACGACACCTCCGCGATCTGCACACGTTCAGCTCGGTGATGCCCCACGAACTCACGATCTAGTAGAGCTTCGAGGGAGAGTTCCGTCAGCACGATGGAGTGATGACGGTGTTGATGAAGCTACCGACGCAGGGCTTCGCCTAAGCACCGTTATGATATGACCGAGGTGGATTATGGTGGAGGGGGGCACCGCACACGGCTAAAGATCAATGATCAACTTGTGTGTCTTGGGGTGCCCCCCCCGCCCCCGTATATAAAGGAGCTAGGGGGAGGCGGCCGGCCAAGGAGGAGGGCGCGCCAAGGGGGGAGTCCTACTCCCACCGGGTGTAGGACTCCTCCTTTCCTAGTAGGAGTAGGAGAAGGGGGAAGGGAAGGAGAGAGGAGGAAGGAAAGGGGGCGCCCCCCTCCTTGTCCAATTCATACTAGAGGGGGAGGGGGGCGACCTGCCCTGGCCGCCCCTCCTCTTTGCCACTAAGACCCAATAGGCCCATTACACTCCCCAGGGGGTTCCGGTAACCCCCCATACTCCGGTATATGCCCGAACTTGCCCGGAACACTTCCAAAGTCCAAACATAGTCATCCAATATATCGATCTTTATGTCTCGACCATTTCGAGACTCCTAGTTTTGTCCGTGATCATATCCGGGACTCTGAACTACCTTCGGTACATCAAAACACATAAACTCATAATACCGATCATCACCGAACGTTAAGTGCGCGGACCCTACGGGTTCGAGAACTATGTAGACATGACCGAGACACGTCTCCGGTCAATAACCAATAGCGGAACCTGGATGCTCATATTGGCTCCTACATATTCTACGAAGATCTTTATCGTTCAAACCACATAACAACATACGTTGTTCCCTTTGTCATCGGTATGTTACTTGCCCGAGACTCGATCGTCGGTATCTCAATACCTAGCTCAATCTCGTTACCGGCAAGTCTCTTTACTCGTTCTGTCATAGATCATCCCGCAACTAACTCATTAGTCACATTGCTTGCAAGGCTTATAGTGATGTGTATTACCGAGAGGGCCCAGAGATACCTCTCCGATAATTGGAGTGACAAATCCTAATCTCGATCTATGCCAACTCAACAAGTATAATCGGAAACACCTGTAGAGCACCTTTATAATCACCCAGTTACGTTGTGGCATTTGGTATCACACAAAGTGTTCCTCCGGTAATCGGGACTTGCATAATCTCATAGTTATAGGAACATGTATAAGTCATGAAGGAAGTAATAGAGTAAACTAAAACGATCAAGTGCTAAGCTAACGGAATGGGTCAAGTCAATCACATCATTCTCCTAATGATGTGATCCCGTTTATCAAATGACAACTCATGTCTATGGTTAGGAAACCTTAACCATCTTTGATCAACGAGCTAGTCAAGTAGAGGCATACTAGTGACACTTCATTTGTCTATGTATTCACACATATATTATGTTTCCGGCTAATACAATTCTAGCATGAATAATAAACATTTATCATGAAATAGGGAAATAAATAATAACTTTATTATTTCCTCTAGGGCATATTTCCTTCAGTTATTCCCTTTGTCATCGGTATGTTACTTCCCCGAGATTCGATCATCGGTATCTCCATACCTAGTTCAATCTAGTTACCAGCAAGTCTCTTTACTCATTCTGCAATGCATGATCCCACAACTAACTCATTAGTTACATTGCTTGCAAGGCTTAATATGATGTGCATTACCGAGAGGGCCCAGGGATACCTCTCCGATACTCGAAGTGACAAATCCTAATCTCGATCTATGCCAACCCAACAAAACACCTTCGGAGATACCTATAGAGCATCTTTATAATCACCCAGTTACGTGTGACATTTGATAGCACACAAGGTATTCCTTCGGTATCCGGGAGTTGCGTAATCTCATAGTCAAAGGAATATGTATAAGTCATGAAGAAAGCAATAGCAATAAAACTTAACGATCATTATGCTAAGCTAACAGATGGGTCTTGTCCATCACATCATTCTCCTAATGATGTGATCTCGTTCATCAAATTACAACACATGTCTATGGTTAGGAAACTTAACCATCTTTGATTAATGAGCTATTCTAGTAGGGCTTACTAGGGGCACTTTGTTTTGTCTATGTATCCACACATGTATAAACTTTCCGGTTAATACAATTCTAGCATGAATAATAAACATTTATCATGATATAAGGAAATATAAAATAACAACTTTATTATTACCTCTAGGGCATATTTCCTTCAGTCTCCCACTTGCACTAGAGTCAATAATCTAGTTCACATCGCCATGTGATTTAACACCATTCACATCTTTATGTGATTAACACCCATAGTTCACATCACCATGTGACCAACGCCCAAAGGGTTTACTAGAGTCAATAATCTAGTTCACATCGCTATGTGATTAAAACCCAAAGAGTACTAAGGTGCGATCATGTTTTGCTTGTGAGAGAAGTTTAGTCAACGGGTCTGACACATTCAGATCCATATGTATTTTGCAAATTTCTATGTCTACAATGCTCTGCATGGAGCTACTCTAGCTAATTTCCCCCACTTTCAATATGTATCCAGATCGAGACTCAGAGTCATCCAGATCGGTGTCAAAACTTGCATCGACATAACTCTTTACAACGAACTCTTTATCACTTCCATAACCGAGAAATATTTCCTTAGTCCTCCTCTAAGGATAACTTTGACCGCTGTCCAGTGTTCCATTCCTGGATCACTATTGTACCCCTTGCTAATTTCATGGCAAGGTACACAATAGGTCTGGTATATAGCATAGCATACTTTATAGAACCTATGGATGAGGCATAGGGAGTGACTTCCATTCTCTTTCTATTTTCTGTTGTGGTCGGGTTTTGAGTCTTACTCAACTTCATACCTTGCAACAAAGGCAAGAACTCCTTCTTTGACTATTCCATTTTGAACTACTTCAAAATCTTGTCAAGGTATGTACTCATTGAATTTTTTTATCAAGCATCTTGATCTATCTCTATAGATCTTGATGCCCAATATTGAAAGTGCTAGTATCGACTAGAGGGGGGGGGGTGAATAGGCGATTTTTATGAAAGTCTTCAAAACTTGGAAGTTTCGAAGACAAACAATCAAAATGCCCTAATTGATATGCAGCGGAAGATAAACTACTGTAAGCAAACCATAGTCAAGTATGCAATGATGTGAAAGCACAGGACTAATAGCAGCAAGTACTAAGGATCGGGATGGAAGATAGTATGAAGCCAATCAACGATAGTAGTCAAGCAATGAAGTCAAACAGGTATGACAGATAGGCAATGACTTCACGAAGACAAACTTAAGTAAAGGAAGGAAAGGGATAGAACCAGTCGCTTGTTGAAGACACAGGATTCGTTGGACCAGTTCCAGTTGCTGTGACAACTGTACCTCTGGTTAGGAGGCTGAGATTTAACTCAGAAGACTGTGTCTTCACCTTATTCCCCTTGAGCTAAGGACACCTAGTCCTCGCCCAATTACTCTGGTAATTCTTCAAGGTAGACTTCCAAACCTTCACAGACTTCGTTCACCGGCAATCCACAATGACTCTTGGATGCTCAGAACGCGACGCCTAACCGGCTGGAGATTCACAGTCCTCAAGTGTAATAAGTCTTCAGGTCACACGGACAGAAAGACTTCAGTGATGCCTAACACTCTTTGGCTCTGGGTTTTTGGGCTTTGTCCTCGCAAGGATTTCTCTCTCTCAAAGACTTCGAGGTGGGTTGCTCTCAAACGACAAAAGCCGTGCACTAACTCTGAGAAGCCACCAATTTATGGTGTAGGGGGTGGGCTATTTATAGCCACTGGGCAACCCGACCTGATATGTCCGAAATGACCCTGGGTCACTAAGGAACTGACACGTGTTCCAACGGTTAGATTTCAAACACACACGGCAACTTTACTTGGGCTACAAGCAAAGCTGACTCATCCAGCTCTGGATAAGATTTGCTCTCATTGTCTTCGCTCGAAGACATAGGATTTGGGTTGAGCATCAATTTAGTCACTCTGACTTAGTTCACTTGGACCCCACTTAACAGTACGGTGGTTCCTATGACTCAACAAATAAGAAAAGGGAACAACGAAACCACACAGTCTTCACGCTCCATAGTCTTCACGTAATGTCTTCTCATGTCATAGTCTGCAATATGAATATCTTCTCATACCACCATTGTCTTCAATGTCTTCATACATTTTTAGGGGTCATCTCCGGTAGGTAAACCGAATCAATGAGGGACACTACCTGCGTTATCCTGCAATTCTCACAAACGCATTAGTCCCTCAACCAACTTTGTCGTCAATACTCCAAAACCAACTAGGGGTGGCACTAGATGCACTTACAATCTCCCCCTTTTTGGTGATTGATGACAAACTGGTTGAAGTTTTCAACGGGGATAAAGTATGTGAAATTGTAAAGGATAGGGTATTGTCTTCATAAGTAGTAAGGGCTCCCCCTGAAGACGTGCATATAAGTAATTTGCTTTTGGAATGCAAATGCACATGGCAGGTTGTACTTGTGGAGATCCTTTTCAACTTATGAAGATAATTCATCATGCATGAAATGATATAGCAAATAGAATGACATGCATAATAAAAAATGGACGTCTGCAGAATGATCTAAGTGCGGAAGTTATCGTCGCACATGCGGAATTTATCATCGCATCACAGTAAAGCAAATAAGTAGCAGACGACCATCAAGTTTAAGTGTTACAACTCAAAGAACCAAATGTTTCAAAAGCAAGAGTTGTAAGCATGAGGCAAAATATAATGCAACCGCCCATATGAACCCGCTTGAAGACTATCAACTCATACGCTTCTCCCCCTTTTGTCAGTAAGGACCAAAAAGGTTTGAAGACATAGAGCATCTACTCGTCCTCATGAGTAGGTGAAGCAGCAGGGTTGTCGTCGTTGGTTGGCGGTGTAGACGTACTTGGTGCAGTGTCGATGCGTGCAGTGGTAGGAGGCGGTGAAGTAGCATCATCTTCATCATCGATCACTCTGGCATTGACAGTTGCTGTGGAGGAAGAATAGTCAGAGTCTTCAAGAGATGGAGTTCGATGTAGGACAGAAGTCCGTGGAGGAGTGGAGTCAAACTGGAATCTTTCATTGAAGCCATCGTCTTGAAGATCTGCTTCAGCACTAAGCAGGGTCAAACTCTTCCATGATCGCCGGCAAGTCTCATGAGCAACAAATGCATTCTTGGTGGCAAGGTTTCAAATGCGATTGACATCCACCAAGAGGCTTTGCATCTGTCTCTTGAGCCAATAGTGATGCTTATCCTGTTTCTGATGAAGTGCCATAAGAAGTTCTCGGTCATTGAGAACACGAGAGCGCTTCCGAGGCCTTTGGGCAATGGTGCTTTCAGTGGCTTCAGTAGGTGCACGATGAGGCAGATGAGTATTTCTAGCCGTTGGATAGATTCGTGTTGCTGCTTGGACGCCTTCGATGGGTTGAGTGAAACTTTGGTGCTCGACATTCTGAAGACAAAGAGGCTTCTTGGCAGGGTCAGAGTATATGGCTTCAACTGACATATCAACCTTTGGTAAAAAGATCAGATGATTGCGAGCAGAGGGTTGATAGTTGACAGATGAGTGTCGCTTGATGAGGCGCATGACCCATGGAGCATAGAACTTCAGACCAAAAAGGTCAGATCCAGAAGCAGCAAGTTGCCTGATGAAGAATTCTTGAGTATTGAAGCTGATGCCATTGAGAATGTAAAAGACCAAAGTCTTCATAGCTGCTTCAAGCTTGGCCGCTGATGAATGTCCTTTGATAGGCCATAGAGTTCGCCTGATAATATGATATATTGTGCGCGGCAGATACTCAAGGTCTTCAACAAAGAACTCTGTTGGATATTCAGCGTCAGATGGCAAAGGCTTCATCATGCTCAACATTTGGCTCATGTTGGGTTTTGGCTTATGGAAGATGCTCTCCAATGCATTGCGGTGTAGCTGACAATCAGGTTCATATAGCTCTCCGGGAGTGGCTAGCCCTGTAAGCTTGATGATGTCAAGAGCTTTGGCTTCATGATGAACATTTCCGGTCATCCACTCGAGAACCCATGTCTTGATATCTCTGTTGTAGCCGCGAATGTGTAGAGTAGCATAGAATTGAAGCAATAGCTCTTCATTCCAGTGTTCTTTGTCTGTCACAAAGTTGAGCAGACCAGCATCACGAAAGCAATCAAGTGCTTCTTCTAAGCACGGCAGTCCAGCAATAGCTTCAGTGTCAAGGTGCATATGAGAGAAAATGCGCGCTTGATCATATAGAACGCAGGAGTAATAGCTTCGCTGCTGATAACTCCAGAAACGATCTGATGATATCCTTGGCTTTGAGTAGGGGTTCTTGGCGCTGTCAAAGAAGGTATTGTGGCTCTTGAAGCCATTGGCATTGAAGGACCCTGGAGAGTTTGCAGTGCCTGGAAACCTTGGCAGTCTTGGTTTTGGCTTCTGGACCTAATGCCTATGCTCAACATGATAATCGAATTGAGGACTAGAGGCAATAGGCGGAGGTACCAGAATGGGCCATCGGACAGTGGTTAGCTGACCATGACTGTATGCTTGCTCGATTGTATGGGGCCTTGGTGGCGGAACAGGAGCAGTGGCAACAGCTGAGGCTTCAGGCTGCATAACATGTGCTTCAGGAACAGTGGCCTCATTGGCTTCAGGCACACTGGTTGGTCCAAGCTCCACATTAGCTTCAGCCATGACTATGTCATTGGCTTCATTGGCGTTGGTGGTGGCAGCTTCAACATTTTCAACCTCCACTTGATGAATAGGAGGGTCGGGCACTGGCTCGTTCACATCAGGAACAACTTCTTCAATAACTGGGGGAGTTGGTACACGTACGTTTTCTTGATTCTCATCGGCTGATGCGGCCGGAATGTCTTCAGCAGCTTGGGCTTCAGATGAGGAGACATTCACAGTTGGAGTGGGTTCAGAAAATACTTGATGTGCAACAGGTTGGCGTTGCACTTCTCCTTCTGGAACGCTTGACAGAGGGACTTGAGGCCTTTGTCCTTTGCGAAGCCTGCGAAATGCTGGCAACGCCTTCGGAGATGGAGTTGGCTGGGCCTCAAAGTCTTCATCTTCTTCTTGCACGGGTGGTGTAGCTTCTTGTTGTTGTTGTTGTTGTTGTTGTTGGGGAGTACTTGGGGAGTCTTGTTGCTGTGGGTGATCAGCCCACGATGCATCCTGAGCAGTTGGCGTTAGAGGACGCCAATGCTGATGAGTTCGCTGTTCGTGAGAACAGGCGATGATACCACATTGTGTTCAATCTGAGGAAGAACTTCATCATCTTCAACATTGTCATCTTGACCAATGTCTTCAGCAGCAGTGGGTTCAGCTGCTGGAATATCTTCAGCTTCATGAGCCTCTGTGGAAGCAGGCTCATGAACTATCATCCTTCTTTCTTGATGTTCTGACGCAGGGTGAACCACTGAAATGGGTTCAACAACTAAGGGCTCTATGGGAGCAGCCCTAGTCTTCTTGGTCTTGCGCTTCTTCTTGGAGGGAGCAGCATCAGAGGCTTCAGTATGCTTCCTCTTTCTGGCTTCAGCCTCGACAACCCTCGTCTTCTTTTGTTCTGAAGCGGTTGTGGAGACCTTTGGCTTTGAGCCACTAATGCTGCTTGGGAAGATAATGCAAGGGGCTTCTTGACTTGAAGGTGCAGGTGGAGCGGTAGATGGCTTCTTCTTCTTTGCAACAATCCTGGGGTCAATGCCAGGACGGCCAAGAGATTTGTGCTTCTCTGCCTCATTGTAGGCAAGCACACACTTATCAGCCAAACTCTTCATGCACTCATGAGAGCCCTGAGCTTCTTCACGCTTCTTAAGAAAAGCTTCTTTAAGCTCATTGAGGGAGTCCTGGACTAGGGGGTGTCCGGACAGCCGGACTATCATCGTCCGCCGGACTCCAAGACTACGAAGATACAAGATTGAAGACTCCGTCCCGTGTCCGGATGGGACTTTCCTTGGCATGGAAGGCAAGCTTGGCGATACGGATATGTAGATCTCCTACCATTGTAACCGACTCTGTGTAACCCTAGCCTTCTCCGGTGTCTATATAAACCGGAGGGCTTTAGTCCGTAGGACACAACATACATTACAACAATCATACCATAGGCTAGCTTTAGGGTTTAGCCTCCTTGATCTCGTGGTAGATCCACTCTTGTACTACCCATATCATCAATATTAATCAAGCCGGACGTAGGGTTTTACCTCCATCGAGAGGGCCCGAACCTGGGTAAAACATCGTGTCCCTTGTCTCCTGTTACCATCCGCCTAGACGCACAGTTCGGGACCCCCTACCCGAGATCCGCCGGTTTTGACACCGACATTGGTGCTTTCATTGAGAGTTCCTCTGTTTCGTCACCGATAGGCTCGATGGCTTCTTCAATCATCAACGCTGTCCAGGGTGAGACTTTTCTCCCCGGACAGATCTTCGTATTTGGCGGCTTCGCACTGCAGGCCAATTCACTTGGCCATCTGGAGCAGATCGAAAGCTACGCCCCTGGCCGTCAGGCCAGATTCGGAAGCCTAAACTTCACGGCCGACATCCGCGGGGACTCGATCTTCGACGGGCTCGAGCCACAGCCAAGCGTGCCGCACTGTTACGATGGGCATGATCTAGCTCTGCCGCCGAACAGTGTCCTGGTGGCCGCACAAGAATTCGCTCCGGCCCCTAGACCGGAGCCGATCGCCCAGATCGAGGACCGGTGGTTGGACACCGCCTCGGGGGCTTCAACTTCCATGGTGATGGAGCCGAACACTAACCTTGTCCCTCACGAAGCTCGTGACTCCGAGGTGCCGGACTCCTCGCCGGACTCCGGACCTCCCACGCCCCTGCCAATCGAATCTGATCGGGCGCCGATTATGGAGCTCACCGCCGCGGACATCTTCCAACACTCGCCCTTGGGCGACGTCCTAAATTCGTTAAAACACCTCTCGCTATCCGGAGAGACCTGGCCGGACAATGCCCAGGACGGTTGGGATTCGGACGACGAAGAAATTCAAAGCCCACCCACCACCCACTTTGTAGCCACTGTCGACGATTTAACCGACATGCTAAACTATGACTCCGAAGACATCTTCGGTCTAGACGACGATGCCGGAGATGAACAAAAACCAGCGCCTACAGGGCACGGGAAGACCACCTCGTCATACGATGTATACATGGTGGATACCCCAAAAGGAAGCGATAACGAGGACCAACGGGGTGCGGCAGAGGATGATCCCGCTGACAAACAACCAAAACAGCGACGCAGACGCCGCCCTAAATCCCGCCTCGACAACAACAGCGCTCCTAATGACCCAGCAATATAGCAGGGCAAACCAGTGGACGACGAACACGCCGACAAGCAACCGTCCGAACAGGACGAGTCAGATAATCTGTCCAGGCCCGGCAAAAACAACAGTCCAGACGACCTCACGCCGGACACTCCGCCGGAGAATAAAAGCCTTCAGAAAAGACTCGTCGCCACCGCTAGAAGTTTGAAAAAGGAAAAACGGAAGCTCAAAACAGCGGAAGATACACTCAGAATGAGATGGAGCAAAGTGCTCAAGACCGCAGACAAATACGGCAATGGCCATCAATCAAAGAGCTACCTGAAGCGCAAGCTGCTACCAGAATTTAACGAGGAGGCCATAGAGCCCCCACAGTCAAAAAACAAAGAGGCTGCCTAGTTGGATAGACGGCCAGATGATAGGCCAAAATCTGAAAGCGGCACCGCACATAAACCTACTAATGACCCTGGAAAGACAGATGGCCCAGCCAGGTCCATTTACGGACCAAAGAAGAGGGCCCCAGGAAGCAAAGCAACACGCCAAGTGTCCGAAGACAGCGGTACACCCAAATACAGGGGCACCGCACACCCACTATGTTTCACCAACGAGGTGCTGGATCATGAATTCTCAGCAGGATTTAAACCCATAAACATAGAGGCCTACGACGGAACAACAGACCCTGGAGTCTGGATAGAAGATTATATACTACACATACACATGGCTCGAGGAGATGATCTCCACGCCATAAAATATCTCCCCCTCAAGCTCAAAGGGCCAGTCCGTCATTGGCTCAAAAGCCTCCCAGAAAACACTGTTGGAAGTTGGGAAGAGCTCGAGGACGCGTTTAGAGCAAACTTTCAAGGAACTTATGTCCGCCCTCCGGATGCAGATGATCTAAGTCATATAACTCAACAGCCCGGAGAGTCAGCGTGCAAATTCTGGAACAGGTTCCTTACCAAAAAGAACCAAATAGTCGATTGTCCGGATGCCGAAGCCTTAGCAGCTTTTAAACACAACGTCCGAGATGAATGGCTCGCCAGACACCTCGGCCAAGAGAAGTCGAGGACAATGTCCGCGCTAACAAGCCTCATGACCCACTTTTGCACGGGAGAGGATAGCTGGCTAGCAAAATGTAGCACCAGCGACCCAAGTACATCCGAGATCAGAGATGGAAACGGAAAATCACGGCGCAGAAAAGACCAGCGCCGGAATAAAGAGAACAGCCCAAAGAGCACGGCGGTCAACGCCTGATTCAAAAGCTCGCGGCCAAACAACAAGACACCGCCCCTTAAGGATAACAGCGATGAGCTATCCAACTTAAACAAGATTTTGGGTCGGATATGTCAAATCCACAGTACCCCCGGAAGGCCTGCAAACCACACCCATCGAGATTGTTGGGTTTTCAAACAGTCCGGCGGATTAAATGCCGAACACAAGGGGCTCGACGCGTCAAGCGAAGATGATGATAAACCCCACCAGCAGAGCACCGGAAAACAAAAGACTTTCCCACAAGAGGTCAAAGCAGTAAATTCACTTCATGTGATAATACGGAAAAACAGTGCGTCACCCGTTAAAATGGGTCTCGCACGGTCCAGCCCAGCAGAACATAGAGATTGGACATCAAAACCAATCACTTTCGACCACCTGGACTATTCCAGAAGCGTTCGAAATGCAGGATGGACTGCCCTGATATTGGATCCTATAATCAACGGACTGCAGTTTACACAAGTCCTGATGGACGGAGGCAGTGACTTAAACCTGCTGTATCCAAACACAATCCGCAAGTTGGGGATAGACCTTACTAAAATCCGGCACAGCCGCACTTCTTTTAAAGGAGTGACGCCAGGCCCTTACGCCAAGTGCACGGGCTCCCTATTACTAGAAGTCGTGTTCGGGTCACCGAACAACTTTCGACGCGAGAAACTAATCTTTCATATCGTCCCATTTAAAAGTAGCTATCAAGCACTCTTGGGACGAGAGGCTTTTGTCCGCTTCAACGCCATACCACATTACGCGTCTCTTACACTTAAAATGCCCGGTCCACGTGGCATCATTTCATTACGAGGGTCATTTAAAGACCCCGGACACGGCTAGACGAGTCCGGCACAAAGAAGCTAGGGGCTCCCTAGCCAAACACCCCTTCACAAGGGGCTGTGCATATAAGCAACAACGAGCTCACATAGACTCCGCTTTACTTATTTATTAATATTTTTTCATATACTTTTTTTCGCACGATTTCCTTTCAAACTAAGTTCCTCTCTTTTTACAGACGAACAACGTGCACACCCGTCCAGAATAACGGCACAACGGAGACACATGCGCAGACGTGCAGTAGGGACCCGTCGCAAGGATTCTTTTCAGATTAAGACCCTGTGTAAACCTTTTTTACTGTCTCTTGTTGGTATAATCCCCTGGTTTCTCATTATAACCAGAGTGGAGCCTGACGTTTTGGCATCGGCCGCGTCAGACGACCTTGACCGTACCTGGACACTAGGGGCTTAGGGTATTGTTCTGCCCATTATTACAAAGACCGAACACCTTAGGGAGTGTTCGGCGTCTCGAGTCAGGCCTTATATGCATCAGCTCCGAATCATGTCTTTGGTCAAATGTTGGGTTTGCCCGGCTCCTGTGTTTTGCTGCCTTACGTTCCGTATCATCGGCTAACGCGGCACCAGGAGAACTACTGCGATTGTGCCCCAGTTCGGCTGGGCCAAGCACCTCAGTAGAGAAAGCCGAAAACTGACTGTCATGATACAACGAGAGATTGGTCAACCACTCAATCGACCACCGGAATGTTTAGAATTCCCCGCTTTGATGAAGGACCGTTTCCCGATCAGGCACACACGCGCCCCGAATACGGAGAAGCGCGGTGCCCCCAGGGGCTATATCGTAGCCCCACCCTCGAACTCCAATGGCTAAGTGAAAGTGATAAAGCATCATAGTCCGGATTGCCTCGTTTGCTACGCTACCACCTCCTTAACAGGACCGAGACGTCGGATTAAGTGTGAAAACATGCTATTTTTTGCAAACACCCCCGCACCTTGTGCGTGGGGGCTGAAGCCGAAGACTGCCATCTTTCAGGTTATACAGATGTATACATAAACGGCCGCACAAGAGATATTTCAATACTTGGAATGCACAAGTATAAAAAGCAATTACATCATAACCATTGTTTTACAAAATACAACGTTCATTTGAATGTGACATTTTTCGAGCACTGCGACTCTATTACACGAGCACCACGCATAACTTCCCCAAAATAGTGCTCGGCGGGCAACCGACTTTCGTCCGAACCCGGGGTTGCAATAGCGGTGGCATCCATCTCTGTCCAATGTGTCTTCACACGGGCAAGGGCCATCCGCGCACCTTCTATGCAGGCCGACCGCTTCACCTCCTTGATATGCGGCACCGCTCCAAGAAATTGCTGCAATAAGCCAAAATAGCTCGTCGCCTTGGGCCTCTTTGGCCAGACATGAGCCATGATATTAGTCATGGCAAGTCTGGAAAACCTGTTCAGCTCTGCCCATTCGGCCAACCGATCGGTCAACGGAAGTGAACGATCCGGACTATGGAATTGAGACCAAAATAGCTCTTCCTTCTTGTGATCCTCCTGACTCCGGAAGTGCACAACGGCATCCGCCGCACTTGCCGCTAAGTCCATATATGGATCCTCTGGACCCCACAGCTGGCCAAGTTGGGATACTTTGGATCCGTAAACCGGCGACATAGCAGAAAAGGCCTGCCAGCCACAATATCACCGGTTGGCGCAGCTCCTCCTTCATAGCCCGCATTGCAGAACGGGCATCCTTGGCCTCGGCGGTGGCCTTCCCCAGGTCTTCTCGCTCCTTTTCTAGAGCCTCATTGCGGTCGGTAGCATCCTTCAATTTCACGGCCAATTCAGCCATCTTTTTCCTGCTTAGGCAGTGTGCAGCCTTTTCGGCTTTCAACTCCTCGGCCGCCCTCGAGGCAGCCGCATCACTCCTTCGGGCTTGCTCCTTAGCTTGAGCAAGCTCGGCCCGAAGGCTCTCCACAGCAGCAGCACCGTCTGTATCACACCATATATATTGTCAGAGGCGGGCTATGGCTCCCTCAAATAAGTGACTGCGGAGAATTCATTTACCTTGCGACTCGTCAAGTCGCCGGTTGACAAGCACGATGTCTGCATCCGCCACATCAAGTTGCCGCGTTAACTCGGCAACTCCACTAGTCCGGCTAGCCCCTGGACTATACGCCACCTGCATAGGAAGGGCGACATTCAATACCTGCGATTTTGATCCTCGGCACGCTGTCGCTTTCGACAACCTACCGAGTCTCAGGGGCTACTATCTACACAGGGCGCACTTTCATGTGCAAAACTGTCAAAAAGGTGCGTCGTTTCTACGTACCTCAAACCCCGCCAGCAAACTCCTGACGGCATTATGCAATCCGCTTTCGGCGGACGAAATCCTTCCTATCACCATGCTCATCAATGCACGGTGATCTTCTGAGACGGACGCCCTCTCAAGCAGATCCTTCAGCTCCCCCGGCCGAACACTAGTCGGCGCCGAACTCTTCGGCTCTGCCGGGCTCGGGGATACCCTCCGTGACGACACTTCAGGCTCGTCCGCCCCATCCGACGGCGCGGCGGACGGAGGCGTCTCGCTCTCCATCATCTCCGGACGAAGATCCCCCGAAGACGAACTCATCTGAGAAGGTCGCAGATCCAAACTACAAGGTAAAAAAATTCGGTTATCCTCAGAAGCACAAATAGGGATGTTTTCTTATTTATGAACTCCCCTCTTTCTACTCACGGCTCGCTGGAGGGCTGATTCTTTGGAGAATATTGTACGGCCGGGATCTCCCCGGACGCAGGACCCTCTGGTGAAGATTTCTTCCCCCGCTTAGAGACTTTGGCCTCCGGGTCTTCGGAGGCGGTCCTCTTCTCCTCCTGGAGGGAGGGATTCTCGATCCCCCCTTCTTCAAGCGCCCCTTTGGGCGAGGTGATAGCTCCTCTATTTTCCCCTTCGCCTTCTTCTAAAGGCGCGGCCTCCAACATTCTGACCAGCACGGGCTCCAGTGCGGTCTCTGGGAGGGGGGCCGGACACCTTATCAGCTTTGCTTGCGCTACCCACTCCTGTTGAAGGATAACGGGTTAAAAGGCGGATTATAGATAAACAAGCAAACAGTACGTCTGGACACTGAGCTGCTTACCTGAGTATCCGGGCGATTGCAGCTTAGGCCTGCATCCTCGAACAATTCCGGACACGCCACCTGCGGTCCGAAGAACAACTTATACATCTCCACGGGTGTCGTACCCATGAAGTGTTGGAGAATCTGTGGTCCCTCCGGATTGAACTCCCATAACCGGAGAGGACGGCGTTTGCAGGGCAGAAGACGCCTGATTAGCATGACTTGCATCAGCACAACCAGATTGATCTCCCTCGCCTGGAGGTCTCGAACCTGGCCCTGCAATAGGGCACGTCTTTTGACGGCCCCCAATCAAGCCCTCGGTTGACCCACGACATCAACCGTCGTGGAGGTCCCGGGCGAAATGAAGGCGGCGACTTTTGCTTGCTTCCCTTCGGAGCGGTGATATAGAACCACTCCTGCTGCCATAAGCCGAGCTCCTCTTGGAAGGAGCCCTCGGGCCATGGGGCATCGGCCCTCCTGCTTATGGCCGCCTCGCCGCACTCCGCTTGACGCCCCTCGATCATCTTCGGCTCCACATTAAAGGTCTTCAGCCACAGGCCGAAGTGGGGGGTGACGCGGAGGAAGGCTTCGCAGATGATAATAAATGCGGAGATATGGAGGATGGACTCCGGAGCCAAGTCATGAAAATCCAGCCCGTAGTAGAACATGAGCCCTCTCATGAAGGGATCCGTCGGGAAGCCTAAACCCCGACGGAGGTGAGATACGAAGACGACGCACTCACCGGGCTCGGGAGTGGGTATGGCCTGCCCTTGGGCGGGCAACCTGTGCGAAATCTCGTAAGACAGGTACTTGGCCTCACGCAGCTTTAGCACGTCCCCCTTCGTGACGGAGGAGGGCATCCACCGGCCCTGAAGGTCGGAGCCGGACATTGTTGAAGGTCCGAAGCGCTTGAATCTGGGGCTCTGGGTGTTGGAACTCGGAGCAAGGAGAAGATTCGGTGGAAGATTGAAGAAAAGAAACCAGCCTTGGTCCTATTATAAAGATGGAGAATACCAAGAGCCGTCTCCATGACCGTTCAGGACTCGCCTTTGATAGAGGAGGCGTGGCGACGGGCGCGGTTAGGTTACCCACGTCCGTATTGATGAGAATCCCGGAATAAGGGGAACACGATCTCTGCTTCGACAAGACCTGCCAAGGAAACCGCTTCGCTAAACGTGATGAGGTGGTATAATAAAAAACGATTCAAGTAAAGGCTTGGTAGTGGCGTGACCACATGCCGCAAAATACGTCGGCATATTGAGCATGTGTACATTTTATTCTCTCTACGGTGGAATGTGGAATTTATTTTGCAGAGCTGGACACTATCCGGGTGTTCACAATCTTCTCTGGATTATTCAAGGGAGGAACCCGCCTTGCAATGCCGAACATTATGCGCGCCGGACTCATCGTCATTGAAGCCAGGTTCAGGGGCTACTGAGGGAGTCCTGGACTAGGGGGTGTCCGGACAGCCGGACTATCATCGTCCGCCGGACTCCAAGACTACGAAGATACAAGATTGAAGACTCCGTCCCGTGTCCGGATGGGACTTTCCTTGGCGTGGAAGGCAAGCTTGGCGATACGGATATGTAGATCTCCTACCATTGTAACCGACTCTGTGTAACCCTAGCCTTCTCCGATGTCTATATAAACCGGAGGGCTTTAGTCCGTAGGACACAACATACATTACAACAATCATACCATAGGCTAGCTTTAGGGTTTATCCTCCTTGATCTCGTGGTAGATCCACTCTTGTACTACCCATATCATCAATATTAATCAAGCAGGACGTAGGGTTTTACCTCCATCGAGAGGGCCCGAACCTGGGTAAAACATCATGTCCCTTGTCTCATGTTACCATCCGCCTAGACGCACAGTTCGGGACCCCCAACCCGAGATCCGCCGGTTTTGACACCGACACTCATGCAGCATGACCTTGAAGTTTCTGACGTCTTGAACACTTAGCTTGGCCACATGCTTCTTGAATTGAGTCTTCTCATAATCAATCTTGTTCTTCAGCTCAACGATGCGCTGAGCGAGAGCTAGCTCAGAAGCAATGGCGCCATTGAAAGAGACGTTGAGGCCAATGGGAAGCTGCAAATCTTCAAAGCTGAGATTGGGGGTGTCGAACCACTCATCAATGAAGTTGTGGATGATTGCCACATCGAAGAGAGGCAAGTTGTTGAAGATTTCTGCTTCTTCCTTGCTCTTTATCAGTTGCTCAAGGGCATCATCAGCAAGATCTTCATCACTGGACAGATCAATGGGTTCTTCACGCAAAATGGCAGCAGGAGTCAAGGCTTGATCATTATTCCTGACAATTTGCTTCTTCTTCTCCGTTCTCTTGGAGATACGTGATTGATCTTCAGACTGCACACTGTCTTCAGGAGGTGCAGTGGCCAGTGGCTTCGCACGAGAAGCTTTTGGAGGTGCAGCTGATCTTGAAGCCTTTGGCTTCTTTTGCTTCTGTGGCTTCGGAGGAGGAGCTGGAGCTTCATCAGTGTCAGCATCATTATCAGAATGATCTACTCTGGCACCCTGGACCAAGATGTAGGTGATGAGGCCATCGAGATTGGAGAAGGAGCCGATGACATTGGGTTCTGCATCACGGGAGCCGTCAGCACGGGGAGCAGAGGGACCAGGGTTGAAGTCCAATCCCAATGACTTCTCATTTTTCTTGGCCGAAGCCTGGGTGAACTGAAAGTTGCGCTTGAAGAGAGCATCGTCACGACACCAAAGCAATGATGTGGGATCGGCGTTCTCAGGCTGAGGTCCATGGACCATGCAAGGATAGAAGCCTTGCGCAATAGCTTCAGCTCTGTTCTTGGGTTGAAGGCCTCGATAGAGAATATCACCCCAAGGTCTCTTGATAGCATTCTTCTCTGCATATTCCTTGGTCACAAACTTGTACTTAAACCATTCTTCAGCCCAATAGCGTCGAATCCATTGGATTCGTGTCTTGCGCTGATGATAAGTTTCTTCAGGATCTGTCTTGTAGAGCTCTGCTAGGTCATCAGGCAGATCTTTGGATGTTCCTTCTCTGCGCTGTCTGCCACCCTTCCTTGCTGATTTTTCTGCAGCCATGAACTTCAAACTGAATGGCTTCAAGATGTTCAATGGCTTCAGAGACTTAGGCTTGCTGGTCAAGCAGGAACTGGCTTCAGGAGAGTTAATATGATGCTGTAAATATTCTGCAAACGAATGCAGACTATGAGAACCAAGGTATTCTCCCACGGACATGTACCTATGACAGCATTAGAGATGCGAGGGAAGGCGAAGAGGTCATATGCATTCTCAAAAGATTTTGAAGATAAATCAGTTTCAAGACATTGACCTCATGATGCGAAGACATTCACTTATGTGATGTGAGTTGGTTCTAGATTTGTACGAATCCGTGAATAAGTACAAGTGAGGAATCAAACTAGACATGTAATTCAAGTGAATAGACTAGGCAGTATGAGATGCAGACAGAATAGATCTAACACAGTGTAGGCAAAAACCACTTTCGGTAAATAGGATGAATCTTGAAGATCAAAAAGGTGGTAAAAATAGAGTTATAATTACCGCACAAAGAACTGCTAGATGGGATGAATAGGAGACCGAGCAGTTCAGCCCACCGTGCCCTAACTTGGCGACGAAGGACACCTACGGCGACGGCGGAGAGGACGATGTAGGCGGCCGGCGTGAGGATGGCATCGGAGAAGTCGCGGCAGCTAAGCGCTTTGTCGCCGGCGTCATCGAGAGCTAGCGGTGGCGCTAGGGTTTTGACGGAGGTGGAGAGGTGGAAGAAGGATTTCTTTACCGCAGGGGACAAGTATTTATAAGTAGGTGTGCGACACAGCGCAATTACGCTGGTGCCCCTGGCGGTTCACATCTGAGGGGCACGTGGCATGCATGCAACATGCTCAGAGTTGTCCCATGTTCCCACGCCCGCCAGGCATGTCGGAGAGTTGTTCCGGCTTCTCCGGATTTCAACAATAAAGATAAGTCATTTAAAACAGATTTAATGTTTGTCTCGTTGCCTTCTGCTGACTAGGACGCAGAGAAGACATTTGATAGTTTCAATAGAATGCATAGGATTTGGACAAATAGAGTTTGAGATAGAAAGGATAGAGAGGTTAGGGTCCGATCACATTCACTTAGTTCAAAGATTCAAATTGAAGACATAGCTATAAGTGAATGCTGTAGAGGACAGAACACTAGTATATATGTATCAGAAAGCAATCAAATCATCATAGTGAAGAAAATCATGAAGATAAATTGAAACTGAAGACAAACCAAATGCGAAGTCATTGCAAGTATAACGCCATGAGTGAAACACTTCAAACAGAGAAATTTGGTGGTGGCGTTACCCACCGTATAGGAAGTATTAGACCCAGACACGGCGCACAATTATCGTGGCGCTCCGAAGTCAAATTCCATGTTAATGTATTCACACTCAGAGTGTCAGTCTTCATTGATTGAAGATATACATTACTTCGTGTGTTGCACATCTAAGTCATCAACATGCATAAGTGTTAGGATGTGTGCCTGTTCACAGGACATTAGAGGATTCCAAGATATTTAGCTCACACAGTAACTTGCAAAACCTTTTCTCATCCAAGGGCTTTGTGAAGATATCTACCAGTTGCTCTTCAGTGTTGACATGAATGATGTCGATATCTTTCTTCATGACATGATCTCTGAGAAAGTGATGACGAATTTCAATGTGCTTGTCTTCGAGTGCTGGACTGGATTGTTGGCTATCTTGATGGCACTTTCGTTGTCGCAGAAGAGAGGTACTTGTTTCAGGTTGATGCCATAGTCCTTGAGAGTTTGCTTCATCCATAGAAGCTGAGAACAACAGGATCCAGCAGCAATGTATTCAGATTCAGCAGTTGAGAGTGATACACAGTTCTGCTTCTTTGAAGACCAACAGATAAGTGATCGACCAAGAAAATGACATGTGCCTGATGTAGACTTGCGATCCACCTTGTCACCAGCATAATCAGCATCCGAGAATCCAACCAAATCAAATTTTGAGCCCTTGGGATACCATAATCCAAGTGTTGGGGTGTAAGCCAAATATCGAAGAATTCGCTTCACTGCTAAGTGATGCGATTCCTTTGGTGCCGCTTGGAATCGAGCACACATGCAAACACTAAGCATAATATCTGGCCTAGATGCACATAGATAAAGTAAATAACCAATCATGGAGCGGTATACCTTTTGATCAAACTCTTTACCATTGTCGTCGGGACCAAGATGGTGTTTGGCTGGCATTGGCGTCGTGTAACCTTTGCAGTCTTCCATTCCAAACTTCTTCAGGCAATCTTTGAGGTATTTCTCTTGAGATATGAAGATGCCATTTCTTTGCTGACGAATTTGAAGACCAAGGAAGAACTTCAGCTCTCCCATCATGGACATCTGATATTGCTCTTGCATCATGTACCCAAACTCATCACTATACTTCTGGTTGGTGCAGCCGAAGATAATGTCATCCACATATATTTGGCACACAAACAGTTCACCATCATATGTCTTCGTGAAGAGTGTGGGATTGAGGGATCCAGGTTTGAAGCCTTTGCTCTTCAGGAAGTCTTTGATCGTATCATACCATGCGCGAGGAGCTTGTTTGAGGCCATACAGTTCTTTGTTTAGCTTGTACACCATATCGGGATGTTTTGGATCTTCAAAGCCAGGTGGTTGAGCTACATATACTTCTTCTTCAATCTTGCCATTGAGAAATGCACTCTTCACATCCATTTGATATAGCAAGATGTTGTGATGGTTAGCGTAGGCTAGCAGTATGCGAATAGCTTCAAGCCTAGCAACATGAGCAAATGTTTCATCGAAGTCAATTCCTTCTACTTGAGTGTATCCTTGAGCCACAAGGCGTGCTTTGTTTCTGACAACTTGACCATGCTCATCTTGCTTGTTTTGATATATCCATTTTGTTCCAATAATGTTATGCTTGCGAGGGTCAGGTCGCTTGACAAGTTCCCAAACATTATTCAGCTTGAACTGTTGAAGTTCTTCTTGCATAGCTTGAATCCATTCTGGTTCCATAAAAACTTCAGCAACTTTCTTGGGTTCTGACATTGACACAAATGAAAAGTGCCCACAGAAATTTGCTAACTGTGTTGCTCTTGAGCGAGTCAGTGGACCAGGTGCATTGATGCTATCAATTATCTTCTCAATTTGTACCTCATTTGCAACACGAGGATGAAAAATACGAAGACTTTGCTCTTGCTGATCATTGTCATCATTGGAAGGATTGTCTTCGGTCTGAGCATTGTCTTCAGGTTGATTTGGTGCAGAGATGATAAGTTCCTCTTCAGATTGTGGTTCAGAAGGCATGATTTCACCAGTTCCCATCAACTTGATGGATTTGCTTGGAGAAGCTTCGTCTAGTGTACTTGGCAGAATTTCTCTCTGTGAACCATTGGTTTCATCAAATCTCACATCCATAGTTTCAATGATTTTGTAGAGATAGAGGTTGAAGACTCTGTAGGAGTGTGAGTCCTTTCCATAGCCAAGCATGAAGCCTTCGTGAGCCTTAGGTGCAAATTTTGACTTGTGATGGGGATCCTTGATCCAGCACCTAGCACCAAATACTCTGAAGTAACTGACATTTGGCTTCTTGCCAGTAAGGAGCTCATAGGATGTTTTGTTCAGAAGCTTATGGATGTACACACGGTTGATGATATGACATGCTGTATCAATGGCTTCAGGCCAGAACTTTCTTGGTGTCTTGTATTCATCTAGCATTGTTCGAGCCATCTCAATGAAGGTTCTGTTTTTGCGCTCAACGATGCCATTTTGCTGAGGTGTGTACGGAGCAGAGAACTCATGAGTGATTCCCATTGTATCCAGATACAGATCAAGTCCGGTGTTCTTGAATTCAGTGCCATTGTCACTTCTGATATGCTTGATCTTCACACCATAATTGTTCATTGCTCGATTGGCGAAGCGTTTGAAGACATCTTGCACTTCAGTCTTGTAGAGAATTATGTGCACCCATGTGTATCTTGAGTAGTCATCAACAATTACGAAGCCATACAGACAGGCAGTTGTTGTGAGGGTGGAGTAGTGAGTAGGTCCGAATAAGTCCATTGTAACAGTTCGAAGGGTTGAGATGTTGTCATGATTGTCTTCGAGGGGTGCTTTGCCCTAGTCATCTTTCCAGCTTCGCAGGCACCGCACAAATGATCCTTCTTGAATTTGACATCTTCGATGCCTATGACATGCTTCTTCTTGACGAGTGAGTGTAAGTTCCTCATGCCAGCATGCCCCAGCCTTCGATGCTAGAGCCAGCATTCTGAAGCTTTTGTGAGAAGACATACGGCAAGCTGTGCACCTGCTGAGAAATCTACCATGTACAGATCATCTTTTTGATACCCTTCAAAGACTAGAGACTTGTCAGATTCCATTAGTACAAGGCAACAATATTTTCCGAATATCACAATCATGTTCAAGTCACAAAGCATTGAGATAGACATTAAGTTGAAACCAAGGGATTCAACAAGCATCACTTTATCCATGTGTTGATCCTTTGAGATTGCAACTCTACCTAGACCCAATACCTTGCTTTTACCAGTGTTAGCAAATGTGATGTGACTCTTGTCGGATGGACGTAAGGTTGAGTCCATGAGAAGACTTCGATCTCCAGTCATATGATTTGTGCATCCACTGTCCATAATCCATTCTGAAGCTTTTGGTGATGTACCCTACAGTGCAGTTAGGAGGATAGGCTTCACAAGAGTGTTGTGAAGCATAAGCATTTGGCACATATAGGGATTGTCACAGCTTATATCAAGATTAGGATACATAGTATGACAGGTAAGCGATTCAGATATGAAGTATATAGAATGACATTTTATCGTGCATCCTTAATATGTTTTAGGTCCCCAGCAATAGCATCGGATGCCTTTGATTGCAGGCTGGAGACCTTTCTCTGCAAAAGAAAGTTAATTCTTCTTCGCCACCCACATTTTCAGGGGTGGCTTAGAAGCAATGAGTCTAAGTGCAGCATCTGAGAATTTCGGCTTTGGAGCCCTAGCAAATAGCCTTGCAGGAGATGAATGATACTCATATGAATAAGCAGAAAAGTTCTTAGTTTTATGAACATAGCAGTCCGAAGATACATGCTCATATTCATAAGTCTGAGTATGATTTCCCTGCAAAACATTGGCGTTAGGGTGACTTAAGTGAGTCATGTATCTGTATGAAGTCTTTGGGCCATGAAGCTATAGGTCTGGGGTTTGTCTTCTTCCTTGGTGGTGTCATGACGACATTCACAGGAAGATTCTCAATGTACTGCTTAGGTACCCAGATCTTCTTCATAGGTGGTCCATTCCTGCAGTTAGTACCAATGTACTTGGCAAACACTTCACCATTCTGATTCTTGAACAACTTATAGTTTGCATCAAAGGATTCATCAATGATAATAGGATTAGCATAGGTAAAGCCAGATAAAGTGGGTGGATCTACTGAAGGTTCCTTTGCAGCAACCCATGTGGTTTTGGGGTACTGCTCAGGCTTCCAGTACGAGCCATCAACATTCATTTTCCTCTCGAACCCAACACCCTCTTTCCTAGGGTTTCGGTTCAGAATCTGCTTTTTGAGGACATCGCAGAGTGTCTGATGCCCTTTCAGACTCTTATACATCCTTGTTTCAAGCAATGTCTTCAACATAGCATTTTCATCAGCAATAGTAGTGGTATCCTCCGCTGAGGGGTTAGTAACCACATCAGTAGGTGAAGACAATGAAACAGTAGCAGCAGTGGAACATTCAGCAACAGATGTAGCGTTATCATGCTCAATGCATTTTAGACATGGTGGTTCAAATCCATGCTGAGTGGGACTGGTCTGTTGAGCGCGAAGTGACTCATTCACTTTTTGAAGATCTTCATGAGCCGCTCTCAATTTCTCAAGCTCTTGCTTCCTTTGAAGATAATCATAGGAGAGCCTTTCATAAGTAGTTGAGAGCGTTTCATGACGACTTTCAATTTATTGGTACTTAGCATGAAGATTTTTTATATCTTCAACTAAGGACTGTGAACGGGTCATTTCCGCGTCCAACAGGTCATCGCTTTTGTCTAATAGTTTTTGAGTATGTTCCATAGTCTTTTGTTGTTCGGTTGCAATTTTAGCAAGTGTTTTGTAGCTGGGCTTGGATTCACAATCAGAGTCATCTTCACTTGATGTTTGGAAGTAAGCATCATGTGATTTTACCTTGGCACCACGTGCCATGAAGCAGTAGGTGGGAGTAGGATCGTCTTCATCATTAGCTTCAGCGTTGGTGTGGAAGTCATTGTCTTCGGTGTTGAAGATTGACTTGGTAACATAGGCTGTGGCTAGAGCCAGACTTGCAACGCCAGGGTCGGACTCCTCTCCAGACTCCACCTCCGCCTCCTCAGAAGCAGACTCCTCCTCTGAAACCATTTCCTTGCCAACAAAAGCATGAGCCTTGCCAGATGAGCTCTTCTTGTATGATGAAGATTTGGAAGAAGACTTAGAAGAAGACTTTGAGGATTTCTTCTTCTTCTTGTCATCAGAATCATATTCCTTGCTCTTCTTCTTATTCTTCTCATTGTCCCACTGTGGACACTCAGATATGTAGTGACCAGGTTTCTTGCACTTGTGGCAGGTTCACTTCTTGTGATCATGGGTGGAAGCTTCATCATTCCTTGAGCTGGATCGTGAAGACTTTCTGAAGCCTTTCTTCTTAGTGAACTTCTGGAACTTCTTCACAAGCATAGCAAGTTCCTTTCCAATGTCTACAGGATCATCAGAACTGCAGTCAGATTCTTCTTCAGATGAGGAAACAACTTTTGCCTTCAAAGCATGAGTTCGGCCATAGTTTGGGCCATAGATATCTCTTTTCTCGGATAGCTAGAACTCATGTGTGTTGAGCCTCTCAAGTATATCAGACGGATCGAGTGTCTTGAAGTCAGGACGTTCTTGTATCATGAGGGCAAGGGTGTCAAAGGAGCTGTCGAGTGATCTCAGTAGTGTCTTGACGATTTCATGCTTGGTAATCTCAGTTGCGCCAAGAGCTTGAAGTTCATTTGTGATGTCAGTGAGGCGATCGAACGTGAGCTGGACATTTTCATTGTCGTTTCTCTTGAAGCGGTTGAAGAGGTTGCGAAGAACACTAATTCTTTGATCTCTCTGGGTTGATACGCCTTCGTTGACCTTGGATAGCCAGTCCCAGACTAGCTTCGACGTTTCCAGAGCACTCACACGGCCATACTGTCCTTTGGTCAGATGACCACAGATGATGTTCTTTGCAGTAGAGTCCAGTTGAATGAACTTCTTGACATCAGTAGGGGTGACACCTTCACCAGTTTTGGGAATGCCGTTCTTGACGACATACAAGAGGTCGACATCAATGGCTTCAAGATGCATACGCATCTTATTCTTCCAGTAGGGATATTCAGTTCCATCGAACACGGGGCAAGTAGCGGAGACTTTGATTATCCCTGCAGTCGACATAGCTAAACTCCAGGTGGTTAAACCGAATCACACAGAACAAGGGAGTACCTTGCTCTGATACCAATTGAAAGTGCTAGTATCGACTAGAGGGGGGGTGAATAGGCGATTCTTATGAAAGTCTTCAAAACTTGGAAGTTTCGAAGGCAAACAATCAAAATGCCCTAATTGATATGCAGCGGAAGATAAACTACTGTAAGCAAACCATAGTCAAGTATGCAATGATGTGAAAGCACAGGACTAATAGCAGCAAGTAGTAAGGATCAGGATGGAAGATAGTATGAAGCCAATCAACGATAGTAGTCAAGCAATGAAGTCAAACAGGTATGACAGACAGGCAATGACTTCACGAAGACAAACTTAAGTAAAGGAAGGAAAGGGATAGAACCAGTCGCTTGTTGAAGACATAGGATTTGTTGGACCAGTTCCAGTTGCTGTGACAACTGTACGTCTGGTTAGGGGGGCTGAGATTTAACTCAGAAGACCGTGTCTTCACCTTATTCCCCTTGAGCTAAGGACACCCAGTCCTCGCCAAATTACTCTGGTAAGTCTTCAAGGTAGACTTCCAAACCTTCACAGACTTCGTTCACCGGCAATCCACAATGACTCTTGGATGCTCAGAACGCGACACCTAACCGGCTGGAGGATTCACAGTCCTCAAGTGTAATAAGTCTTCAGGTCACACAGATAGAAAGACTTCAGTGATGCCTAACACTCTTTGGCTCTGGGTGTTTGGGCTTTGTCCTCGCAAGGATTTCTCTCTCTCAAAGACTTCGAGGTGGGTTGCTCTCAAACGACAAAAGCCGTGCACTAACTCTGAGCAGCCACCAATTTATGGTGTAGGGGGTGGGCTATTTATAGCCACTGGGCAACCTGACCTGATATGTCTGAAATGACCCTGGGTCACTAAGGAACTGACACGTGTCCCAACGGTCAGATTTCAAACACACACGACAACTTTACTTGGGCTACAAGCAAAGGTGACTCATCCAGCTCTGGATAAGATTTGCTCTCATTGTCTTCGCTCGAAGACATAGGATTTGGGTTGAGCATCACTTCGGTCACTCTGACTTAGTTCACTTGGACCCCACTTAACAGTACGGTGGTTCCTATGACTCAACAAAGAAGAAAAGGAAACAACGAAACCACACAGTCTTCGCGCTCCATAGTCTTCACGTAATGTCTTCTCATGTCATAGTCTTCAATATGAATATATTCTCATACCACCATTGTCTTCAATGTCTTCATACATTTTTAGGGGTCATCGTCGATAGGTAAACTGAATCAATGAGGGACACTACCCGAGTTATCCTGCAATTCTCACAAACGCATTAGTCCCTCAACCAACTTTGTCGTCAATACTCCAAAACCAACTAGGGGTGGCACTAGATGCACTTACAAATATGTAAGCAGCTTCACCAAGGTTTTCATTGAAAACTTCTTATTCAATTATCCTTTTATGCTATCCAGAAATTCTATATCATTTCCAATCAGCAATATGTCATCCACATATAATATCAAAAATGCTAGAGAGCTCCCACTCACTTTCTTGTAAATACAGGCTTCACCATAAGTATGTATAAAACCATATGCTTTGATCACCTTATCAAAGCATATATTCCAACTCCGAGATGCTTACACCAGTCCATAGATGGATCGCTTGAGCTTGCACACTTTGTTAGCACCTTTAGGATTGACAAAACCTTCTGGTTGCATCATATACAACTCTTCTTTGAGATATCCATTAAGGAATGCAGTTTTGCATCCATTTGCCAGATTTCATAATGTGGCAGTTGCTAACATGATTCAGACAGACTTAAGCATCGCTACGGGTGAGAAAGTCTCATCGTAGTCAACTCCTTGAACTTGTCGAAAACCTTTTGCAACAAGACGAGCTTTGCAGACAATAACATTACCATCAGCGTCAGTCTTCTTCTTGAAGATCCATTTATTCTCTATGGCTTGCTGATCATCAGGTAAGTCAACCAAGGTCCATACTTTGTTCTCATACATGGATCCTATCTCAGATTTCATGGTCTTAAGCCATTTTGCGGAATTTGGGCTCATCATCGCTTCCTCATAGTTCGTAGGTTCGTCATGGTTTAGTAACATGACCTCCAGAAAAAGTTTACTGTACCACTCTAGTGCGGATCGTGCTCTGGTTGACCTACGAGGTTTGGTAGTAACTTGATCCGAAGTTTCATGATCATTATCATTAGCTTCCTCTCTAGTTGTTGTAGGCATCACATGAACGGTTTTCTGTGATGAGCTATTTTCCAATTCGAGAGAAGGTACAATTACCTCATCAAGTTCTACTTTCCTCCCACTCACTTCTTTCGAGAGAAACTCCTTCTCTAGAAAGGATCCATTCTTAGCAAAGATCGTGCCTTCGGATCTGTGATAGAAGGTGTACCCAACATTTTCTTTTGGGTATCCTATGAAGACGCACTTCTCCGATTTGGGTTCGAGCTTATCAGGCTGAAGCTTTTTCACATAAGCATCGCCATCCCAAACTTTAAGAGACGACAACTTAGTTTTCTTGCCAAACCACAGTTCATACGGTGTCGTCTCAACGGATTTAGATGGTGCCCTATTTAATGTGAATGCAGTTGTCTCTAATGCATAACCCCAAAATGATAGTGGTAAACCGGTAAGAGACATCATAGAATGCACCATATCTAATAAAGTATGATTACGACGTTTCCATCACGCTGTGGTTTTCTAGGTGGCATGCGCTATGAAACTATTCCACCTTGTTTTAAATGAAGGCTAAACTCGTAACTCAAATATTCGCCTCCGCGATCAGATCGTAGAAACTTTTATTTCTTGTTACGATGATTCTCCACTTCACTCTCAAATTCTTTGAACTTTTCAAATGTTTCAGACTTGTGTTTCATTAAGTAGATATACCCATATCTGCTCAAATCATCTGTGAAGGTCAGAAAATAATGATACCCGCCGCGTGCCTCAACACTCATCAGATCACATACATCGGTATGTATTGTTTCCAATAAGTCATTGGCTCGCTCCATTGTTCCAGAGAACAGAGTTTAAGTAATATTGCCATGAGGCATTGTTCGCAAGTATCAAATGATTCATAATCAAGTGATTCCAAAAAATCCATCTGCATGGAGTTTCTTCATGCACTTTACACCAATATGACTTAAATGACAGTGCCACAAGTATGTTGCACTATCATTATTAACTTTGCATCTTTTGGCAGCAATATTATGAATATGTCACTGGTACGCGTCTGTGCTATACAAACAGTTTTTAACCCCTTTCCGCGACGGCATTTGGAACCGTCACCAAGTGAGTGTGGGCAATAGGGGGGTCCTTCCCACACGACCCAGAAACCGCCGGGGATAGGGAGCCAAGATGCATGTACAGTACTCCATTCGTTTGTGCTCGCATTGCCATCGTAGTCGGTATTCTGTGGTGCTACATTTACGATATGCGGCCCATCACAAACGGTTCACTATTATAGAACGTGTATGATAAGCATACAATCACACACATTCACTTTTCACAAACCGTATGCGATAACCAATTAAGAAGATTAGCTAATCGTCGTACGAGTGTCGGATAGGATTACGAAACGTCGGACCGTCGTAACATTGTCGTACACGACAACTATCACACACGCTATTCTGTGGTGCAATGTTTACGATGCATACTTCATCAGAAATAGTTCATGGTTGGGAATCGTGTACGATAAGGCAACTATCGCACACGCTATTCTGTGGTGCAACATTTAGGATGCATACTTCATCAGAAACAGTTCATGGTTGCGAATCGTGTATGATAAGGCAACTGTCGCAAACGGTTAGTTTGCCAGCATCGTTTTTGATATTATCTGACATCGCACACGCTTTGCTATCGGCAACTGTGTGCACACTTCACATGTTTCCTCTCTGTGAACTATCTCAGATTATGGTGTATATCTCAAATGTTTGTGTTTTACCAACCGTGTGCGCCGTAACAACCTGGAGAGCGTAATTTCATCATAATTTAATTGCTGCTATATCAAATTCAAATTGAAATTGATATTGAATTTGAATTTGAATGTATGATATAACTTTATTTATATCCATCAGGTTCAGACAACCAATGCATTATTGGTATCATAGGTACACATCAAGAATTACATAAGAACCAAATAAAGAATGATGAACCACAGTTGCATACTTGTACTATTAAAGACGGTAAAGAAAGAGGTGAAATAGATTCTGGTTGCTGAACAAGGTGAAGCGGAATGCCCATATTGTGCCCTCCTCCATGCAGAAGGCACGCACGACTCTAGTCCAACCCCTTGTGATGGCCAACCGCCCATCCTTCACGGTCTTCATGAAAATATCTAGATAATCATTGTGTTCTGGTAGAAATACTTTAACCTTTGCATGCCCACCAATCATGTAGTTTGAGAGGTAATATTTAGTAAACTGCTTTGGGAACCACTGCAAAGGAAAAAATATTCAGACATTGTCATCTAACACAACTCATTATGGGCAATAAAAAGTAGGCTGCAGAGTTCTTACTTACCATCCTGCAGTTCGCTGTTGTATTGGATAAAGTGTAAACAAATAGTTTAATTGCCATCTTTTGACCCATTTTACTAACAATATTTATCAGCTTCCTCACTTGATGTTGGTTCATCGATATCTCATTTCCCCATACGCAGAAAGGGTCGAAGCGCGGATCTTTACCAATGACATATGTACCTAAAAGCACCAAGTTAGTATTAGAAGCTAAACACCAATTGCACAATGATGTAGTACAACACTCTTTTATAATATCCTATAACATCCAATGTACTCACATATTAGATGAATTAACATCTTATATTATGGGCCAAAAGGAGTTTATTGCATTCTTACAAATTATCGGCTGATTAACTGCTACTGTATCCATGGGTTAGAGTTAGTTTGAGCTAGTTCAGGCTCAAATAGCCCTAAAGTATATCTAAACATGAGGGGTAGTTTGAGCTAGTTGCATCTATAACCTGTTGGGGAACGTTGCAGAAAATAAAAAATTTCTACGCTTCACCAAGATCAATCTATGGAGTCATCTAGCAACGAGATAGAGGAGTGCATCTACATACCCTTGTAGATCGCGCGGAAGCGTTCAAGAGAACGGGGTTGAGGGAGTACTCGTCGTGATCCAAATCACCGATGATCCTAGTGCCGAACGGGCGGCACCTCCGCATTCAACACATGTATGGTTGGGAAGACGTCTCCTCCTTCTTGATCCAGCAAAGGGGAGGGAGAGGTTGATGGAGATCCAGCAGCACGACGGCGTGGTGGTGGAAGCAGCGGCGATCTCGGCAGGGCTTCGCCAAGCACTACGAGAGGGAGAGGTGTTGCAGAGGGAGAGGGAGGCGCCAAGAGCAAGGGTGCGGCTGCCCTCCCTCCCCCTCTTTATATA
>NC_041391.1:236533451-236552524 GCF_002162155.2 Triticum dicoccoides
GGGGGGCGGCGGCCAAGGGGGTGGCTTGCCCCCCAAGCCAAGTGGGTGCGCCCCCCACCCCTAGGGTTTCCAACCCTAGGCATAGGGGGGCCCAAGGGGGGGCGCACAAGCCCACCAGGGGCTGGTTCCCCTCCCACTTCAGCCCATGGGGCCCTCTGGGATAGGTGGCCCCACTCGGTGGACCCCTGGGACCCTTCCGGTGGTCCCGGTACAATACCGGTGAACCCCGAAACTTTCCCGACGGCCGACACTAGACTTCCCATATATAATTCTTCACCTCCGGACCATTCCGGAACTCCTCGTGACGTCCGGGATCTCATCCGGGACTGCGAACAACTTTCGGGTTACCGCATACTATTATCTCTACAACCCTAGCGTCACCGAACCTTAAGTGTGTAGACCCTACGGGTTCGGGAGACATGCAGACATGACCGAGACTACTGTCCGGCCAATAACCAACAACGGGATCTGGATACCCATGTTGGCTCCCACATGTTCCATGATGATCTTATCGAATGAACCATGATGTCGAGGATTCAAGTAATCCCGTATACAATTCCCTTTGTCAATCGGTACGTTACTTGCCCGAGATTCGATCGTCGGTATCCTAATACCTCGTTCAATCTCGTTACCGGCAAGTCACTTTACTTGTATCGTAATGCATGATCCCGTGACTAACCACTTAGTCACTTTGAGCTCATTATGATGATGCATTACCGAGTGGGCCCAGAGATACCTCTCCGTCATACGGAGTGACAAATCCCAGTCTCGATCCATGTCAACCCAACAGACACTTTCGGAGATACCTGTAGTATACCTTTATAGTCACCCAGTTATGTTGTGACGTTTGGTACACCCAAAGCACTCCTATGGCATCCGGGAGTTACACGATCTCATGGTCTAAGGAAATGATACTTGACATTGGAAAAGCTCTAGCAAACGAACAACACGATCTTGTGCTATGCTTAAGATTGGGTCTTGTCCATCACATCATTCTCCCAATGATGTGATCCCGTTATCAATGACATCCAATGCCCATGGTCAGGAAACCGTGACCATCTATTGATAGACGAGCTAGTCAACTAGAGGCTCACTAGGGACATATTGTGGTCTAAGTATTCACACATGTATTATGATTTCCGGATAACACAATTTTAGCACGAATAAAAGACAATTATCATGAACGAGGAAATATAATAATAACCATTTTATTATTGCCTCTAGGGCATATTTCCAACAGTCTCCCACTTGCACTAGTTAATAATCTAGTTACATTGTGATGAATCGAACACCCATAGAGTTCTGGTATTGATCATGTTTTGCTCGCGGAAGAGGTTTAGTCAACGAATCTGCGACATTCAGATCTGTATGCACTTTGCAAATATCTATTTCTCCATCTTGAACATTTTCACGAATGGAGTTGAAGCGACGCTTGATGTGCCTGGTCTTCTTGTGAAACCTGGGCTCCTTGGCAAGGGCAATAGCTCCAGTGTTGTCACAGAAGAGTGTGATCGTCCCCGACACATTGGGTATGACTCCTAGGTCGGTGATGAACTCCTTCACCCATATTGCTTCATGTGCTGCCTCCGAGGCTGCCATGTACTCCGCTTCACATGTAGATCCCACCACAACGCTTTGCTTGCAACTGCACCAGCTTACTGCCCCACCATTCAAAATATACACGTATCCGGTTTGTGACTTAGAGTCATTCAGATCTATGTCGAAGCTAGCGTCGACGTAACCCTTTACGACGAGCTCTTCATCACCTCCATATACGAGAAACATATCCTTAGTCCTTTTCAGGTACTTCAGGATGTTCTTGACCGCTGTCCAGTGTTCCATGCTGGGATTACTTTGGTACCTTCCTACCAAACTTACGGCAAGGTTTACATCAGGTCTGGTACATGTCATGGCATACATGATAGACCCTATGGCTGAGGCATAGGGGACGACACTCATCTTTTCTCTATCTTCTGCCATGGTCGGACATTGAGCCGAGCTCAATTTCACACCTTGCAACACAGGCAAGAACCCCTTCTTGGACTGATCCATATTGAACTTCTTCAATATCTTATCAAGGTATGTGCTTTGTGAAAGACCTAGAGGCGTCTCGATCTATCTCTATAGATCTTGATGCCTAATATGTAAGCAGCTTCTCCAAGGTCCTTCATTGAAAAACACTTATTCAAGTAGGCCTTAATGCTGTCCAAAAGTTCTATATCATTTCCCATCAAAAGTATGTCATCCACATATAATATGAGAAATGCTATAGAGCTCCCACTCACTTTCTTGTAAACGCAGGCTTCTCCATAAGTCTGCATAAACCCAAACGCTTTGATCATTTCATTAAAGCGAATGTTCCAACTCCGAGATGCTTGCACCAGCCCATAGACGGAGCGCTGGAGCTTGCATACCTTGTTAGCATTCTTAGGATCGACAAAACCCCCTGGCTGCAGCATATAAATTTCTTCCTTAAGATGGCCGTTGAGGAATGCCGTTTTGACGTCCATTTGCCATATCTCATAATCATAGTATGCGGCAATTGCTAACATGATTCGGACGGACTTCAGCTTCGCTACGGGAGAGAAAGTCTCATCGCAGTCGACCCCTTGAAGTTGTCGATAACCCTTAGCGACAAGTCGAGCTTTATAGATGGTAACATTACCATCCGCGTCCGTCTTCTTCTTAAAGATCCATTTGTTTTCTATCGCTCGCCGATCATCGGGGAAGTCTGTCAAAGTCCATACTTTGTTTTCATACATGGATCCAATCTCGGATTGCATGGATTCAAGCCATTTGTTGGAATCTGGGCCCGCCATTGCTTCTTCATAGTTCGAAGGTTCATCATTGTCTAACAACATGATTTCCAGGACAGGGTTGCCATACCACTTTGGTGTGGAACGTGTCCTCGTGGACCTACGAAGTTCAGTAGTAACTTGATCCGAAGTACCTTGATCATCATCATTAGTTTCCTCTCTAGTCGGTGCAGGCACCACAGGAACATCTTCCTGAGCTGCGCTACTTTCAAGAGGTAGTACTTCATCAAGTTCCACTTTCCTCCCACTTACTTCTTTCGAGAGAAACTCTTTCTCCAAAAAGGACCCGTTCTTGGCAACAAAGATCTTGCCCTCGGATCTTAGGTAGAAGGTATACCCAATGGTTTCCTTAGGGTATCCTATGAAGACGCATTTTTCCGACTTGGGTTCGAGCTTTTCAGGTTGAAGTTTCTTGACATAAGCATTGCATCCCCAAACTTTTAGAAACGACAGCTTAGGTTTCTTCCCAAACAATAATTCATACGGTGTCGTCTCAACGGATTTAGACGGTGCCCTATTTAAAGTGAATGTAGCTATCTCTAGAGCGTATCCTCAAAATGATAGCGGTAAATCGGTGAGTGACATCATATATCATACCATATCCAATAGAGTGCGATTACGACGTTCGGACACACCGTTACACTGAGGTGTTCCAGGCGGCGTGAGTTGCAAAACGATTCCACATTTCCTTAAGTGCGTACCAAATTCATGACTTAAATATTCTCCCCCACGATCTGATCGTAAGAACTTTATCTTTTGGTCACGTTGATTCTCTACCTCATTCTGAAATTCCTTGAACTTTTCAAAGGTCTCAGACTTGTGTTTCATTAAGTAGACATACCCATATCTACTCAAGTCGTCAGTGAGAGTGAGAACATAACGATATCCTCCGCGAGCCTCAACGCTCATTGGACCGCACACATCAGTATGTATGATTTCCAATAAGTTGGTTGCTCGCTCCATTGTTCCGGAGAACGGAGTCTTGGTCATTTTGCCCATAAGGCATGGTTCGCATGTGTCAAACGATTCGTAATCAAGAGACTCTAAAAGTCCATCAACATGGAGCTTCTTCATGCGTTTGACACCAATGTGACCAAGGCGGCAGTGCCACAAGTATGTGGGACTATCGTTATCAACTTTACATCTTTTGGTATTCACACTATGAATATGTGTAACATCACATTCGAGATTCATTAAGAATAAACCATTGACCAGTGGGGCATGACCATAAAACATATCTCTCATATAAATAGAACAACCATTATTCTCGGATTTAAATGAGTAGCCATCTCGCATTAAACGAGATCCATATACAATGTTCATGCTCAAAGCTGGCACTAAATAACAATTATTGAGGTTTAAAACTAATCCCGTAGGTAAATGTAGAGGTAGCGTGCCGACGGCGATCACATCGACCTTGGAACCATTCCCGACGCGCATCGTCACCTCGTCCTTCGCCAGTCTCCACTTTTTCTGCAACTGCTGCTTTGAGTTACAAATATGAGCAACCGCACCGGTATCAAATACCCAGGAGCTACTACGAGTACTGGTAAGGTACACATCAATTATATGTATATCACATATACCTTTAGTGTTGCCGGCCTTCTTGTCCGCTAAGTATTTGGGTCAGTTCCGCTTCCAGTGTCCCTTTCCCTTGCAATAAAAGCACTCAATCTTAGGCTTGGGTCCATTCTTTGGCTTCTTCCCGGCAGCTGGCTTACCGGGCGCGGCAACTCCCTTGCCGTCCTTCTTGAAGTTCTTCTTACCCTTGCCTTTCTTGAAACTAGTGGTTTTATTGACCATCAACACTTGATGTCCCTTTTTGATTTCCACCTTTGCTGATTTCAGCACTGAAAATACTTCAGGAATAGTTTTCACCATCCCCTGCATATTGTAGTTCATCACAAAGCTCTTGTAGCTAGGTGGGAGCGACTGGAGGATTCAGTCAATGACCGCCTCGTCCGGGAGGTTAATCTCCAGCTGGGACAAGCGGTTGTGCAACCCAGACATTTTGAGTATGTGCTCACTGACAGAACTATTTTCCTCCATCTTACAACTGTAGAACTTGTCGGAGACTTCATATCTCTCGACCCGGGCATGAGCTTGGAAAACCATTTTCAGCTCTTCGAACATCTCATATGCTCTGTGTTGCTCAAAATGCTTTTGGAGCCCCGGTTCTAAGCTGTAAAGCATGCCGCACTGAACGAGGGAGTAATCATCAGCACGTGACTACCAAGTGTTCATAACATCTTGGTTCTCTGGGATGGGTGCTTCACCTAGCGGTCCTTCTAGGACATATGCTTTCTTGGCAGCTATGAGGATGATCCTCAGGTTCCGGACCCAGTCCGAATAGTTGCTGCCATCATCTTTCAGCTTGGTATTCTCTAGGAACGCGTTGAAGTTGAGGTTGACATGAGCGTTGGCCATTTGATCTACATGACATTTTGCAAAGGTTTTTAGACTAAGTTCATGATAATTAAGTTCATCTAATCAAATTATTTAATGAAATCCCACTCAGATTAGACATCCCTCTAATCATCTAAGTGATACATGATCCGACTCGACTAGCCCATGTCCGATCATCACGTGAGATGGACTAGTCATCATCGGTGAACATCTCCATCTTGATCGTATCTTCCATACGACTCATGTTCGACCTTTCGGTCTCTTGTGTTCCAAGGCCATGTCTGTACATGCTAGGCTCATCAAGACCCGTTGTATGTGAACGTTAGAATCTATCTCACTTGATCATCACGTGGTGCTTTGAAACAATGAACTTTCGCAACGGCGCACAGTTAGGGGGAACACTTTCTTGAAATTATTATAAGGGATCATCTTATTTACTACCTTCGTACTGAGCAAATAAGAAGCAAAACATGATAAACATCACATGCAATCAAATAGTGACATGATATGGCCAATATCATATTGCTCCTTTGATCTCCATCTTCGGGGCGCCATGATCATCTTCGTCACCGGCATGACACCATGATCTCCATCATCATGATCTCCATCATCGTGTCTTCATGAAGTTGCACGCCAACGATTACTTCTACTTCTATGGCTAACATGTTTAGCAATAAACTAAAGTAATTTACATGGCGTTATTCAATGACACGCAGGTCATACAAAAAATAAAGACAACTCCTATGTCTCCTGCCGGTTGTCATACTCATCGACATGCAAGTCGTGATTCCTATTACAAGAACATGATCAATCTCATACATCACATATATCATTCATCACATCTTTTGGCCATATCACATCACAAGGCATATGCTGCAAAAACAAGTTAGACGTCCTCTAATTGTTGTTGCATGTTTTACGTGGCTTCTATAGGTTGCTAGCAAGAAAGTTTCTTACCTACGTAAAACCACAACGTGATAAGCCAATTTCTATTTACCCTTCATAAGGACCCTTTTCATCGAATCCGCTCCAACTAAAGTGGGAGAGACAGACACCTGCTAGCCACCTTATGCAACTAGTGCATGTCAGTCGGTGGAACCTGTCTCACGTAAGCGTACGTGTAAGGTCGGTCCGGGCCGCTTCATCCCACGATGCCGCCGAAGCAAGATAAGACTAGTAGTGGTAAGAAAATTGACAACATCTACGCCCACAACAAGTTTGTGTTCTACTCGTGCATAGTAACTATGCATAAACCTGGCTCTGATACCACTGTTGGGGAATGTTGCAGAAAATAAAAAATTTCTATGCTTCACCAACATCAATCTATGGAGTCATCTAGCAACGAGATAGAGGAGTGCATCTACATACCCTTGTAGATCACGCGGAAGCGTTCAAGAGAACGGGGTTGAGGGAGTCGTACTCGTTGTGATCCAAATCACCGATGATCCTAGTGCCGAACGGAAGACACCTCCACGTTCAACACACGTACGGTTGGGAAGACGTCTCCTCCTTCTTGATCCAGCAAGGGGGAGGGAGAGGTTGATGAGATCCAGCAGCACGACGGCGTGGTGGTGGAAGCAGCGGCAATCTCGGCAGGGCTTCGCCAAGCACTACGAGAGGGAGAGGTGTTGCAGAGGGAGAGGGAGGCGCCAAGAGCAAGGGTGCGGCTGCCCTCCCTCCCCCTCTTTATATAGGGCCAAGGGGGGCCTGGAGATGGGATCTCAAGGGGGGGCGGCGGCCAAGGGGGTGGCTTGCCCCCCAAGCCAAGTGGGTGCGCCCCCCACCCCTAGGGTTTCCAACGCTAGGCGCAGGGGGCCCAAGGGAGGGCGCACCAGCCCACAAGGGGCTGGTTCCCCTCCCACTTCAGCCCATGGGGCCCTTCGGGATAGGTGGCCCCACCCGGTGGACCCCCTTGACCCTTCCGGTGGTCCCGGTACAATACCGGTGAACCCCGAAACTTTTCCGACGGCCGAAACTGGACTTCCCATATATAATTCTTCACCTCCGGACCATTCTGGAACTCCTCGTGACGTCCGTGTCTCATCCGGGACTCTGAAAAACTGTCGGGTTATCGCATACTATTATCTCTACAACCCTAGCGTCACCGAACCTTAAGTGTGTAGACCCTACAGGTTCGGGAGACATGCAGACATGACCGAGACGAATCTCCGGCCAATAAACAACAGCGGAATATGGATACCCATGTTGGCTCCCACATGTTCCATGATGATCTCATCGAATGAACCATGATGTCGAGGATTCAAGTAATCCCGTATACAATTCCCTTTGTCAATCGGTACATTACTTGCCCGAGATTCGATCGTCGGTATCCTAATACCTCGTTCAATCTCGTTACCGGCAAGTCACTTTACTCGTACCGTAATGCATGATCCCGTGACTAACCACTTAGTCACTTTGAGCTCATTATGATGATGCATTACCGAGTGGGCCCAGAGATACCTCTCCGTCATACGGAGTGACAAATCCCAATCTCGATCCGTGTCAACCCAACAAACACTTTCGGAGATACCTGTAGTATACCTTTATAGTCACCCGGTTACATTGTGACGTTTGGTACACCCAAAGCACTCCTACGGCATCCGGGAGTTACACGATCTCATGGTCTAAGGAAATGATACTTGACATTGGAAAAGCTCTAGCAAACGAACTACACGATCTTGTGCTATGCTTAGGATTGGGTCTTGTCCATCACATCATTCTCCCAATGATGTGATCCCGTTATCAATGACATCCAATGTCCATGGTCAGGAAACCGTGACCATCTTTTGATAGACGAGCTAGTCAACTAGAGGCTCACTAGGGACATGTTGTGGTCTAAGTATTCACACATGTATTACGATTTCCAGATAACACAATTTTAGCATGAATAAAAGACAATTATCATGAATGAGGAAATATAATAATAACCATTTTATTATTGCCTCTAGGGCATATTTCCAACATAACCCACCCCAAAAAACTATCCAACCCAAGAGGTGCTAATTGGAGCTAGTTATCCTAGTGCATTTATTGTCAATCTAAGTATCTAACCCTGTCATCCAAACACCTCTTTGGATGGAGTTAGTTCAGGGTTAGTCATGAGCTAGAAACTAACTTTAACCTCTAAGCTAAGTTGAGTATCCAAACATGGTTGTGTTGTTGTTGTTGCTGCTGCTCTTCTACGGCCTTGTTTGGATACTCTAACTTAGCTAGAGGTTGGAGCTAGTTTCTAGCTCATGACTAACCCTGAACTAACTCTAGCCAAAAAGGTGTTTGGATGACAGAGTTAGATTGACAATAAATGCACTAGGAAAACTAGCTCCAACTAGCACCTCTTGGGTGGGATAGTTTTTTTGGGTGAGTTACATGCAACTAGCTCAAACTAGCCCTCATGTTTGGATACTTTAGGGCTATTTGAGCCCAAACTAGCTCAAACTAACTCTAACCCATGGATCCAAACAGGGCCCACGTGTATCTAGACATCATCAGAACATTAAGGTGACACTCTTCCTTGTTGCTATGTAGCCTAGGATTGCATATGTAGACATTAAGTACAGTGCATGTTGCTATGTAGCCTCAGATATATTACATATGGCCCTAGTTAACCTAACAATAAACGGGTTGCAGATATATTCAGTTAAAAGTCCCATTCACCGATTAGTCCCTTATCAGCCCCCGGCCTATATGGTACCAGCTACCTATATCCTGAACAGTGAGCATATGTAAGCCATGGGATGAAACTAACCTCGATGGAAAACAACAGTCGTTCCCAAAATTGTCCTGTGTAGGTACATCGAGAAGCATGTTAAGCACAACAGGCTAAACATCAACCAAAATTATCCATGGCAGACAGAATAATCTCCAAAAGATAGCTTCAGTGTGCAGGTTTAAGCATGCTAGTAAAGCAAAACAAGTGAAAAGGTGTGTTAACTACAACATGCCTAACATTTAACAACAAGCAAACATAGTCATCCAAACTAGTATTGTGCCGGTCTAAGTACACTAGTTATTGTTAAATAAAAATGGAAATGTGTGTTTGACTACAAGATGCAGCAACCAAATGTAGTCATTCTTGCCCTTTTTGTTTCAGCTTCGCTTGGATTTTAATCACCTATGGATTCGCTTCAGTGGTGAAGTTGTTTCTACGAATCAGCTTCACCACCAAAGTACACATTGGGGTGCTTTAGGAAATTGCACTAAAAATGACCCAAATCCAGTTCAGCTTCACTGGCAAAGCTGATTCCAAATAGTTGTTTGTGTCGGATTCCAGATTCGGCTTCACTGGCAAAGCTAAATCTGCTCCCAGAATCCAAAACAAACAGGTCCATAGTGGTATTGTTGAAACTGGTACTGATGAAATTGAATTGCACAGTTCATACTTGCACATATAGAACATCACATTGTGAATAACTGGAATAAACAAGGCATACTACGAACAACCAAAGATAGCATTTGAAACTGGACATATGCTAACTACAAACAATAGAACAATCAAAAAACTTTAAAAGAGGCATATGCTAGCTATAACAGGCTTCACAACAAGCAAATATATGCATTCCTATCGGTATGTTTAAAACTAGATTGATGAAATGTACTGCACAGTAAATAATTGCACATACGGAGCATCGCATTGTGAACAACTGAAATAAACAAGGCATACTGCAAACAACCAGATATAGCAATTAAAACTGGACATATTCTCACTAGACTACAAAAGGGACTCAACAAAACAAATCATGGGTTTCCCCTTGTGAAGAGGCACGGCAAAACAAATCATGGGTTTCCTCACTTGTCATAGATGGGCTCGTTCCCGTGGGAAGAGCATAGACCCTGGATGCGCTCCATGTTGTCGCAGATGGGCTCCTTCCCCTTGGAAGAGCATGGCTGTAGGGTGCCCTCCCTGATGTTGCAGACGGGCTCTTTCCCCTTGGAAGAGCAGATGGGCTCTTTCCCCTTGGAAGAGCCCGAGAGGGTGCCCTCCTTGTGGTCGCCATCGATGAGGTCTAACTTGGAAGCTGTGGATCCCAAGCCAGCGTCGCAGAACATGTCCTTCAGAAATGACAAAAGGGGCTCGATGGCGATGTAGGATGGCAAGTTGTTGACAGCGAGCTAGAGGAGAACAGCGGCGAGGCCATGGATGAGATCAACGGTGGTTGAACCCGAGGGGTTGGGGGTGTGCCACTTAACCTGCCATCGCTGTCTATGACCTTGATGTCGTAGCCGGCGGCCGAGACATGCCCGCATACTCTAGCCCGCTGCTTGAGTGCCTGCCGCCAGTAATGGTCGTCAGCTTCCTCGGTGGTGTCGGGCGAAGAGACCACGATACACCTCTTTTGGGCCAGTCGCTCCTCGAGCTCCACGGGAAGCATAGCCATGCTTAGGCTGCAATGCTCTGGAGTGGGGGATGGGGATAGGGATGGGGATCTGTGGGAAAAGGGGTGTTTGGCAGGCGTCATCTAAGAAACTCAGGGCGGCCTTGGTATGGAGATCAGTGGGTTAGCTGCACGGGAAAACCGGCAGATGTTGACAATGGAGGTCTCGCGGCGGCGGTGGCAGGGACCTTGCTAGGGTTTCGAATGAGGGAGGGTGTGTGTGTGTGCGCGCGCGCGACCGAGGAGGTTTTGGTGTGTGTGTGTGTGTATGTGTGTGTGTGTGGAGGGGGGCGGGGTGTGTTTGAGGAAATGACGCGGGTACTGAAAATTTTACTACACGGGAGTGAAATGCCAGGGATATTGAAAATTTTGATGATGATGATCGCACACGGTCCGGAGATAACAACCGTGTGTTATGAAACAGAAAAACCCTCCTCAAGGCGGGCAGATATTTTCCAAGGGCAGGCGGAATTGCGAACAAGAAACATCGCGCACGGTCCGGGATAACAATTGTGTGTTATGAAACAGAAAAACCCTCCTTGAGGCGGGTAGATATTTTCTAGGGATGCAGGTGGGATTGGGAAGAAGAAACATCGCACACGGTCTAGAGATAACAATCGTGTGTTATGAAACAGAAAAACCCTCGAGGCGGGCAGATATTTTTGAGAGGGCGAGCCTCGTGGAGCCCAATGTACTATGCGGATGTGTGTGTGATAGGGGCACCAGCATGGCACACGGTCAGTTTGAGTGAACCGTGTTTGTTGCGTCATCCGACTTGTCTAATGTTCATAAATTTGGCAAAAAATGACGCAGGAGAGGGTCAAAACACGAACACACTTGCATGTGGACCAAATTTATATGTATGAAAAGGGTGGCTTGATTTTCAAATACCAAATGCAACTTCGATGTCGCACCTATCTCGCAAAGCGCACGGTATTGCTTGCCCCCCTCGTGTCGGCACGAAGGGAATCCTAAGCTATGAATGCATGCCCCCCCAACCGAGGCTCACCTAGCAAAGTGTGAAGTAGCTAGTAGCCCCCTCCCCTCGTGTCGGCACGAAGGGAATCCTAAGCTATGAATGGATGCCCCCCCAACCATGGTTCACCTATAAAATTGTGAAGTAGCTAGCATCCCCCCTCGTGTCTCCATGAAAGGAATCCTAAGCTATGAATGCATGCCCCCCCAACTGAGGCTCACCTAGCAAAGTGCGAAGAAGCTAGCAGCCCCTGTTGGGGAATGCGGTAATTTCAAAAAAATTCCTAGGATCACGCAAGATCTATATAGGTGATGCATAGCAACAAGAGGGGAGAGTGTGTCTACGTACCCTCGTAGACCGAAAGTGGAAGCGTTTCAATAACGTGATTGATGTAGTCGAACTTCTTCGCGATCCAACCGATCAAGTACCAAACGCACGACACCTCCGCGTTCAGCACACGTTCAGCTCGATGACGTCCCTCGTGCTCTTGATCCAGTTGAGGACGAGGGTGAGTTCCGTCAGCATGATGGCATGGCGACGGTGATGATGATGCTACCGGCACAGGGCTTCGCCTAAGCACTATGATGGTATGATCGAGGTGTGTAATTGTGGAGGGGGGCACCGCACACGGTTAAGAGAAACTTGTGTGTCTTTGGGGTGCCCCCTGCCCACGTATATAAAGGAGGGAGGGAGAGAGGCCGGTGCTCTAGGGGTGCGCCTAGACTATGGAGTCCTACTAGGACTTCCAAGTCATAGTAGGAATCCCTTTCCCTTTTGGAGTAGGAGAGAAGGAAAGAGGGAAAGAGAGAGGGAGTAGGAAAGGGCAAGGGGGGCGCTGCCCCCTTCCCCTAGTCCAATTCGGACCCATGGGGGGGCACCTCCCCTTTGGCATGCCTCCTCCTTTCCCGTATGGCCCAATAAGCCCCATTACTTCTCCCGGTGAATTCCCGTAACCCCCCGGTACTCCAAAAAATACCCGAATCACTCGGAACCTTTCTGATGTCCGAATATAGCCTTACAATATATTGATCTTTACGTCTCAACCATTTCAAAACTCCTCGTCACGTCCGTGATCTCATCCGGCACACCGAACAAATTTCGGTCATCAAAACACATAACTCATAATACAAATCGTCATCGAACGTTAAGCGTGCGGACCCTACGGGTTTGAGAACTATGTAGACATGATCGAGACACATCTCCGATCAATAACCAATGGCGGAACCTGGATGCTCATATTGGATCCTACATTTTCTACGAAGATCTTTATCGGTCAAACCGCATAACAACATACATTGTTCCCTTTGTCATCGGTATGTTACTTGCCCGAGATTCGATCGTTGGTATCATCATACCTAGTTCAATATCGTTACCGGCAAGTAACTTTACTCGTTCCATAATACTTCATCTCGCAACTAACTCATTAGTCACATTGCTTGCAAGGCTTATAGTGATGAGCATTACCGAGAGGGCCCAGAGATACCTCTCCGAAACACGGAGTGAGAAATCCTAATCTCGATCTATGCCAACCCAACAAACACCTTCAGAGACACCTGTAGAGCATATTTATAATCAACCAGTTATGTTGTGACGTTTGATATCACACAAGGTGTTCCTCCGGTATTCGGGAGTTGCATAATCTCATAGTCTAAGGAACATGTATAAGTCATGAAGAAAGCAGTAGCAATGAAACTGTAACGGTCATAATGCTAAGCTAATGGATGGATCATGTCCATCACATCATTCTCCTAATGATGTGATCCCGTTCATCAAATGACAACACATGTCTATGGTTAGGAAACATAACCATCTTTGATTAACGAGCTAGTCAAGTAGAGGCATGCAAGGGACACTATGTTTTGTCTATGTATTCACACATCTACTAAGTTTCCGATTAATACAATTCTAGCATGAATAATAAACATTTATCATGATATAAGGAAATATAAATAACAACTTTATTATTGCCTCTAGGCTATATTTCCTTCAGTCTCCCACTTGCACTAGAGTCAATAATCTAAATCACATCGCCATGTGATTTAACATCAATAGTTCACATATGTATGTGATTAACACCCATGCGTAGTTCACATCGTCATGTGACCAACAACCAAAGGGTTTACTAGAGTCAATAATCTAGTTCACATTGCTATGTGTTTAACACCCAAAGAGTACTAAGGTGTGATCATGTTTTTCTTATGAGAGAAGTTTAGTCAACGGGTTCATCACATTCACAACCGTATTTATTTTGCAAATATTCTATGTCTACAATGCTCTACATAGAGCTACTCTAGCTAATTGCTCCCACTTTCGATATGTATCCAGATTGAGACTTAGAGTCATCTGGATCGGTGTAAAAGCTTGCATCAACGTAACTCTTTACGACGAACTCTTTATCACCCCCATCACCCAGAAACATTTCCTTAGTCCTCACTAAGGATAATTTTGACTGCTGTCCAGTGATCTACTCTTAGATCACTATTGTACCCCCTTGCCAAACTCATGGCAAGGTACACAATAGGTCTGGTACGCATCACAACATACTTTATAGAACCTATGACTGTGGCATAGGGAATGACTTTCATTCTCTTTCTATCTTCTGCCGTGGTCGGGCTTTGAGTCTTACTCAACTTTACACCTTGTAATACAGACAAGAACTCCTTCTTTGACTTATCCATTTTGAGCCACTATTGGGAACGCGGTAATTTCAAAAAAATCCTACGATCACGCAAGATCTATCCAGGTGATGCATAGCAACGAGAGGGGAGAGTGTGTCCACGTACCCTCTAGACCGAAAGCGGAAGCGTTTCAATAACGCGGTTGATGTAGTCGAACTTCTTCGCGATCCAACCGATCAAGTACCAAACGCACGACACCTCCGCGTTCAGCACACGTTCAGCTCGATGACGTCCCTCGTGCTCTTGATCCAGTTGAGGACGAGGGTGAGTTCCATCGGCATGACGGCATGGCGACGGTGATGATGATGCTACCGGTGCAGGGCTTCGCCTAAGCACTATGTTGGTATGATCGAGGTGTGTAACTGTGGAGGGGGGCACCACACACGGTTAAGAGAAACTTGTGTGTCTTTGGGGTGCCCCCTGCCCATGTATATAAAGGAGGGAGGGAGAGAGGCCGGCCCCCTAGGGGTGCACCTAGAGTATGGAGTCCTATTAGGACTTCCAAGTCCTAGTAGGAATCCCTTTCCCTTTTGGAGTAGGAGAGAACGAAAGAGGGAAAGAGAGAGGGAGTAGGAAAGGGCAAGGGGGGTGCCGCCCCCTTCCCCTAGTGCAATTCGGACCCATGGGGGGGCGCCACCTCCCCTTTGGCCTGCCTCCTCCATTCCCGTATGGCCCAATAAGGCCCATTACTTCTCCCGGTGAATTCTCGTAACTCCCCAGTACTCCGAAAAATACCCGAATCACTCGGAATTCGGGACTCTGAACAAACTTCGGTCATCAAAACACATAACTCATAATACAAATCGTCATCGAACATTAAGCGTGCGGACCCTACAGGTTCGAGAATTATGTAGACATGATCGAGACACATCTCTGATCAATAACCAATAGCGGAACATGGATGCTCATATTGGCTCCTACATATTCTACGAAGATCATTATCGGTCAAACCGCATAACAACATACGTTGTTCCCTTTGTCATCGGTATGTTACTTGCCCGAGATTCGATTGTTGGTATCATCATACCTAGTTCAATCTTGTTACCGGCAAGTCTCTTTACTTGTTCCGTAATACTTCATCTCACAACTAACTCATTAGTCACATTGCTTGCAAGGCTTATAGTGATGAGCATTACTGAGAGGGCCCAAAGATACCTCTCCGAAACACGGAGTGACAAACCCTAATCTCGATCTATGCCAACCCAACAAACACCTTTGGAGACACCTGTAGAGCATCTTCATAATCACTCAGTTATGTTGTGACGTTTGATAGCACACAAGGTGTTCCTCTGGTATTCGGGAGTTGCATAATCTCATAGTCTGAGGAACATGTATAAGTCATGAAGAAAGCAGTAGCAATGAAACTGTAACGATCATAATGCTAAGCTAACAGATGAGTCATGTCCATCACATCATTCTCCTAATGATGTGATCCCGTTCATCAAATGACAACACATGTCCATGGTTAGGAAACATAACCATCTTTGATTAACGAGCAGGTCAAGTAGAGGCATACTAGGGACACTGTGTTTTGTCTATGTATTCACACATGTACTAAGTTTCCTGTTAATACAATTCTAGCATGAATAATAAACATTTATCATGATATAAGGAAATATAAATAACAACTTTATTATTGCCTCTAGGGCATGTTTCCTTCATCCCCCTCCCGCGTGTCGGCACGAAGGGAATCCTAAGCTATGAATGGATGCCCCCCAACTGTGGTTCACCTAGCAAAGTGCGAAGTAGCTAGCAGCTCGTTCCGGCACGAAGGGAATCCTAAGCTATGAATGCACCCGCCCCCCGAACCGAGGTTCACCTAGCAAAGTGCAAAGTAGCAGCCCCCCACCCCCCCCCACACACACACTTTTAGCCGGCGGGCGAGAGAGGCATCTCACCAAGATTGATCGTAAAACAGACCAAGAATAATCCACCTTGGTCGTACAACCTCTCTCTTGTTGCTGGTCAAAGTGATGGTCATCCATGCGACCCCCAGATAGGCTAGTCGCCAATAATCATGCAAGTAGCTAGTCCCCGAAGACAACTACTGCATACGTGTGGCCCAAACATATGTATGGATCAGGTGTGTTTTTAGTACATGATGGAGCAACTTTGATGTGGCACCGTGATTTCGAACTAGAAATCCCCACACAGAGTGAGGGTTAGGTTGATGATGCATATGTATGTTACACCACACTTCAAGCCAATGATGGGGATTCATGCATGCATGCGTGCATAGTATATGCGCTCAAACTTTAATTAGGTCTGAATCTCACGATGACCTATACTACGATAACATGAACCAAATGAAGAATCCATCGTGGTAACCTATCTTGTTGTCGGTCAAGGTGATCATGGATGTCCACACGGGCCCACGAATATATAGGCTTGTCGCCGATAACCATGCGAGGTAGTGTACCGTTCGAAGACAACCACTACATGCATATGTATGGAGGTGATGCATGCATGTTTGAATACCATTTCACAACATTGATGTGGCACGTGCGTCGAAATCATACACTCTCCCCACGCACAACGAGATTGGTTCATGACGCATAGTTGTACTAGCCACTTCGACTCGATGGGAAGGATTCATGCGTACACATGCATGCGTGTGCGCTCATATATATATACCATATTTATAAGCAAAAAAAAATAACCCCTTCCTAAGTCAAATTAACCACTCTCGTTGTCAGGTAAAAACTAGTGATGGACCAAGCGGGCCCACAAATGGAAAGCATCGATATCGCTGATAACCGCTTAAGTGGGTGCGAGAGGAAAACCACCAGCGCTTTGCGAGTGGGCCAAACATATGTTGAATATAATACCTAAAATGCACAACTTTCATGTGCCACACATGCCTCAAAAACCGTAAACCATGCACCCACACAGAGCAAGGTTCATGAAGCGTACTACATATGATGGTCCCCTTCCCCCTCTTCAACGCATACTATATGCTGCATACTACATATGATGGTCCCCTTCCCCCTCTTCGACGCATACTATATGCTCCTGATGTCTACTAGAACTACATCGGTATTTCCCCATAGAGGAAGGGATGATGCAGTATAGCGATGGTAGGTATTTCCCTCAGTGATGAGACCAAGGTTATTGAACCAGTAGGAGAACCTCCTCACCCCACGTAAACAACACCTCCACACAAATAACAAATACTCGCAACCCGGCATGTTAAAGGGGTTGTCAAATCCCTTCCGGGTACGTATGCCTCAAGATAAGCAAAAAGGTGAGGTAAAAAGTGGTAGATATGACAAATAGATCGCGGAACAAATATATTGCAGCAAGGTATTTTTGTATTTTTGGTTTAATAGATCTGAAAATAAATGCAAGAGAAAATAGATCGCAAAGGCAAATATGATGAAACGAGACCCGGGGGTCGTAGGTTTCACTAGTGGCTTCTCTCGAGAAAAATAGCAAATGATGGGAAACAATTATTGTTGGGCAATTGATAGAACCTCAAATAATCATGACGATATCCAGGCAATGATCATTATATAGGCATCACGTCCAAGATTAGTAAACCGACTCCTGCCTGCATCTACTACTATTACTCCAGACATCGACCGCTATCCAACATGCATCTCGTGTATTAAGTTCATGAGAAAATGGAGTAATGCAATAAGAACGATGGCATGATGTAGACGAGATCCGTTTATCTATTGCGGCAGATATAGATCTCATCTTGTTATCCTTAGTAACAATGATACATACGTGTCGGTACCCCTTCTGTCACTGGGATCAAGCACCGTAAGATCGAACCCACTACAAAGCACCTCTTCCCATTGCAAGATAAATAGATCAAGTTGGCCAAACAAAACCCAAATATCAGAGAAGAAATACGAGGCTATAAGCAATCATGCATATAAGAGATCAAAGAAGACTCAAATAACTTTCATGGATAAAAACATAGATCTGATCACAAACTCAAAGTTCATTGGATCCCAACAAACACACCGCCAAAAGACATACATCATATGGATCTCCAAGAGACCATTGTATTGATAATCAAGAGAGAGAGAGAGAGAGAGAGAGAGGAAGCCATCTAGCTACTAACTACGGACTCGTAGGTCTACAAAGAACTACTCACGCATCATAGGAGAGGCAACAATGGAAGTGGTGAACCCCTCCATGACGGTCTAGATTGGATCTGGTGGTTTTGGACTTTGCGGCGGCTGGATCAGTATTTCGTCGCCTCCCCTAGGGTTTCTGGAATATTGTGGTATTTATAGAGCAAAGAGGCGGTTCGAGGGGCACCCGAGGTGGGCACAACCCCCCAGGGCGCGCCTGGGCCCCCTGGCGCGCCCTGTTGGGTGCTGCTCCCCTCGAGCAGCCCCTTGGGTGCTTCCACTACACCACGACACTACAAAGACGACATGCGTCTGTTGGTAGAAGTGAGAATCGCCGACACTTTTTTTGTCACAAACTATACCGACACACAGTATGTTGCTGTTATATAGCCTCATGACACATTATCTGTCGCCAAATCACCACCTGATCACCGATGCATTTTCTGTCGGAATATATGGACTTTAGTGATACTTTGTCTGTCGCCGATTCGTGGGGACATAGAAAGTGTCGGCGTTGTTTGCTTCGGCCCGCACCAAAAATTATGGCGCCGAAAGAGAGCCATGCGCGCGCCATGTGAAACATCCAAGCCAGACTAGAGAAGAAAAAAAAAAGAAATGAAAAAAAGACATAGCCAAATATCCCCTCGATCCCCAATCCTACCATTTCTCTCGTTTCCCCCGACCTAAACCTAGCGCAGCCGCCGCCTCCCCAACCTGGACTCCGCCGCCCGTCCCCAACC
>NC_041391.1:236553012-236572920 GCF_002162155.2 Triticum dicoccoides
TGGCCCCCAGCCCCCTCGCGCCACATCCGCCTGTCCCCTGACCACCCCGGTCGTCCTCCGATCCCCCTGCCCCACATCCGCCCAGGAACTGCAGCTCCGTCCGCCGCACCGAGGAGAAGCAGCGTCGTCCGCCTCGGCAGCGCCGAGGAGCAGCTGCGCCGTCCCCCACATCCGCCCAGGAGCTCCAGCTCCGTCCGCCGCGCCGAGGAGCAGTAGCATCATCCCCCACATCTGGCCAGGAGCTGCAGCATCGTCCGCTGCACCGAGGAGAAGCAGCACCTACCACCGGCAAGGAGAAGCAGAAGGTTCAGACGCGAGGATCCACCGTTGTTCTTCCTCGACGGGTGACCTCTGTTCCGGCTGCCTACAGATTTAAGAGGTACTTTCTATAGTTCACATTGTCACTAATGGCCTGATTGAAGAATGCTTGTGTGATAGACCTGATTGGATGACCTTCTTGATATTCTTTCAGTTTCAGTTTTTTGTTGTTCATTTCGTATTTCAAGTAGATGCAGATTTGGTTGTGTGAACCCTACTTAGTGTGATCTGTTCTTATCAAGTAGTTGCAGATACATCTCCTTGTGTTTTAATCTCCTTGTGTTAAAAAATCTAGAAAGTAAGGGGCATTTGCTTTTTTTTTGTTGCCTTGTGTTTTAATCTCCTTGCTATGCATATTTATCCAATATTGTCGGTTAAGCATCTTGTTCTAACATTTGTCACTTGCAGGAAAAAAGATGGTAGGAACAAGAGGAGGAAGCGAGGTCCCTTTACTTGATGAAACTACGAGGCTTGCAAATATTGCAGAAAATGAGAGAAAGGTCAGAGCTCTTATAGAACTTAAAAGGAATGAAGCATTGGGAGGAGACAAGAATCCCACTAAGAAAGGTTCATCACAACAACCCAGGAAAAGGAAAAAGGTTGTGTACTTCTCATTGTTTACATTCAATGTACTTCACATTGTTCACAAGCATTGGAGGAAGCATTGTGTACCATATCTTTCACACATATTTATGTTTTTTTCCTAGGCAAATAACTGCACAAGTGAAGTTGCAAATGGAGGGCGTAATCTGCGTTCCCAGTCAAGGTTAAACCATGATGCTGAAGATCCAAATAATGAACCCATAGGACATGGCTTAGATGACATTCAAGGTATTCTAGTGCTTCTCCATCATTCTCATTTCTCACTAAACTTGTTCATTTCCTGCACTAAACTTGTTCATTTCCTGCACACATCAGAGTTATGAGGGCCGATTTGCACTTCAGATTTATGTCTTTATATTTGCATTACAACTTTTTTGAGTGTGACCATGTATTTAGATTTATGACTTCAGATTCTCACTCATTCCTTTTGCATTGTAAAGAAAATGCTTCAGTTGTGACTATACACCAAAAAAAGAAGAGAGGAAGGGGTCCCACCGAATTAAGGAAGATATATGATAGAGACCAACCAAAACAAAAGGTTGAACTAAATGAGTTTGGTCAGCCTGTTGGTAGCAATGGTAAAACATTTGCTAATTTCATTGGAACATTGGCAAGGAAGCAATTGTCGGTGCTAACTGAGGACTGGAGATATGTTGATCCCGAGTTAAAGTTGAAGCTATGGGATGACATAAAGGTAGTTCAGATTGTCAAAATATTTTTTCCTATAGTCTCTATTTTTGCTAGCTGGCTTTCACTAAATGGCTTCTTTTTCATGTGTGTCCAGTCATATTTTGAGGTGGATGAAGTTGCCTTTGATTACTTTATGACCGCAGCTGCAAAGAAATGGAGAGAATTTAAGTCAGACCTAAAGGAGAAGTTTGATGCCACATTAACAGATGAGGAACTTATGGAAAGACGTGATGAAAGAATTCAAAAGGACGATTGGATACAACTTATCAATCAGTGGAGAAAACCAGAATCTGAGGTAAGGCACAAACTGTTTTACTTCGGGTAGGAATTGAACTAATGTCTTCATGTTATATCCTAGCTTAACTCACTGTTTGCATCTCTTTTAGGCTAGCAGTGCTAGAAACAAACAAAACCGTTCCAATTTGAAATTGCTACATGTAGCTGGCAGCAAGAGTTTTGCTCGTGTTGGTCATGATATGGTAAACTCAACTGCTAAAGCACTTCTTTTTGAAAGTGATGTATCAGATCAGTTTTGATTGTTTTAGTTACTAGTGAAACAAATTGGTTGCAGGCTCAGAAACTTGGGTACTATCCAGGAAGAGACCAAATATTTGTTGAAGTACATACAAGTAAGAAAACTGGAGTTCCCACCCCACTAGCAGTGCCACTAATTGTAAGTCACATGTCCCATTCTTCATCTCTTTTCTGTAATAATATCGTGCATGTGGCTTCATCATCATGGAAATAACTTGAGGTGCCTCATTTTGTTTTATTCTTGTAGAATAAACTTCAAACTGAAGCTAAACTCCACCCAGAATTGGAGGGAAAATCTATTGAAGAAGGGGATCTTTATGCACATACTTTTGGAGAGAAGGAACCAAGAGGACGTGTCCGTATGTTGGGTACGGGGCCAACTCCACAGAGTGTGGGTGCGCCTGGAACAAAAGCTAAATTGCCAACAAAGCTTGCAATGCAAATAGAACTTCGTCGACGTGCTGAACAAGAAGTTTCAACTCTAAAGGAGAGAATGCAAGCAATGGAACGACGCTTTGATGAGATGCAGCACACCATGTTTTCACAAGGAAGTCACAGTGTTGAAACGGCCACGCCTTCCCCTCCTAATTCTGTCTCTCGACCCGTGGTAGAGTGCTTAGTTATCAACTTCTTTTAAGATACGTGAATCATAGGTACACTAATTCGTTTTCTTTTTGTGTCCCTCCATAGTTCTCACGTATTTTACCGGATGATGACGACGAGGAAGAGGAACATGAGGGTCATCATGATACAGTCCAGGAAGATAGAGGCTTGTTCATCCAGAAGCGTATACCATCTAGCCATAATGTTGCAGCCACACATTTACCACCTAGAAGCCATGTGGCCACTCCAAGCGCCCGTCAGGCCTCTCAAGCCTCTCATGATCAAGAAGACCTTGTAATCATCTCATCTCTTAACTACACATATATCTTGTTGTGTTGTGTTTGCCATTCTTCATGTTTCTAATAGACAATGCATGACTTAGGTTGGTAGGGATGTCATATTATATCATTTGGTGAGATCTGATCCTGTGGCAAAGGCAATGGTTATCTCAACCAACCAAGACACCATAGTGGGAGGTGAAGTTCTTGGGCTGCAATATTACGAAGTTCTTGTGAATGTTGTATTGAAAAGAGAGGCCGAGCTTGCTCGTGGATATGATGGGATGCAAACAATGGGCGATGCTCACCACATGTCCATTGCATGGCCATCAAATAGGGTAAAAATTTATTATATACATTTTCCTGCCTAGCTACTGTAAACTATCACATGATGCTAACTAATTGTTATTTTTGTAGATCAAACCTTGCAGCAAGTCACGGTTGTCGTCGTCGCACAATTCAGGTATTATTCCTGTCAACGTCACCATCTCTATCTGACACTTAGAACCGAGAGCAAATAATATATATAGTTATATACCACTACCAGTACCTCTAGTAGTGTGGATCAGCATGTTTTTGCAATTCTATTGTCCAAAGTATTTGATTTTCATTCATCGAGGAGTGGTGCTGGCTGTGCTTGCTAGTGTGCACATGAATTGACTTGTGCTTTTGTCTTCTTTATAGTACATGTACATATGACCTGTCTGTGTCCTCGTACAATCTTCTATGCTTATTTTGTTTTTTATTTATTTTCGGCTCCTCATTCTGTCCTAGGGAGAATGGGGAAAACATGAGAGAGTTAAGATCTTCTATGGAGTTTTTATTGGTTCGAGAGAGACTTTCCTTATCCTAAAAGAAAGAGAGAAAGGTTGTCCATGGTCCAGCATGTAGCAGGCTAGCAGCTAGTACAATAGAAGCAATTCTCAAAAAAAAGCTATAACGAACCAATTAGAGAAACAACATTTTGGACTGAAAATATCATCTTTTTTAGACTGAAAATATAGAACATCTCTCTTGTTGTACATAACTTGTAGCAGCAGTCAGCATACTATTTTTTATCATTTCTTTTGGACTGAAATATATAGCATTTTGTACAGTATTATGGTCCAGAAAATCATGTCTTTTCCATCCTGATTTCATTTTGTTGTTCTCAGTTTTTAAGATTGCTCAAAGATACAAGTTCTTTTGCAGGGACAAATGGGAGAAAGTAGCAAGTACTGAAGTTGATCTAGGATGTTCCGCTGATCGCTTTTGTCCGTAACATGGAACATGGTCGACGCATTTTGTACATATGGAAGTTGATGTCCGCTTGATTAAAGACTGGGTATCTTCCATAATATTTTGTAGTAGTCAAGTGATCGAACGATTGATCTCTTGAGAACTTGCTCATCTTATTTTGTAACAGGCCATGACCTGAATGTCGACCTGCGTATTTTCTTAATGGCTGTAGCTAACTTGAGTGAAGAAAACTAGTGAATCTTCTATATATGTTGGATGAATGCACTGCTGTTATCTTGTGATGAATGGAAGAGTGCATTTGGAATCATTTATATATGCTGAATGAATCTGATGAACAGAAGAGTGCAATTGTATTGCATAGTGAACATGAATTGAATATTATGATTTTAATTTCATGTTAATAGGTGCATTTGCATTTATGCTGAAATGTATAACCCTCACACCAAGTGTGTCGGTAGAATTGCTACATGTCAGATTATCTGTTGGTATAACACATTGGCAGATAAACTGTCGGAATAGAAATGGGTGATGCACTATCTGTCGGCACACGTAGTATCAGAAAGACTATCGGCGTATCTATGGCATCGAACAATCCATCGGCATATCGTGGTGACAGAGAAACTGTCGGCATAAAGCTGTCTGTCGCTGTAGAAATGTCTGTCGGCGTAAATATCACCAATACTGGCATACTTTCTGTCGGCATAAATTTATCTGTCGGCATTTACCTTTCCCGGCAGGACTATAGGCGACAGCTCTCTTCCGTCGCCAAAGTTCTGTGCCCACACCAAATGTGTCACCTTAGGTGACCTATGGCGACAGATTGTCTGACGCTGATTTGAGTGTCGTGGTGTAGTGTTCCTTGGCCCATTGGCTTTCTTCTGTCCCAAAAAAAATCCTCCAGGAGTTCTGTTGCGTTTGGACTCCGTTTGATATTGATTTCCTGCGATGTAAAAAAACATGCAGAAAACAGCAACTGGCACTGGGCACTATGTCAATAGGTTAGTATCAAAAAATGATATAAAATGACTATGAAATGATTGTAAAACATCCAAGAATGATAATATAATAGCATGGAGCAATAAAAAATTATAGATACGTTGGAGACGTATCAGCATCCCCAAGCTTAATTCATGCTCGTCCTCGAGTAGGTAAATGATAAAAACAGATTTTTTGATGTGGAATGCTGCCTAACATGTTCATCACATTCTTTTCTTTATAGCATGGACATATGGACATTTTTATGATTCAAAGCAGTAGTCTAGTTTTGACATGAAGACTTTAATACTCAAGCATACCAACAAGCAACCATGTCTTTCAAAATATCAACACTAAAGCAAGTTATCCCTAGCCAACAAGCAACCATGTCTTTCAAAATATCAACACTAAAGCAAGTTATCCCTAGCCCATCATGCTCAATCATTGATCCATTCATGAAACGCACTCAAATATTAGCTACACCCAATGCTCAAATACGATCATAGTGCCCCTTAGTTGGTGCTTTATAAGAGAATATGGAGACTCAAATTCAAAATAAAAATTGCATAAGTAAAAGAAAGGCCCTTCGCGGAGGGAAGTAGGGATTTGTAGAGGTGCCAGAGCTCAAAGCTTAAATTGAGAGATAAAATTATTTTTGAGAGGCATACTTTTCCTACCAACGAAAACGACTTGGAGCATCCCAACACTTTCCATGCTAGATACATCATAGGTGGTTCCCAAACAGAAAATAAAGTTTATTCCTTTTTCCACCATAGCTTTCACTTTCCATGGCTAGCCATATCCACGAGTGCCCTCCATACCAACACTTTCCAAGAAATTTATTATTTCAAAACATAAAGTAAATTCATTTATTCATTTCAGGACTGGGCATCCCTAGTACCTTTGCCGTACTCTCGTGCAATGACAAGTGAATAAACACTCACCATGAGAATAACACATCTAGCATGGAAAATATTGGCTACCCTTTACCGCCTCGCGAGTAGTAGAGCACACAAAAGAGAAATTTATTTTGAATATTAGAGATGGCACATACAAATTTGCTTAGAACGGCATGGAAATACCGTATATAGGTAGGTATAGTGGACTCATAAGGCAAAACTGGTTTAAAGGGTTTTGGATGCACAAGTAGTGATCATACTTAGTGCAAAATGAAGGCTAGCAAAAAGATTGAGAAGCGACCAACCAAAAAGCGAAAAATCTCGTACCCAAGCATTAAGCATAATTAACACCGAATAATGCACCATAAGTAGGATATGAATTTCAATGCATAACTATTGACTTTCGTGCTTGCATAGGGAATCACAAACCTGAACATCAATATTCTTACTAAAGCACAATTACTCATAAACATGACTCACATATCATATCATCATATCTCAAAACCATTACTAAGAATAAAGTTTATTTTGTCCAATGATCTTCAGGAAAGTTTTTATGATATCCTCCTTGGATATCGATCACTTTGGAACTATTTTCATATATTGCTTTTGATAGGCTCAAACAAATATAAGTGAAGATCATGAGCATAATTTTTTGTTTTCTCTCAAAATAATCTAGTGAAGCAAGAGAGAATTTCTTAAAAAATTTACTAACTCCCAAATAAATCTAAGTGAAGCATGAGAGCATTTCTTCAAAAGTAACAAAGCACACCGCGCTCAAAAAGATATAAGTGAAGTACTAGAGCAAGTCCATGGCTCTAAAAAAATTTAAGTGAAGCATAGGAGAAAGCATAGCATAATTTTTGGCTCTCTAAAAAGGGTGTGTCCAGCAAGGATTAAACACTTAAAACACAAAGCAAAACAAGCAAAGACTCATATCATATAAGACGCTCCAAGCAAAACTCATATCATGTGACGAATAAAAATATAGTTTCAAGAAAAATAGCGATGGTCGTTAGAAGAAAGCGGGGATGCCACTAGGGGGCATCCCCAAGCTTAGTTGCTTGCTACTTATTTGAATATTATCTTTGGGTGCCTCGGGCATCCCCAATCTTAGCCTTTTTCTTACCCTTATTCCTTCATCCATCATAAGATAACCCAAAACTTGAAAACTTCAATCACACAAAACTCAAACAAAACCTTCGTGAGATCCGTTAGTATAAGAAACCAAACCACTACTATAAGTACTGTAGCAAACCTATTCTTATTTTTTTTTGCATTATATCTACTGTATTCCAACTTTTCTATGGCAAAAACTCATCAAAGAAAACCATAGAATCCTCAAAACAAGCACACAACGCAAAGAAAACAGAATCTGTCAAAAACAGAACAGTCTGTAGCAACCTGAAAATTTCAAATACTTCTGTAACTCCAAAAATAGTGAAATAAATTGGTGGACGTGAGGAATTTGTATATTATCCTCTGCAAAAATAATCAACTTAAAATCACTCTTCTGTAAAAATTACAACGAATCTCGTGAGCGCAAAAGTTTCTGTTTTTCAGCAAGATCAAATAAACTTTCACCCAAGTCTTCCCAAAGGCATTGCTTGGCACAAATACTAAATAAAACACAAAAAACACAATCCTAACAGTAGAATAATTGTGCTAACACTCAAACTTGAAAGCAAAAGGCAAAAATAAATTTTATTCATTGGGTTGCCTCCCAACAAGCGCTATCATTTTACGCCCATAGCTAGGCATAACACGTAGGATCTAAATGTTGTCACTCTTATCCTTGTTTCCCTTGGAGGTATTTGTGTCGGGAGGTTTTGTAAATAAGACATAAAACACATTATCCATGGAAACCTTAGCACTATTAAGTTGCTTTTTATCATAACCCCTTTGATTTTGGCAGTGATCCAAGAATAGTGTTGATTCACATCGTTAAAAACTTGTTGGATCATATCTAAAACGGGGACTTGCTTTTTAAGATTCTCATCAAAGATTTGACCTTTTGACTCTCAATCCACAGGTGGAGATACCAGGGGTTTAGCAGTTACAACCACTTGCCATATACAAAAGAAAAAATCGGCTAAAATAGCTGTGGCCCAAGCAAATGTATCAAATCATATTCACCATTATAAAGAATTTCATCAATCATGGGTTTTTCATGATTCATGCCATAAAAATAAAAGATTTCCCTAGCTTCTCGTATTATGTAGTAAAATTCATTCATCAAAACAAGAGTGGCTAACTTTTTAGCTTTAGGATCCTTTATAATGGGCAACTCATAAAACAATCTTTGCAAGGTAGGATGAGTACGAATAAATCTAGTTTCAAGTTTCAGAACATGTGCCGAAATAGCTTCCACATAAGATTTAGTCCTTTTAAGTATAGGAATATCATGAAGACTTAATTTTCCAACACAATTGAAAAACTCTTGGATATGTTCTTTTCCCATAAAATTCCCTTGACCTAAAATGAAAGTTTTGGCATCCAGATTACCCGTATGCTCCACTTTAGGAGTTAGGCCATCATCTGTTTCTGCCATACCAAAGTCACTCATGGTGACAAGTTCAAACAAATAACAGATCTGACAAGAAAACGGTGAACAAAAAAGGGGCGAATAAAACGGAAATTTTTTGTGAAGTGGGGGAGAGGAAAATGGCAAATAATGTAAATTGCAAGGAGATGAGATTTTTGATTAGGAACCTGGTTGATGTTGAAGATCCTCCCCGGCAACGGCGTCAGAAATTCATTTTGATGTCTGCTAGAACTACGTCGGTATTTCCCCAAAGAGGAAGGGATGATGCAGTATAGCGACGATAGGTATTTCCCTTAGTGATGAGACCAAGGTTATCGAACCAGTAGGAGAACCTCCTCACACCACGTAAACAACACCTGCACACAATTAACAAATACTCACAACCCGATGTGTTAAAGGGGCTGTCAATCCCTTCCCGGTACGGCGCCTCAAGATAGGCAAAAACGTGAGGTAAAAAGTGGTAGATAGGATAAATAGATCGCAGAACAAATAAATTGCGGCAAGGTATTTTTATATTTTTGGTTTAATATATCTAAAAATAAATGCAAGAGAAAATAGATCGCAAAGGCAAATATGATGAAACGAGACCCGGGGGGCGTAGGTTTCACTAGTGGATTCTCTCGAGAAAATTAGCAAACGGTGGGAAAACAATTACTGTTGGGCAATTGATAGAACTTCAAATAATCATGACGATATCCAGGTGTCGGTGTCAAAACCGGCGGATCTTGGGTAGGGGGTCCCGAACTGTGCGTCTAGGCGGATGGTAACAGGAGACAAGGGACACGATGTTTTTACCCAGGTTTGGGCCCTCTCGATGGAGGTAAAACCCTACTCCTGCTTGATTGATATTGATGATATGGGAAGTACAAGAGTAGATCTACCACAAGATCAGAGAGGCTAAACCCTAGAACCTAGCCTATGGTATGATTTTTGTTCGTCCTACGGACTAAAACCCTCCGGTTTATATAGGCACCGAAGAGGGTTAGGGTTATACAGAGTCGGTTATAATGGTAGGAGATCTACATATCCGTATCGCCAAGCTTGCCTTCCACACCAAGGAAAGTCCCATCCGGACGGGACGAAGTCTTCAATCTTGTATCTTCATAGTCTAGGAGTCCAGCCGAAGATGATAGTTCGGCTATCCGGACACCCCCTAGTCCGGGACTCCCTCAGTAGCCCCTGAACCAGGCTTCAATGACGACGAGTCCGGCGCGCATATTGTCTTCGGCATTGCAAGGCGGGTTCCTCCTCCGAATACTTCATAGAAGATTTTGAACACAAGGATAATGTCCGGCTCTGCAAAATAAGTTCCACATACCACCGTAGAGAGAATAATATTTACACAAATTCAATCTGCTGACGTATTCCGTGGCGTGACATCACACCATGGCCAAGCCTTTCTTCGAATCGTTTTTACTGTCCCTCCTCAGCGCGTTTAGCGAGACGGTTTCCTTGGCACGTCTTGTCAAAGCAGAGATCGTGTCCCCTTATTCCAGGATTCTCATCAATACGGGCGTGGGTAACCCAACCGCACCATTGATTATGGCGCATGGGAGATAAGCGAGTTTTATCAGGCTGGTGGGGACGCATAGTTTCGTCCGTCCATATAAGGGGATAAGGATCCACCTTTTTACCTACGCCTTCTTCCTCCTTTGCCTATCCATTTCCGCGCACTCGAGCTCCAGCGCCCAAGTTCGCACATCTCGCCTCAACCTTACCCAGCCATGTCCAGAGCGGGAGGCAAGTGGATGGCCTCCTCCGTCACGGAGGGGCACATCAAGAGGTTGCGGAAGGCCGGATACTTGTCCAGCAACATCGCGCATCGGCTCCCCGACAAGGGGTAGCTCATCCCCACCCCCGGGCCCCATGAGAGGGTGGTGTTCCTCACCCACTTCCTCCGCGGACTAGGTTTTCCACTTCACCCATTTGTCCGGGGGCTCATGTTCTACTACGGCCTGGATTTCCATGATCTGGCCCCGAATTTCGTCCTCAACATCTCGGCGTTCATCGTCGTGTGCGAGGCCTTCCTCCGCATCAAGCCCCACTTTGGCTTATGGCTGAAGACCTTCAATGTCAAGCCGAAGGTAGTGGGGGGCCAGCAAGCGGAGTCTGGAGGCGCCATGGTGGGCAAGATGCCCAACGTTATTTGGCTCGAGGGCTCCTTCGTGGAAACCATCAAAGGGTGGCAATCGGGGTGGTTCTACATCACCGAGCCGCGTGGCCCTGAATGTGCAGCGGCCCCCGAGTTCTGATCTGGCATCCCCACTCGGCTCACCTCCTGGAAAGAGAAGGGCCTGTCATGGGGTAATTCGGAAGAGCTGACCGGACTCCAAACCTGCGTCCAAAACCTTGTGAACAAGAAGATCAAGCTCGTTAACGTAGTCTAGGTCATGCTCATCCGCCAAATCCTCCAGTGCCAACAACGGGCTTTCAACTTGTGGGAGTTTGATCCGGCACAGCACCAAACCTTGAGCAGGCTCTTCGACACTACGTACGAAGATGCCTGGAAGGTGCTATTCAAGGGCGTCGAGGCTCCCGCATCCGCTACCGAAGATCGCGGATTCAGCCCGCAGCATCAAGCCGACGAGGTAAGCTATTTTACCCTTTACAAGACACTTATTTTCCATAGTTTGACTCTATGCGGGATCTAAACTCCCTTACCTTTGACAGGCCTAGCAAAAGAAGTCCGGGCAGGTTAACTGTCCGGCTCCCTTGCCAGAAGACCCAGCGGACGCCCGATTAATGGGGCTGCTGGTTCCGGCACCTTACGTGGTGCTGAAGAAGAAGGCCACGGGAACTCGAAAGAGTTCTCGGCGCCAGGTGTTGTCGGACTCCTCATTCGACGACTCCGAGGCAAACTCCTCCCGCGAAGGCGAGGAGGAGGAAAAAGAGGCCTCTCCCCCAGCGGGGGGAGAGAAGAAAAGGAAGGCCGCCCCAATGGGGGAGGCCGAAGGGTCCAAGAAGGGAAGGACCCTCCCTCCGGACTACTCTACCAACGCCGACGACGGCGAGGAGGAGTGGCCACCAAGGACTAAGCCCCTGGCGACATCGTAAGTGTCCGGATACCAGAATAACTCATGGCGTTTCATTTGTCGTACAGAATCTCCTAACGCCGAACATAACCCTGCAGCCCGCCCAAGGACGGGCTCGACACTTCAACGAGCGGCTCCCTGGCGTCGTCGGACGTGAATAGCACTTCACTTCTAGCCGTCTCCTCTCCCCGCGCTGCGGATGACGCCGAGGTGGGCTCCCAAAAGGGGCCCAGCCAGGAGGAGGAGGTCCCGGAGGCGCCGCAAGGCAACCTCCCGGACTTTGGGCGCAAGGGGGATCAAACCCCAAAGGGCTCTAAGTCCGGCCCTGGGCCGGACTCCGCATCGGAACCTTCAGTGGTTCCGGAGTCCGGCGGGCGGCCCCTTCGTAAGAAGGGCGAGACTGCGACACCGGTGACCTCCGTCCAATCGGAGGCACCGGATAATTTGCTGGAGGTGCTTAACGGCGCCTCCATCAACGAGGAGCACCGCACTTTTATGAGTGTGGTGATCCAGAAAGTTCAGTCCGCCAAGAGCGGGTTGACTGAAGCCTGTGCCAGCCTTCTAACAGGTTTTGAGGTATGTTCTTAAGATATGTAAAAATATTACCGCATAGACAGTAGCCCCTGATGCTCAGTTTGGTGTTCGGAAAGAAAAGCCGAATTGAGGATCTAAAAAGATGTACGCAGGAGTCTAACATAAGTATGTCAATATGGGAATGCAGGCTGCGCTGCTGACCTCTGCCGCACTGACTGCGGAGGTCTATGCATTGAAGCAGAGCCTCGAGCGGTCCGAGAACGAGCTCGGCCTTGACAAGAAGCAGCTCGAGGACAAGGAAGGCAAGTAATACCTTATGGAAGTATATAAAAGATGTGGTTGCAAAAAATAACAGGAATAACTTGAAAATTGCAGGGGCCATGAACGAGGTGGCGACCCTGAAGGAAGCGGTGTCCAGGGCCGAAAGCAATGCGGCCGCGAACGCACCGAGCGAGAGAAGCAGGAGGCGCGGGTGGCGGAGGTGCGGCAAGAGCTCCAGCCTCTCGTGGAAAAACACGAGAGTTTGGAGCGTGACTCAAAGACTCGAGAGTCCGAGCTCACCTCGGCTCTTGAGAGCGCCAAAGCCGCTAACGCCGAAGCCCAAAAAGCCCTCTAGGAAATTGAGGCAATAAAGAAGATAGCAGCGGGTAAGGCATTCTTCATGCAAAGCAAGCACGTGAAAGTGAATTACTTGTTACTTACCCGAATCCGGAGCTCTCCAGGAGCATTCGCAGATCTGCCCCGCAGTGTGTCCGACGTCGCCGCATTCTACCGGGCCGAGGAAGGGAGCTCGACGGAGAAGGTGCTCTGGTCTCAGTATGCTGCGGCCGGACACCCAGTGCCCTTGAGCGACCAGCTGAAGCAGCTGGTCGAGCTCCATAAGGTGGCCGAACAGGCCATGTAGGGCCTCATAGTTCGGCTGTGGCCCGAGGAAACCATGCCTGGGAGCTACTTTGGGCTGGTGAGGCGGCTGGTGGACGCCTGTCCATGGATTGAAGTCGTCAAGCGCTCCGTCTGCATCGAAGGTGCCCGTAGGGCCCTTGCCCGTGCTAAAGTGCACTAGGGCAAGATGGACGCTGAGAAGCTTGTGACGGACGCTCCACCGTCGGGCAGGGAGTATCGCAAGCCCGAGATGTATTATGAGAACGTCCTGAAGGGTGCCCGCCTTATAGCAGGTGAATGCTCCAAAGATGTAATTTTTGAGTAACCTCGCATTTGTTATCCTGTACGCTTGAAAACTTGTTCATATGCGCTAAGCAACGCTTGTGCATTTAAAATATTACCTTCTGTGCGGCCGTTTATTAAATTTGAGAAATGGCGAGTCATCGGCTTCTGCCCCCATGCCACGAGTGCTGGGGTGTTCGGGATAAACTTGAGCGCTCTTTTTCCCATTCTTGGGTCCTTCGAGGGAGGCGCTCAACACAACGAACAAGGCAACCGGACTATAATGCTTGAACACTCTCACTTAGCCATAGAATTCTATAATTTTAAATTTCGGCGAAGCTCCTAGTATTTGGAAGACCGAGTTTGGGGCGCTATCCATGCCTGGGCTGGACAAAGCCGACTCCTCGCTCTAAGCGGCATAAGTCTTTAGGGACTCGAAAAAACCTCTCGAACAGCGACCGGCTCTCGCCCTATCATGACGGTCAGTTTTAGCTTTCTCCACTGAGGTGCTTAACCCAGCTCAACCGGGGCACAATCGCAGTGGTTCTCCCAGCGCTACCTTAGCCGATATAACGGAACGTAAGGTACCAAAACATGGGAGCCGGGCAAACCCAACTATTGACCCAAGACATGATTCGGAGCCGATGCATATAATGCTATAAGTTCGGGGTGCCGCACTTGTGAAAGTGTTCGGACTTATCACACCATATTTTGGGGTACTTAAGCCCCTGGTGTATTTGGCCGTACCAAAGCGTACGGGTGAAACATGTCGTAAGTGAACATGTATAGATAAAGTAAAAAAGGAATGCAATAATAGGCAAAAGCTATGCATTGTTTATTCAAAAAGGCTGCGGTAAAAGCAGAACGATACAAATAGTGCGATAAGCAAGGGACGTGACTATTTGACATGTCTCCCTCTAGGAGCGAGCTGCGTGATGATATGTAAAACAAGTATACTGCTCGTTATAGAGACCACCTGGACACTCGACATAGCTTTCTGCTTCCCTGGCTGTTGCATTGTGTGTTCGGCGATTCTACTGCCGGACATGGCTTCTTGAGAAAGGAGTCCTAAAAGTAAGAGAAAAAGAATAATGACACAATTGGGAGCCCCTGGTGCGGTTGAGCCGCATTATAGGCCTGCCGTGGTCGTGCCCCTCCCCCTATGACCATGGTATTTCCAGAGCGTAATTATGTACGCGTAGTACTGGTTTTGCAATTTCGCGAGGGCTGGGGTTGGGGCCGCATTGCTAAGCGTGCTCGGGACGTGCCAGGCGGTCTTGTTGTTGGTTACTCCGGGCGCGCTTGACGGTGTCCGGACGTTTAATAGCCGGACTCGAGAATTGCCTTAAGAGGCTGCTTTGTACTTCTGCCAAGAGGGCCGCCGTATGCTCCTCCGTTCGGAGAGAGCGTTCGGTGTTTCCGTTGACCGTAATGACTCCTCGAGGGCCTGGCATCTTGAGCTTGAGGTATGCGTAGTGCGGCACCGCATTGAACTTGCGTAGTGCGGCACCGCATTGAACTTTGCAAATGCGGTTTGTCCGAGCAGTGCGTGATAGCCACTGCGGAACGGGACTATGTTGAAGATTAATTCCTCGCTTCGGAAGTTATCCGGTGATCCCAAGACCACTTCAAGTGTAACTAAGCCTGTACAGTTGGCCTCTACACCTGGTATGACGCCTTTGAAGGTCGTCTTTGTGGGTTTAATCCTTGAGGGGTCTATGCCCATGTTGCGCACTGTATCCTGATAAAGCAGGTTCAGGTTGCTGCCGCCGTCCATCAGGACTCTAGTGAGGTGAAATCCGTCAACGATTAGGTCTAGAACCAATGCGGCGAATCCGCCATGGCGGATGCTAGTGGGGTGGTCCCTTCGATCAAAAGTGATCGGGCAGGAGGACCACGGATTGAACTTTGGGGCGACTGGCTCCATCGCATATACGTCCCTTAGTGCATGCTTCCGCTCCCTTTTGGGTATGTGGGTTGCGTATATCATGTTCACCGTCCACACTTGTGGGGGGAAGCCCTTCTGTCCTCTATTGTTTGGCGGCCGGGGCTCCTCCTCGTCGTTGCTATGCAGCCCCTTGTCATTGTATTCGGCATTTAACTTGCCTGCCTGCTTGAACACCCAACAATCCCTGTTGGTGTGATTGGCTGGCTTTTCGTGGGTGTCGTGTATCTGGCACGAGCGATCGAGTATTCGGTCCAAATTGGAGGGGGGCGGAGTATTTCTTTTGAATGGCTTTTTCCGCTGACTGGGTTTAGAGCCTCTGTATCCGACGTTGACTACCGTATCTTCAGCATTCTCGCCATTAATGCGGCACTTGTGCTTGTTGTGACACGACCTGCCGTTGCTGTCCTTGGTATCCGAATTACCAGGGCTCTTGGTTATGTTGTTACTACGAGCTATCCAGCTGTCCTCTCCCGCGCAAAAGCGAGTCATGAGTGTTGTGAGGGTTGCCATGGATTTCGGCTTTTCCTGTCCTAGGTGCCGGGCTAGCCACTCGTCGCGGATGTTATGTTTGAAGGCTGCAAGGGCCTCTGCATCTGGACAGTCGACGATTTGATTTTTCTTGGTTAGGAACCGTGTCCAGAATTGTCTGGCCGATTCTTCTGGCTGCTGAATTATGTGGCTTAGGTCATCTGCGTCTGGTGGTCGCACATAGGTGCCCTGTAAGTTGTCGAGGAATGCAGCTTCCAGATCTTCCCAACAACTAATTGACTCCGCTGGCAAGCTGTTAAGCCAATGCCGAGCTGGTCCTTTAAGCTTGAGTGGGAGGTATTTGATGGCGTGTAGGTCATCACCGCGGGCCATGTGGATATGAAGGAGATAGTCCTCGATCCAGACCATAGGATCTGTTGTGCCATCATTTGATTCAATGTTTATGGGTTTGAAACCCTTAGGGATTTGATGATCCATCACTTCGTTCTTGAAGCATAGTGGGTGTGCGGCGCCTCTGTATTGGGCTATATCACGACGCATCTCAAATGAGCTTTGTCTACTGTGTTCGGCTCGGCCGGAATTGCCATATCCGGCGTGACGGTTATCATCACGTATTGTGGGGCGCCCACGTGATCCGTAGATCGATCTTGTTTGCCTTGCCTTGTCCTCCAATATATCCCGCAAGTCTGGCGCATTTTCCCTTGCCTTGGTATTTTTTGAGCGGCGTCGGGGTGCGGCTTGAGTGGAGGGCTGAGAGGCCTCTCTGTCGTGGCCACGAGGTGGCCGGTCGGCCGTATTATGTGCTAGTGATGTAGGTTTAGGTGCTTCCTCCTCTAATTGGGGCAGCAGCCTGCGTTTTAGGTAGCTCTTGGAGGGGCGTTCGAGTTCATACTCGTTGGCCGCAAGGACTTCAGTCCATCTGTCGGCTATCAAGTCTTGGTCAGCTCTAAGTTGTGGCTGCTTTTTCTTGAGGCTGCTTGCCGTGGCCATAAGCCTGCGTTTGAAACGCTCTTGTTCGACGGGATCCTTAGGCACGACAAATTCGTCGTCGTCGAGGCTTGCCTCGTCTTCGGAGGGAGGCATGTAATTATCGTCCTCTAACTTTCTGCCTGCCGCTCTCTCATGAGGGTTGGCTTCTCCATCCTCCCGCACTGAATCCTGCTGGAGGGAGTTGTCTTCGGCACTGTCTGGGGTGTTATTGTCTCCCATGCCGGAATCACCGTTTTTGCTGTGGCGGGATTTAGAGCGGCGCCGCTGACGCCGGCGCTTAGGCTGTTTCTTGGAGGGGTCATCCTCCATTGTCCCATCGCCATTCCCATCCTTTGGGATGTCCACCATGTAAATGTCGTATGACGAGGTGGCCTTCCAGTGCCCTGTAGGCGCTGGTTCTTGGTCGTCTCCTGCATCGTCGTCCATACCGTCGATGTCTTCGGAGTCGAAGTCGAGCATGTCGGTTAAATCATCGACAGTGGCTACAAAGTGGGTGGTGGGTGGGCTTTGAATTTCTTCGTCGTCCGCACCCCAACCTTCCTGACCATAATCCGGCCAGGGCTCTCTTGATAAAGAGAGAGAGTTTAGTGAATTCAGGATGTTGCCAAAGGGCGAGTGCTGAAAAATGTCCGCGGCAGTGAACTCCATGATCGGCACCCAATCGGATTCGATTGGCAGGGGCGCGGAAGGTTCGGAGTCCGGAGAGGAGTCCGGCACCTCGGAGTCATGAGCTTCGCAAAGGACAGGGTTTGTGTTCGGCTCAATCGCCATAGAGATAGCAGCCCCCGAGGCGGTGTCCAGCCACCCGTCCTCGATCGGCGCAGTCGGCTCCGAGCTAAGGGTCGGAGCGGACACTGGTGCGGCCTCCAAGGCACTGTCCGGCGGCAGAGCTAGATCATGCCCTTCGTGACAGTGCGGCGTGCTTGGCTGTGGCTCGAACCCGTCGAAGATCAAGTCTCCGCGGACATCAGCCGTGTAGTGCAAACTTCCAAATCTGACCTGATGGCCAGGGGCGTAGCTTTCGATCTGCTCTAGATGGCCAAGCGAATTGGCCCGCAGTGCAAAGCCGCCGAATACGAAGATCTGTCCGGGGAGAAAAGTCTCACCCTGGATCGCATCGTTGTTGATGATCGGAGGAGCCATCGGGCCTAAAGATGACGACACAGAGAAACTCTCAATGAAAGCACCAATGTCGGTGTCAAAACCGGCGGATCTCGGGTAGGGGGTCCCGAACTGTGCTTCTAGGCAGATGGTAACAGGAGACAAGGGACACGATGTTTTTACCCAGGTTCGGGCCCTCTCGATGGAGGTAAAACCCTACTCCTGCTTGATTGATATTGATGATATGGGTAGTACAAGATTATATCTACCACGAGATCAGAGAGACTAAACCCTAGAAGCTAGCCTATGGTATGATTGTTGTTCGTCCTACGGACTAAAACCCTCCGGTTTATATAGGCACCGAAGAGGGTTAGGGTTACACAGAGTCGGTTACAATGGTAGGAGATCTACATATCCATATCGCCAAGCTTGCCTTCCACTCCAAGGAAAGTCCCATCCGGACATGGGACGAAGTCTTCAATCTTGTATCTTCATAGTCCAGGAGTCCGGTCGAAGATGATAGTTCGGCTATCTAGACACCCCCTAGTCCGGGACTCCCTCACCAGGCAATGATCATTATATAGGCATCACGTCCAAGATTAGTAGACCGACTCCTGCATGCATCTACTACTATTACTCCACACATCGACCACTATCCAGCATGCATCTAGTGTATTAAGTTCATGAGAAATTGGAGTAATGCAATAATAACGATGACATGATGTAGACGAGATCCGTTTATCTATTGCGGCAGATATAGATCTCATCTTGTTATCCTTAGTAGCAACGATACATACGTGACGGTTCCCCTTCTGTCACTGGGATCAAGCACCGTTAGATCGAACCCACTACAAAGCACCTCTTCCCATTGCAAGATAAATAGATCAAGTTGGCCAAACAAAACCCAAATATCAGAGAAGAAATACGAGGCTATAAGCAATCATGCATATGAGAGATCAAAGAAGACTCAAATAACTTTCATGGATAAAAACATAGATCTGATCATAAACTCAAAGTTCATCAGATCCCAACAAACACACCGCCAAAAGACATACATCATATGGATCTCCAAGAGACCATTGTATTGATAATCAAGAGAGAGAGAGAGAGGAAGCCATCTAGCTACTAACTACGGACTCGTAGGTCTACAAAGAACTACTCACACATCATAGGAGAGGCACCAATGGAAGTAGTGAACCCCTCCATGATGGTGTCTAGATTGGATCTGGTAGTTCTAGACTCTGCGGCGGCTGGATCAATATTCCATCACCTCCCCTAGGGTTTCTAGAATATTGTGGTATTTATAGATCAAAGAGGCGGTTCGGGGGGCACCCGAGGTGGGTACAACCCTCAGGGCGCGCCTGGGCCCCCTGGCACGCCGTGGTGGGTGCTGCTCCCCTCGAGCAACCCCTCAGGTGCTTCCTTGGCTCATTGACTTTCTTCTGGCCCAAAAAAACTCCAGGAGTTGCGTTGCATTTGGACTCCGTTTGATATTGATTTCCTGTGATGTAAAAAAACATGCAGAAAACAGCAACTGGCACTGGGCACTATGTCAATAGGTTAGTACCCAAAATGATATAAAATAACTACAAAATGATTGTAAAACATCCAAAAATGATAATATCACAACATGGAACAATAAAAATTTATAGATATGTTGGAGACGTATCAGCTCCTACCGTAATACAACCCAAAAAGAATCCTCGTCGATGGTGAAATTAATTAACCTCCCCCGATGTAGGTCAAAGTGATACACATGCATCGATGATGGCCTCGTGGGCCCACATATGGAAGCATCACACGTGAGTGTCCTAGATAGGATAAACACCGCCTGCATGCATGTGGCGCAAAGAGGTGTTGTATGATGTTTGAATAGCCATTTTCACAATTTTGATGTGGCACGTGCCTCGGAAACCGAAAAGTCCCGACACTGAGTGAGGTGTGTGTGTGTGTGTATATACATATA
>NC_041391.1:236573212-236643623 GCF_002162155.2 Triticum dicoccoides
ATATATATATATATATATATATATATATATATATATATATATATATATATATATATATATATATGATAGTCCCCTCCCACCTCTTCGACGTGTACTATATACCAGCATAACACAAACAAAAAAGATTCTACCTTGCTGGTCAAATTAACCTCACTACCGGCTGTTCGTCAAAGTGATGGACGTCAACCTCGCGGGCCCACTAAAAGCATCATACGCGAATACCGAGTGTTGTGTAGGACAACCATCGACTGCATGTGGCCAAAACATGTATGTATGAAGGGTTGTGTAATGTTTTAAATTACGAATTCACGACTCTGATGTGGCACCGTCCTGCCTAACAAAACGACCAACCCACACAGTGGCTCACAACTCGTAGTGTACTGCGAGCCACACGCCACCCCCAGACGCACACACCAACACACACACACACCGCGAATCCACCGCAACTACGATGCATGTTAAATTAATTACCCGCGGTGAACATATATATGTTACGACGTTTTAATTTCGAAAAAAATCAGAGATCATTAAGACGTTTTAGTACATTAATTCATTGATTTTCTACGGGTATAATGTGCAAAAATCAAATTCGAGCTACATGCACACATGAGAGTGCACCTAAATGGATTGCAAAAACACATGTGTCTCAGTAGGTGCATGTTTACTCCCCGAGCAACAAATTTCAAACAATGAGAATCTTGATTTTTAATTTCTAGTACATCCAAAACTTATTTAAAGTTCATGAAACTTATTGTGTTGTCATATGGACACCAATACAAAGTTGCATTGCACTTTATTTGGTCAAATTTGAGACCAGTTTTGATGTAATCTTTATCTAATTTACAAACAGGAGATTATTAATAATTGGGAACCAATATCCCAAACGGACTATTTATTCGAACCGTGAGCGTTAGACCAACAATGGATACATGTCATGCTTCGGTTAAGAAAAAATAAAGCGGCATCATTAATCATCCAAATAGAAAAATAATATACGTGCCGCCACGCGACCCGTGTACCGTGCAAGCAGGCGTGAGTTGATGGGACGCATGCGAGCAGTCTTTCCGCACAAGCAGACCGGGAGGCATGCGTGCAGGTGTGTGAAATTGATGGAGGCGTGCTCGCTGTGCAGTGTCATCAGGAGGCGTGCGAGTAGCTGTGTGAAACGATGGTAGGCATGCCAACAGTCCAATTCGCAAGCTCACCGGAAGGCGAGCCAGCGGTTTGACCGCCGCCCGCCTCTCTCTCACTACTCCATATTAATGGTGCACCCAAGCGGCCGCACCCCCCATCCTCGCCACACACACAATCCCCTCTCTCGGCTTGCATCCTCGACGCTGCTCTTAGTCATCAAAGCCGTCAGCGTATGAGGATGCCGCCGAAGCGTCCCATCAGAGGGAGTGGTGACACCGGGGCTGCTAAAGCACCGAAGCACGGCGTGGAGATGGAGATAGAGGTTGCCGTCACCGTCGGTGAGTTATCGCTGCAACCTGACATCATCGACGGCGTCGAGCTTCCAAAGCCGGAGGAGGAGTTCCACACCGACTCTGGTGACAACTTGGGCGACGACTCCGACGACCACTCCGGCGACGACTCCGACTCTGACGGACAACTGGTTAGTCATCTATACCCATTTATGTGTCAAATAGATCCCAGGGTTTCTCTGGTTACTCCTGCCTCCCCCTTTTTGGAATAGAAATCCTATGGTTATGTTCTCCCAATCCATGAAATCTGAGTAAGTTTTGTTAGATCCATGTAGTGTATTGATTGTTCGAATGGTACAAGTGATAAGTGATTAGTTGTTTCATCTGTGGAAATGATTTCTGCTAGTAATCCGACTAGGGTTAGTGTTCATGCTAATATTCCTAGCCCGGACTTGACAATTGATTTTGAATGACCTACATATGTTTGTGCCATTATTTTCTTCAAGATTGGTCTGTACATAGACGAATGTGCTTAAAAATCAAACCATAATCTCTGGATATGTATAAATAAATGGCCATAAATTCCTAATCCTACTTCATGGCATGTAATCATTGATTTGATGCCAATTTTTGGCAACTGCCAAATGTTTGCTAGAGATTAGTTTGTAACCATTAATTTGACGCCACATTTTTTACTATTTGTATAGGTGCTGTCTAATGATGTGGACAGCGAGGATGAAGATGTCTAGAGGAGGTACAAGAGGCAAATCCCGAGGGAGCTTTATGGGTGAGGGAGTCCTGGATTAGGGGGTCCTCGGACAGCCGGACCATGTACTTGTGCCGGACTGTTGGACTATGAACATACAAGATTGAAGACTTCGTCCCGTGTCCGTGTGGGACTCTCCTTTGCATGGAAGGCAAGCTTGGCAATTCGGATATGTAGATTTGCTTCTCTGTAACTGACTCTGTGTAACCCTAGCCCCCTTCGGTGTCTATATAAACCGGAGGGTTTAGTCCGTAGGACAACAACAATCATAACCATAGGCTAGCTTCTAGGGTTTAGCCTCTATGATCTCGTGGTAGATCAACTCTTGTAATACTCATATCATCAAGATCAATCAAGCAGGAAGTAGGGTATTACCTCCATAGAGAGGGCCCGAACCTGGGTAAACATTGTGTCCCCCGCCTCCTATTACCATTAGCCTTAGACGCACAATTCGGGACCCCCGACCCGAGATCCGCCAGCTTTGACACCGACATTGGTGCTTCCATTCAGAGTTCCACTGTGTCGTCACCATAAGGCCTGATGGCACCTTCAATCATCTACAACGATGTGATCCAGGGTGAGGCTTTCCCCCTGGACAGATCTTCGTATTCGGTGGCTTTGTACTGCGGGCCAACTCGCTTGGCCATCAGGAGCAGATCGATAGCCACGCCCCTGGTCATCAGGTCAGGTTTGGAAGCCTAAACTACACCGCTGACATCCGCGGAGACTTGATCTTCGATGGATTCGAGCCCATGATAGGTGCGTCGAACAGTCATGATGGCCAACTCGCTTGGCCATTGGGAGCAGATCGATAGCTATGCCCCTAGTCATCAGGTCAGGGTTTGGAAGCCTGAACTACACTGCCAACATCCGCGGAGACTTGATCTTCGATGGATTCAAGCCCATGATAGGTGTGCTGAACAGTCACGATGAGCATGACTCAGATCTGCCATCGGACGGTGTTCGGGAGATCACACCTACAGCCGCCCCGGCTCTCAATCCAGAGCAGATCGTGCCATCCGAGGATGGGTGGATGGACCCCGCCACGGGGGCTGCACACTCAGCGGCGGTAGAGCCGAACACAGACTTCGCCTCCAATGAGGTCTGCGGCATCGGACCCTCGGACTTGTCTCCGGCCATAGGCTCCGAACCGATCATGGAATTTACCTCCGCGGATATCTTCCAGCACTCGCCCTTGGGTGACATGCTAAATTCATTGAAATCTCCCTCCCTGTCAGGAGACTCTTAGCCGAACTATGTCCGGCTTGAGTGGGAAGCGGACGATGAAGAAATCTGTTACCCATGCACCACCCACTTGATAGCCACTATCGACGACTTAATCGACATGCTTGATTTCGACTGCGAAGACATCGACGGTATGGACGACGATGCCGGAGAAGAACAGGAACCATCGCCCACAGGGCGCTGGACAGCCACCTCATCATGTAGCGACGAGGCAACGGAGGATAATCCTCTCGAGAAGCAATCTAAGCGCCGGAGGCGCCGCTCTAAGCCCTGCCATAGCAAAAACGGCAATACCGGCACAAGAGACAATAGCACCCCGGATGGTGCCGAAGACGAAAAGAATCCCGCCCAGCCAAGCTTCGAGCAAGCCGGACGGGAGGATGGGCAAGTTAGCCCTGATAAACAGGCAATGGATGGAGACTCGGAGGATGACAATTACATGCCCCTCTCCGAAGACAAGGTGAGCCTCGGCGACGAAAAATTTATCGTGCCTGAGAATCCCGTCGAGCAGGAGCGCTTCAAGCGCCGGCTTATAGCTATTGCAAAAAGCATGAAGAACAAGCAGCAGCAGCTTCAAACTTATCAAGATCTGCTAACTGATAGATGGACCGAGGTCCTGGCAGCCGAGGAATATGGACTCGAGTGCCCAACCAAAAGTTACCCAAAGCGCAGGTTGTTACCTCAATTTGAGGAATAGCCACTAGAGCCTACACTACCAACACAGGATGCGGCTGACCGGCCACCCCGTGGCCGAGACAAAGCGGCGTATCAGCCCGAACACCAGCCCGCACCCCGTCGCCAATCAAACAAAAACATGAAGGCCCGGGGCTACACGCAGGACCTGCGAGACGTGTTGGAAAACAAAGCAGGACAGTCAAGATCGATCTATAGATCACAGGGGCGCGCCCCAATGCGTGACGATGATCACCATGCCAGATACACTAAATACAAATCCGGCCAGGCCGAATACAACCGACTAGACTCATTCGAACTGTGTCGTGATGTAGCCCGGCATAGAGGCGCCGCACACCCTCTATGCTTCATTGACGAAGTAATGGAGCATGAGTTCCTAGAAGGGTTTAAACCCGTGAACATCGAATCATATGATGGGACAACAGACCCCACGGTATTGATTGAAGACTTCCTTCTACACATTCACATGGCATGCGGCGAGGATTTACATGCCATCAAGTACCTCCCACTAAAACTCAAGGGACCGGCTCGACATTGGCTGAATAGCCTGCCGGTAAACTCCATTTGCAGTTGGGAGAACCTAGAAGACGCATTCCTTGACAACTTCCAGGGCACTTATGTGCGACCACCGGATGCTGATGACTTAAGTCACATAACCCAACAGCCCGGAGAGTCAGCCAGGAAATCCTGGACTTGGTTCCTAACTAAAAAGAACCAAATTGTCGACTGTCTGGATGCCGAAGCCCTAGCGGCCTTTAAGCATAACATCCGTGACAAGTGGCTTGCCCGACACCTCGGCCAAGAGAAGCCAAAGTCCATGGCAGCCCTCACGACACTCATGACCCGCTTTTGTGCGGGCGAGGATAGCTGGTTGGCTCGTAGTAACAGCACATCAAGAAATCCTGGCACCTCAGATACCAGAGACAGCAACGGCAAGCCTCGACGCAACAAACACAAGCGTCGCAATAATGGTGATAACGCCGAAGACATGGCCGTCAATGCCGGATTCAGTGGCTCTAAACCCGTTCAGCGGAAAAAGCCATTTAAAAGAAACAATTCGGGCCCGTCCAGTTTGGACCGCATACTCGATTGCTCATGTCAAATCCATGGCACCCCCGATAAACCAGCCAACCACACCAACAGAGAATGTTGGGTGTTCAAACAGGCCGGCAAGTTGAATGCTAAAAACAAGGAAAAAGGGCCACATAGTGATGATGGCGAGGAGCCCCGGCTGCCGAACACAGGAGGACAGAAGAAATTTCCTCCCAAGTAAAAAACGGTAAATATGATATACGCAACCCATATTCCCAAGAGGGAGCGGAAGCGTGCACTAAGGGACGTCTACACGATGGAGCCAGTCGCCCCAAAGTTCAACCCATGGTCTTCTTGTCCGATCACCTTTGATCGCAGGGATCATCCGACCAACATCCGTCATGGCGGTTCGGCTGCACTGGTCCTTGACCCTATCATTGACGGATTCCACCTCACACGAGTCCTCATGGACGGTGGCAGCAGCCTGAACCTACTCTATCAGGATACAGTGTGCAAAATGGACATCGATCCCTCAAGGATCAAACCCACCAAAACCACCTTCAAAGGTGTTATACCAGGTGTAGAGGCATGTCGCATGGGCTCAATCACACTGGAAGTAGTCTTCGGATCTCCGGACAACTTCCGAAGCGAGGAATTAACCTTCAATATCGCCCCCTTTCGCAGTGGCTACCATGCACTGCTCGGACGAACCGCATTTGCCAGATTCAATGCGGTGCCGCACTATGCTTATCTCAAGCTCAAGATGCCCAGACCCCGCGGGGTTATAACAGCCAATGGAAACACAGAGCGCTCCCTCCGTACAGAGGAGCACACTGCAGCCCTCGCAGCAGAAGTACAGAGTAGCCTCCGTAGGCAGACCTCCAATTTGGCTATAAAGCCTCTAGACACCGTTAAACGGGTCCGAAGTACTCTGCAACAGGATCGTCCAGCACGTCCAGAGCTCGCCTAGCAATTCGGCCTCCGTCCTAGTCCTGGTCAAGCGGTGAAATTCATGCCGCGCATGCATAATTACGCACTTACAAACCATGGGCATAGGCGGAGGCACGGCTACAATGCGGTCCACAATACGGCTCAACTGCGTCAGGACCCGTATACCTCTACCCTTTTCTTTCTTTCAGGCCCCCCATCTTCTAGAGGCTCTTCTGATAGTCGGATTATCGGACCCATCATGGGGCGGAAACACCAAGGAGCCAAGGAGCTTTGGCGTATAAGGGAATCCCCAGGTGGTCTCTGATAACGATCGCTATACCTGTTTTACATACCCACACGCAGCTCGTTCTTGGTTAGGACATGTCAAATAATCCTATTATGCTTATGGCACTACTTGTATACATACGCCTTGACGTATTATTCAAATAACAATGGAAAATAATGTACATCGTCAGCTTATTATTATATTTCTTTATCCTTTTACTTTACTGGTCATTTATTACAAATTGCACCTGTACATTTTTGTACGTTCAGCTCGCCAGGGGCTTCAGTGTACCCCACAACACGGCAAGAAAAGTCCGAACACTTTCGACTACGCGGCACCCCGAACTTATAGCACTATATGCATCAGCTCCGAATCATGTCTTGGGTCAATAGTTGGGTTTGCCTGGCTCCCATGTATTGCTGCCTTACATTCCGCTACATCGGCTAAGGTGGCACAGGGAGGACTACTGCGATTGTGTCCCGGTTCTTCCGGATGAGCACCTCAGTAGAGAAAGCCAAAAACTGACTATCATGATGCGGTGAGAGTTGGTCGCTATTCGAGAGGTCTCAAATCCTTAAAGATTTTTTCCGCTTTGGGCGAGGAATCAGCCTTGTCCGATTTGGGCGTGTATAGCGCACCAAGTTTGGCCTTTCGAAAACCAGGGGCTACGCCAAAATATAAATTATAGACTTCTATGGCTAACTGAGAGTGATATAGCTGTATAGTCAGATTGCCTTGTTCGTTGTGCTAAACACCTCCTTAAAGTACCAAAAGTTTGGATAAAGAGTGTTCAGATTTATCCCGAACACCCTGGTACTAGTTACATGGGGGCAGAAGCCGACGACTGGCCAACTCTCAAATTTTATAAATGGCCGCACAGAAGGTAAAATTTTAAATCAACAAGCGTTATATAGCGCAAATGAACTTGTTTTCATATTACAGGATCAAATGAGTACATTCATTCAAATATTACATCCTTAGAACATGCTCCGCCACAAGGCGGGATCCCTTCAGGACACTATGATAATACTTTTCAGGGTGGCGGTGCTCCTTGCCCTTCGGCAGCCCCTCCGTCACCAGCTTCTCGGAACCCATCTTCAACCAGTGCACTTTCACGCGGGCGAAGGCCATGCGCGCACCTTCAATGCAAACTGACCGCTTTATGACTTCAAGCCGTGGGCAGGCATTTACAAGCCGCTTCACGAGGCCGAAGTAGCTGCTGGGCAAGGGCTCGGCAGGTGATACGTCTCCGTCGTATCTATAATTTTTTATTGTTCCATGCCAATATTATTCACTTTCATATACTTTTTGGCAACTTTTTATATTATTTTTGGGACTAACATATTGATCCAGTGCCCAGTGCCAGTTCCTGCCTATTGCATGTTTTTTGTTTCGCAGAAACCCAATATCAAACGGAGTCCAAACGGGATAAAAACGTACGGAGATTTTTTTTGGAATATTTATGATTTTTGGGAAGTAAAATCAACGTGAAACGGTATCCGAGGTGGTCACGAGGTAGGGGGCGCGCCCTACCCCCCAGGCGCACCCCTGGCTCTCATGGTCCACCCGTAAGGCGGTTGATGCTCTTCTTCTGGCGCAAGAAAGATAATTTTATGAGAAAGATCTGGGCAAAGATTCACCCCAATCGGAGTTACGGATCTCCAGATATAAAGGAAACGGTGAAGGGGTAGAATCAGAGAACGCAGAAACAGAGAGATAGATCCAATCTCGGAGGGGCTCTCGCCCCTCCCAAGCCATGGGAGCCAAGGACCAGAGGGGAAACCCTTCTCCCATCTAGGGAGAAGGTCAAGGAAGAAGAAGAAGAAGGGGGGCTCTCTCCCCCTTGCTTCTGGTAGCGTCGGAACACCGTCGGGGGCCATCATCATCACTGCGATCTTCACCAACACCTCCGCCATCTTCACCAACATCTCCATCACCTTCCCCCTTCTATCTACAGCGGTCCACTCTCCCGCAACCCGTTGTACCCTCTACTTGAACATGGTGCTTTATGCTTCATATTATTATCCAATGATGTGTTGCCATCTTATGATGTCTGAGTAGATTTCCATTGTCCTATCGGTGATTGATGAATTGCTATGATTGGTTTGAGTTGCATGTTTTATTATTGGTGTTGTCCTATTGTGCCCTCCGTGTCGCGCAAGCGTGAGGGATTCCCGCTGTAGGGTTTGCAATATGTTTATGATTTGCTTATGGTAGGTTGCGTGAGTGACTGAAACACAAACCCGAGTAAGTAGGTTGTTTGCGTATGGGATAAAAGAGGACTTGATACTTTAATGCTATGGTTGGGTTTTACCTTAATGAATATTTAGTAGTTGCGGATGCTTTCTAGAGTTCCAATCATAAGTGCATATGATCCAAGTAGAGAAAGTATGTTAGCTTATGCCTCTCCCTCAAATAGAATTGCAATAGCGATTACCGGTCTAGTAACATAGTCAATTGCTTAGGGACAATTTTGCAACTCCTACCACCACTTTTCCACACTCGCTATATTTACTTTAGTTGTGTCTAAACAGCCCCTAGTTTTATTTACGCGCTCTTTATTACCTTGCTAACCTATCCAAAAACACCTACAAAGTACTTCTAGTTTCATACTTGTTCTAGGTAAAGCAAACGTCAAGCGTGCGTAGAGTTGTATCGGTGGTCGATAGAACTTGAGGGAATATTTATTCTACCTTTATCTCCTCGTTGGGTTCGACACTCTTACTTATCAAAAACTGTTGCGATCCCCTATACTTGTGGGTTATCAAGACCTTTTTCTGGCGCCATTGCCGGGGAGTCATAGTGTGGGGTGAATATTCTCATGTGTGCTTGTTTGCTTTATCACTAAGTAATTTTTATTTTCTGTTCTTAGTTGTTCACTATCTTTAGTTATGGATATGGAACACAAAATACCAAAAAAAAATAGCTGTACTTGCTACTCATGAGGATGGGGTAACTCCTAGAACCCTCGATTCTCATTATGCGAAAGATATTATATACTACTTTGATAATCCTGAGAAAACCCCATTCAACTTTATTATGGGAGACACGTTGGATCAACGTGAATACTTTAGGGATTATCACTCGACACAAGAAGGGAAACTATTATGGGATCAATTTATTATGTTGCGTTGGTATGCCTGGGCTCTATGCTTGAGATATGATATTACTTGTTGCTCTAGGATGGAGGCTCCACACCTTCCCTTTTCATGCAAATTTAATGCTACTGAAACCTTAGCTTCTTATGCTAATGGTATATATGATTACTATGATGTGGAACAAATAGAAGAATTTGTTGCTTTTAAGGCTGCTTATGAAATTGAATCTTTGTTTGAAAAGTATGAAGCTTTAGATGATGGTGTTTATAGGCCTGAAAATCTTGCTATACCTAGATATTGCTATGCAAATTATGAATACAATTACTACATTAATGCATTTATTAAGAAAGTCTTCGCTGTCCAAAAAGAGACTAATATTTTGCAGGAAGCTATGGAAGAAGAAATTGATGAAACTGCGAGCTCATTGGATGAAAAAGATGATGAGGAGAGCGAAGAACGAAAGGGGGAGGAGCGGATTAGCTACCCGTGCCCACCTTCTAATGAGAGTAACCCTCCAACTCGTACATTATTTAATTCCCCTTCGTGCTTACCGAAGGATGGTTGCTATGATGATTGCCATGATGATTGCTATGATGATTGTTATGATCCCGTTGATTCTCTTGAAATATCCCTTTTTGATGATGCTTGTTATGCTTATGGCCAAGATGCCAATATGAATTATGCTTATGGAGATGAACTTGCTATTGCACCCACGCATGATAGTCCTATTATCTTTTTGAATTCTCCCGACTACACTATATCGGAGAAATTTGCGCTTAGTAAGGATTATATTGATGGATTGCCTTTTACCGTTGCACATGATAATTTTGATAGGTATAATATGCATGTGCTTGCTGCTCCTACTTGCAATTATTATGAGAGAGGAACTACATCTCCGCCTCTTTATGTTTCCAACACGATAGAATTGCAAGAAACTGCTTATACTATGCATTGGCCTTTACTTTGTGTGCATAAATTGTTCTTTTATGACATGCCGATGCATAGGAAGAGAGTTAGACTTCGTCATTGCTTGTTATATGTTACTTTGTGCTCACTACTAAATTACAAATCATTTTTAATTAAAATTGGCTTTGATATACCTTGAGATCCGGGTGGATTCATTACTTGAGCACCAAATGCCTAGCTTAATGGCTTTAAAGAAAGCGCTGCCAGGGAGACAACCCGGAAGTTTTAGAGAGTCATTTATTTCTGTTGAGTGCTTTCATATAGTTTAAAAAAATAAAGAGGGGAACCTAAAAACTTTTCAAAAAGGAAAGTGAAAGTAAGAAAGACAAGCATTGTTGAAGTGGGAGAGCTCCTTGAACTTTGTTCATGCTCACAGAAACTTTGTGAATCTTGATTACAGAAACTTTTCAACAAAAATAATTATCCCCTTGTATAATTCTATTGTATTATAAAAATAATGTGACACGGTTTGCCTTTAGGATGCTTACAATTCTTGTTGGTTTGTACGGTGCAGGACAGAAACTTTGGCTGTAGTGCGTGATTTTACATTTTTAACTGGAACGTCAATTGGTCCTGATTCCTTTTGCACTGTCTTTCTATACAACATGTTTGTGTTTCCTAATTTTGGTAGAATTTTTGGGGTACCAGAAGTATGGTGGATGTTCAGATTACTACAGACTGTTCTGTTTTTGACAGATTCTGTTTTTGATGCATAGTTTGCTTGTTTTGATGAACCTATCAATTTATATCAGTGGATTAAGCCATGGAAAAGTTATATTACAGTAGATACAATGCAAAAACAAAATATGAATTGGTTTGCAACAGTACTTAGAGTGGTGATTTGCTTTATTATACTAACGGATCTTACCGAGTTTTCTGTTGAAGTTTTGTGTGGATGTAGTGTCTAATCGAGGATGTTTCGATATGAGAAGAAGGAAGGGAGGCAAGAGATCAAGCTTGGGGATGCCCGAGGCACCCCAAGTAAATATTAGGAGACTCAAGCGTCTAAGCTTGGGGATGCTGGGGAGGCATCCCCTCTTTCTTCAACAAGTATCGGTATGTTTCGGATTCGTTCCGTTCATGCATTATGTGCAAGTCTTGGAGCGTCTTTTGCATTTAGTTTTCACTTTTCTTTTATGCACCATGCTGGTATGAGATAGTTCTTGGTTGATTTATAGAATTCTCATTGCACTTCACTTAAATCTTTTGAGTATGGCTTTATAGAATGCTTCATGTGCTTCACTTATATCATTTGAAGTTTGGATTGCCTGTTTCTCTTTACATAGAAAACCGCCATTTGTAGAATGCTCTTTTGCTTCACTTATACTTGTTAGAGCGTGGGAATATATTTTGTAGAAAGAATTAAACTCTCTTGCTTCACTTATATCTATTTAGAGAGATGACAGGAATTGGTCATTCACATGGTTAGTCATAAAATCCTACATAAACTTGTAGATCGCTGAATATGATATGTTTGATTGCTTGCAATAGTTTTGCGATATAAAGATGGTGATATTAGAGTTATGCTAGTGGGTGGTTGTGGATTGTAGAGACACTTGTGTTGAGGTTTGCAAGTCTCGTAGCATGCACGTATGGTAACCGTTGTGTGAAAAATTTGAAGCATGGGGTGTTTCTTTGATTGTCTTCCTTATGAGTGGCGGTCGGGGACGAGCGATGGTCTTTTCCTACCAATCTATCCCCCTAGGGGCATCCGTAGTAGTACTTTGCTTCGAGGGCTAATAAATTCTTGCAATAAGTATATGAGTTCTTTATGACTAATGTGAGTCCATGAATTATATGCACTTTTACCTTTCCATCATTGCTAGCCTCTTCGGTACCGTGCATTGCCCTTTCTCACCTTGAGAGTTGGTGCAGACATCGCCGGTACATCCAAACCCCGTGATACGATACGCTCTATCACACATAAGCCTCATTATATCTTCCTCAAAACAGCCACCATACCTACCTATCATGGCATTTCCATAGCCATTCCGAGATATATTGCCATGCAACTTCCATCATCATCATATACATGACTTGAACATTTATTGTCATATTGCTTTGCATGATCGTAAGATAGCTAGCATGATGTTTTCATGGCTTGTCCATTTTTTGATGTCATTGCTATGCTAGATCATTGCACATCCCGGTATACCGCCGGAGGCATTCATATAGAGTCATATCTTTGTTCTAGATATCGAGTTGTAATATTGAGTTGTAAGTAAATAAAAGTGTGATGATCATCATTATTAGAGCATTGCCCCAGTGAGGAAAAGATGATGGAGACCATGATTCCCCCACAAGTCGGGATGAGACTCCGGACGAAGAAAAAAATATAATACAAAAAAAAGAGAAAGGCCAAAAAAAAGAGAAGGCCCAAAAAACAAAAAAAATGAGAGAAAAAGAGAGAAGGGGCAATGTTACTATCTCTTTTTCCACACTTGTGCTTCAAAGTAGCACCATGTTCTTCATGTAGTGAGTCTCATATCTTGTGCTTTAAAGTAGCCCCATGTTCTTCATATAGATTATCTCCTATGTTGTCACTTTCATATATTAGTGGGAATTTTTCATTATACAACTTGGCTTGTATATTCCAACGATGGGCTTCCTCAAATGCCCTAGGTCTTCATGAGCAAGCAAGTTGGATGCACACCCACTTAGTTTATTTTGTTGAGCTTTCATACACTTATAGCTCTTAGTGCATCTGTTGCATGGCAATCCCTACTCCTCGCATTGACATCAATTGATGGGCATCTCCATAGCCCGTTGATTAGCTACGTCAATGCGAGACTTTCTCCTTTTTTGTCTTCTCCACCTAACCTCCATCATTATATTCTATTCCACCTATAGTGCTGTATCCATGGCTTGCGCTCATGTATTGCGTGAGGGTTGAAAAAGCTGAAGCGCGTTAAAAAGTATGAACCAATTACTCGGCTTGTCATCGTGGTTGTGCATGACGGGGGCATTCTGTGTGAAAAAAATGAAGCATGGCCAAACTGTATGATTTTGTAAGGATAAGCTTGCTTTTGCCTTGTTGTTTTGAAAAGACATGATTGCTTTATTGGTATGCTCGAAGTATTATTGTCTTTATGTCAAAAGATAGACTATTGCTTTGAATCACTCGTGTCTTAATATTCATGCCATGATTAGACTTATGATCAAGATTATGCTAGGTAGCATTCCACATCAAAAATTATTCTTTTTTATCATTTACCTACTCGAGGACGAGCAGGAATTAAGCTTGGGGATGCTGATACGTCTCCGTCGTATCTATAATTTTTTATTGTTCCATGCCAATATTATTCACTTTGATATACTTTTTGGCAACTTTTTATATTATTTTTGGGACTAACATATTGATCCAGTGCCCAGTACCAGTTCCTGTCTGTTGCATGTTTTTTGTTTCGCAGAAACCCAATATCAAACGGAGTCCAAACGGGATAAAAACGGACGGAGATTTTTTTTGGAATATTTATGATTTTTGGGAAGTAAAATCAACGCGAAACGGTATCCGAGGTGGTCACAAGGTAGGGGGCACGCCCTACCCCCCAGGCGCGCCCCTGGCCCTCGTGGTCCACCCGTAAGGCGGTTGATGCTCTTCTTCTGGCGCAAGAAAGAAAATTTTATGAGAAAGATCTGGGAGAAAGATTCACCCCAATCGGAGTTACGGATCTCCAGATATAAAGGAAACGGTGAAGGGGTAGAATCAGAGAACGCAGAAACAGAGAGATAGCTCCAATCTCGGAGGGGCTCTCGCCCCTCCCAATCCATGGGAGCCAAGGACCAGAGGGGAAACCCTTCTCCCATCTAGGGAGAAGGTCAAGGAAGAAAAGAAGAAGGGGGGATCTCTCCCCCTTGCTTCCGGTGGCGCCGGAACGCCACCGGGGGCCATCATCATCACCGCGATCTTCACCAACACCTCCGCCATCTTCACCAACATCTCCATCACCTTCCCCCTTCTATCTACAGCGGTCTACTCTCCTGCAACCCGTTGTACCCTCTACTTGAACATGGTACTTTATGCTTCATATTATTATCCAATGATGTGTTGCCATCTTATGATGTCTGAGTAGATTTCCATTGTCCTATCAGTGATTGATGAATTGCTATGATTGGTTCGAGTTGCATGTTTTATTATTGGTGATGTCCTATTGTGCCCTCCGTGTCGCGCAAGCGTGAGGGATTCCCGCTATAGGGTTTGCAATATGTTTATGATTTGCTTATGGTGGGTTGCGTGAGTGGCTGAAACAAAAACCCGAGTAAGTAAGTTGTTTGCGTATGGGATAAAAGGGGACTTGATACTTTAATGCTATGGTTGGGTTTTACCTTAATGAATCTTTAGTAGTTGTGGATGCTTGATAGAGTTCCAATCATAAGTGCATATGATCCAAGTAGAGAAAGTATGTTAGCTTATGCCTCTCCCTCAAATAGAATTGCAATAGCAATTACCGGTCTAGTAACATAGTCAATTGCTTAGGGACAATTTCGCAACTCCTACCACCACTTTTCCACACTCGCTATATTTACTTTAGTTGTGTCTAAACAGCCCCTAGTTTTATTTACGCGCTCTTTATTACCTTGCTAACCTATCCAAAAACACCTACAAAGTACTTCTAGTTTCATACTTGTTCTAGGTAAAGCGAACGTCAAGCGTGCGTAGAGTTGTATCAGTGGTCGATAGAACTTGAGGGAATATTTATTCTACCTTTAGCTCCTCGTTGGGTTCGACACTCTTACTTATTGAAAACTGTTGCGATCCCCTATACTTGTGGGTTATCAGCAGGCAACAGCCGGACTATAGGGTCCTTCATGGCCCGTTCGGCCGCCTTGTGCAGTTCGACCAGTTGCTTCAGCTGGTCACTCAAGGGCATCGGATGTTTGGTCCCAATATACAGAGACCAGAACAACTTCTCTGTCGAGCTCCCTTCTTCGGCCCGGTAGAACTCTGCGACATCCGATATGCTGCACGGCAGATCTACGAACGCTCCTGGAGAGCTCCAAATTCGGGTCAGTAAAAGGAAAGTCTAAAGTCTCCTTCGCATGCTTGCTTTGCATAAGGAATGCCTTACCCGCCGCTATCTTCTTGGCTGCCTCAATCTCCTAGAGGGCCTTTTGGGCTTTGGCTTTGGCGTCTCTCGCGCTCTGGAGGGCCTTAGCAAGCTCGGACTCTCGCGTCTTAGAGTCATGATCCAAGGACTCGTATTTTTTGACGAAATCCTGGAGCTCTTGTTGGACCTCGTCGACCCGGGCCTCTTGCTTCTCGCGCTCGGTGTGCTCCTTGGCCACTTTGTCTTTGGCCTCGGTCAGCGCCTTCTTAAGGGCCGCCACTCCGGTCGTGGCCCCTTTTAAAGTTCATGACGCTTCTATGAGCTGAAATCATTTTTTCTTTATCAATATACAGACGGGGTATTATGTACCTTTGTTCTCTTCGAGCTGCCTCTTCACAAGGCCGAGCTCTCCCTCGGTCCGCTCAAGGTCCTACTTCAGTCCAGAGACCTCCGCAGTACGAGCGGTAGCAGCCAGCAGTGACGCCTACTTATTCACATGGACATTTTCTGTTAGACTCCTGCAGATGTTATTTGATCCTCTGTTCGGCCTTTCTTTCCGAATGCCAACCAGAGCATCAGGGGCTACTGTCTATACTGTGATATTTTCTTATAATTTTATTACTTACCTCAAAGCCTGTTAGGAGGCTGGCGCAGGCTTCGGTCAATCCGCTTTTGGCGGACCAGACCTTCTCGATCACCGCACTCAGGACGGTGCGGTCCTCTTCGTCAATGGAAGCGCCACGAAGCACTTCTAGCAAGTTGTCCGATGCCTCTGGATGGACAGAGGTCATCAGCACAGGCGGCTCACCCCCCTTAGTGAGAGGCTGCCTGCCTGAATCCGAAAACACTGGGGGGTTCCGGCGCAGTATCCGGCTGGGGGCCTGACTTGTTGCGGCCCTCGTTATCGGAGTCCATGGGGCCTTCCCCCCATGTGCCCGGCGGCTGGGATTTCGCCTGGGGGCGTCTCTAGAACTGTCTCCCCTTGGTCTGATATCCTTTGAGACAACACCTCGGTGTCATCCGCGGATCTGGGGGAGGTGGCCGTCGGGAGTGAATCGTTGTTCATCACCGGCAGGCCCAAAGACCCATCTGAGGAGGATACCCCGATGTGGGACTTGGCCGGACTGCATATGCATGTTCGGCATGATAAGAAGCAATAAATCAAAACATTCCGGAAGTATTATAGTATCCGGATACTTACGACTTGGCCAGGGGCTTGTCCCTGGGCAGCCACTCCTCACCGATGTAGGTGGCTGTGGTGGAGTGGTCCGGAAGGAAGGTCTTTCCCTTCTTGGACCCCTCGGCCTCCCCAGACGGGGCAGCCTTTCTCTTCTTCTCCCCCTCCCCCCAGTTGGGGGGGGGGGGAGGGATTTCTTCTTCCTCCTCCCCGACTTTGTTGGAGGAGCATGCCTCGGTGTCTTTGAATGATGAGTCTGCTACAACCTTGCGCCGGAGACCTTTCATGGTACCCGCTGCCTTCTTCTTGGCCTTCTTCTCCGGCACCTCATAGGGCGCCGGAAACAGCAACTTCCTTAAGAGAGGCGATGCTGGATCTTCGGGTAGTGGAGCCGGACAGTCAATCCGCTCCGCTATCGCCACCCAGTCCTGTTAAATTGGCATGGAGGCTTAGATTCCTCCTGCGAACATGCTGGGGAAAGCCACATCTTGCAAAATATAAAATCTTACCGGATTGGCGAGGCGCTTGGCGCTAAGTCCGCGATCTTCGGCTATGGGCAGTGGTACCTCGGTGGCCTTGAACAGCACCTTCCAGACGTCTTCATGCTCGTGTCGAAGAGCTCTCGCAGCGTCTGGGGTTCGGCCAGGTCGAACTCCCACATATTATAAGCCCATCTCTGACATGGAAAGATCCGACGAAAGAGCATGACCTGGACCACGTTGACAAGCTTGATTTTCTTGCTTATCATATTTTTGACGCAGGTCTGAAGTCCGGTCAGCTCCACCGAGGAACCCCAGGCTAAGCCCTTCTCTTTCCAGGAGGTGAGCGGCATGGGGATGCCGGATCAAAATTCGGGGATCGCCGCCCAGTTGGTGTCGCGCGGCTCGGTGATATAGAACCACCCCGATTGCCACCCCTTCACGGTTTCCACCAAGGAGCCTTCGGGTCAGGTGACGTTGGGCATCTTGCCCACCATGGCGCCTCCGCACTCTGCTTGCTGGCCGACAACCACCTTCAGCTTCATGTTGAAGGTCTTCAGCCATAGGCCGAAGTGGGGCATAATGCGGAGGAAGGCCTCGCACACGACGATAAATGCCGAGATGTTGAGGATGAAATTGGGGGCCAGATCATGGAAGTCCAGACAATAGTAGAACATGAGCCTGCGGACAAATGGGTTGAGGGGGAATCCCAGCCCGCGGACGAAATGAGAAAGGCACACCACCCTCTCCTGGGGCTTCGGGGTAGGGATGATCTGCCCTTTGGCAGGGAGCCGGTGCGCGATGTCTGCGGCCAGGTATCCGGCCTCCCGAAGCTTCATGATGTCCTCCTCCTTAACGGAGGAGGCCATCCACTTGCCTCCCGCTCCGGACATATTTGGAATGACTTTGCGGAGAAGGTGAAAGCTTGGGCGCTAAAGCTCGAGCGTGCAAGAATGGATGAGCAGAGGAAGAATAAGGCGTGGGTGAAGAAGGAGAATCCTTATCTCTTTATAAAGGCGGTTGAAACCATGCGCCTCCCCACTTGCCCCGTAAACTCGCTTATTCCCCAAGCGTCGTGTTGATGGCACGGTTGGGTTACCCACACCTGTATTGATGAGAATCCCGTGATAAGGGGACACGATCTCTGCTTCGACAAGATGTACCAATGAAACCGCCTCGCGAGATGTGCAGTAGCAGGTTAAGAAAAAACGGTTCAAATAATGACCGGGCCGCGGTGTGATGTCACGCTATGACAGGTTGTCAGCAGATTAGATTTTTGGAGTATTGTGCTCTCTACGGTGGTACGTGGAATTTATTTTGCAGAGCCGGACACGATTCATGTGCTCGAAATCTACCTTGGAGTATTCGGAGAAGGATCCCGTCTTGCAATGCCGAAGACAATCTGTGCGCCGGACTTATCGTCATTGAAGCCTGGTTCAGGGGCTACTGAGGGAGTCCTGGATTAGGGGGTCCTCGGACAGCCGGACTATGTACTTGTGCCGGACTGTTGGACTATGAAGATACAAGATTGAAGACTTCGTCCAGTGTCCGGGTGGGATTCTCCTTTGCATGGAAGGCAAGCTTGGCAATTTGGATATGTAGATTTCCTTCTCCGTAACCGACTCTGTGTAACCCTAGCCCCCTCCCATGTCTATATAAACCGGAGGGTTTAGTCCGTAGGACAACAACAATCATAACCATAGGCTAGCTTCTAGGGTTTAGCCTCTACGATCTCGTGGTAGATCAACTCTTGTAATACTCATATCATCAAGATCAATCAAGCAGGAAGTAGGGTATTACCTCCATAGAGAGGGCCCGAACCTGGGTAAACATTGTGTCCCCCGCCTCCTGTTACCATTAGCCTTAGACGCATAGTTCGGGACCCCCTACCCGAGATCGGCCGGTTTTGACACCGACAATGGGGAATGCATAACAGGCATATTAGGACCGGGGACGGTGGCTATCGATGCCCATTTTGCAACCACAAGCTTCATCACGCGTATCAAAGTGTTCTGGCGCATGCAAGAGGACGGGCCGTTGGCTCCTTCAAGCAGAAGTATGCTCGCAGGGTGGAGCATGGCGCATACGCCGAGTACCTGGCGAAGCTTCAGGATCGTGCCGGCTTGTGAGATGACATGTGGGATCGAACTATGTATGCTTGAGCATGCTTAATGATGGTTAAACCATGCTTGTGTACGTGTAGACAGAGCAAATCACATCGCACACGGACTAAACAAGGGAACCCATCAGTGATGATTTTATCAATCACTGACAATTGTATACCAGCAATCGTTTGTTCACAACACACACGGCTTGTTAATAGGAATCGTCTGTGTTGTTATCGGTCTTCCCACACATTTCTGATTACAGACCTGTTTGCCACGTATCACACACATCTTGTTATATTGAACCGTTTCTGTTCTCTTGTCTCAACACAAACAGTTCATCCGAGTGAACCCATGCTGTATATCGCACGCACCTTGATCTGGCTGACCGTTTCTTTTGTGTTGCCTAATCACAAATAGTTCATCCGAGTGAATTGTATGCTATGTATCGCACACGTCTTCACCTAGCTGCCCGTTTCCTTTGTTCCTCCCCATCGCAAACAGTTAATTGAACTGAACCGTATGCCCTTCATCGCACACGCAACTACAATCTGACCGTGTTTGATGCATCCGTCATCGCAAACATTTTGCACATTTTTAACGGTTTTCTTACACCACCATTTGCGATTATTGCATTGCACATAGTTTCTCGAAGGGTCTTTGATTGTAGTGTTGCGTTAGCAGCATCCTGTAGTAGTGTGTGTATCACAATCACTGGTACGCGTCGGTGCTATACAAATGATTTTAACCCCTTTCCGCGATGGCATTTGGAACCATCGCCAAGTGAGTGTGGGCGATAGGGGGGTCCTTCCCACACGACCCAGAAATCGTCGGGGATAGGCCCTCCTGGGACACCAAATGAGTTCGTGTGCGATAGAGTGACCCGTGGAAACCCAACCATTTCCTTAGGTATGTACATCCCACATGGTGAATCCCAGAAAACATTTCCGTAGGTATGTACATCCCACACGATGAATCCCAGAAAACATTTCCGTAGGTATGTATATCACACACAGTCAATCCAAGGAATACGTTTCCGTTCTTATGTACATCCCCCGCAGTCAATCCAGGGAAAATGTTTCCGTTCGTATGTACATCCCACACAGGTTTACGTATAGGCTCGTGTGTGATACGTGTAACTATCACACACGCTCTGCCTTGGTTAACCATTTGCTTTTATCAACTATATCACACACGATTTGATGAAGAAAACTGTGTGGCATTGGGCTATCCATCACATGCGCTTTTACTTCTAGAACCATTTGCAAAGTTCCATGACCCATTTTGCAGATTTATTAGTTTACGATTAATAATTCCAGTATTACAGAAATTGACATTTCATATGAACAGTTGTTTGCCAATTTCATATCAGGCACATAGATATATTTTAACATCACAGTACGATAGCTACCGGAAAACAGCACAGTACAACATATAGATAGTTCAACTTCATAAGAACAATATTAGAACAATATATTCATTTCCCTAATCGAGATCATTCAGGCTCGCCTTATCCACCTCTACTTTCAGTTCAATAAGAACCTGTTTTGCACTGGCCAACTGGGAAAGTGCCTCCTCCTTCGCCAACACCATCTTAGCAAAGTATGATTTAAAAAATCTGAGCTCATTCTCCACCTTCCTCTTTTTATCCCTCATCTTTAAATATTCTTCAGCGCTGACAACACTATCTCTAAGCCTACCTCTGTTCTCTTCCTGATACATGCTCCAGAGCTTTGCTAGGCACATCTTCAAAGACTGTGGCACTCTTGATCAACCCACTCCAAGTAAGAACCCCTTCGTTCATCCTATAATATTTAAAACTAGATTAGTAACAATTGTAGGGAAAATGGGTTTATAGCAACATAGAAAATCACCAATACTTATTTTGAAAAACTGAAGAAATGGGTTAATTATGACATATCTTCTCAAAAAGATCAATGTGCAAATGAATTAATTGCTACTAACACAACAACCAAATTCTGAAACATCAGAAGCTATAATTAACTACAACAACGCTACAAGTTCTTACTCATGTACTATAAATAACAAATTGAACATTTTAAGAGGAAGGTAATATAACTGCAACAGCATAGCGACAGTATTTGGATGACAGCAAATTGATACTAACAGGTGTGTACATGCAGAAATTTAGTAACATATAACTAATAGCACTAAGGCGTCCACTATGTATGCGAAAACCGGTGTAAAGACAACTGTTGCTACATCTCGCACCGGTGCCCTGCACTGGCGAGCCGATGCAGCAGAAAAAATCAGGGACCCAAACTCCGGAGCACCTAGTTGCTCCGACGCCCAGTTCCTTCGTGCCATAAAGATTTAGAATTTTACTGCTTGGCTGCTTGGATGTGTGGACAAGTTGGCTCCACAAACTGCTGAAGCGGTGCCGAATAATTTTCTAATGGCACCGCTGATGAGATGGCAACATTTTTAGATACTAGGTACAAACTGTGACACTGTCTTAGGATGCATTTGGTTGAAGGTGTGGTATGAATGGGTTGGGACCGTGATAGTGTCTGAATCATATCTAACAAATGATTTGTAACAATGAAAGAGGGTCTAACCTTATCTACATATGCCAGAAACTTCCTCCCTCTGTCCACAGATTCAAGCGCAACTAGCTTCACGCATGGAGATTGATGGTGACAACGAGTAGACAGATCTTCATCCACCCCTCTCCATTTGTTGCAACTGATGGTCCTAGGGAACTACACAAGGAAGAAATGACTCAAATCGACCGTCGGGTAAAAATCCATCATTGAAAGTCATAGCCCGAGAGAGAGAAGAGAGGCATACCCGGGTGGTGAAGGAGTCGGAGGAGGAGGAGGAACCGCTGGTGAGGTCTTTGAAGAAGACCATGGCAACCCCGGCGGAAGGATGCGAGACGGAGAGAGCGAGGAAGCAAGCGAGGAAGCGGCTATAGCTTAGAAACGAAGGAAGAGGGAAACAGGGGAAATGTGACTTGTGGTCGGGGAGAAAAGGGGATGGGGAGGGGGGAGGGTAGATATTTTGGCGGTAGGCCAAAAATTTCGAAATGTGGAGGGAAACTTTGTGCGCGGTGCGGCTGGACACCATTCACTTTGAATGATAGTGTGCATTGCAAACGATTCTTCTGCTTAACGCGCATGGGATGAGTTTGATAATTGAAATTTTTGGTGGAAATTTCCCCGCGTACATCATTGCATAATTTAACATCGCTTGCAAATTTGGGCACACAAAAGAGCGTACGGCACACAGACCAGACTTACTGAATCGAGCAATTTTAGTAATTAAACAGAGATAGTTCACCTAAACATTGCTCTAACAAAAGACCAGCATTAAAACAAAGCCTAAGTATGAATAATTTTAACAAATCCGCCGCCGCGCAGGCCTATGCATCGCCGGTGTGAGATGAGACGTCGATGACTTGTCCTGGCGACATGCCTCCATTGGTGGACTCCGCGAGCCCACTGCTGAAGTCGACCGCGTCCTTGTCCTTGTCCTCGTCCTCGGTGCCGCCCTCAAGGTTGTAGTACTCGTAGTAGTGGCTATGCCTAGAGCTCGCGTTGGTACTCCATCGCCGATTACTCGATGAAGAGACTCTTCTCTACCTCGACCTGGGCCACGCGCAACTCCTCCTCCCGGCGCTCCTCGATCTCCGCCGCCTCCTGCATCTCCAGCTCCCGCTCGACGACCTCATGAGGAAGCAGGTGCTCCATGGCCACCGCCACCTTTTCGGACGTGGGTTGCATGCTGGATTCCGAGGTGGTCTGGAATATCTTGGCGTGGATGGCCTCAACCCGGGCCAGGGCAACATCGGCGGCACGGACAGCAGCTCAAGCGCTCTCGGTGCTTACAGTCGCCATCGTAGCAGCATCTGCAGCCGTCTCGGCTTCTGCAGCTGCCCTGTCGGCTGTCACAGACGCCCTCTCGGCGGAAGCGACCGCACACAATGCGGATGCGGCGGTAGCGCTCGGGGGGACGCGGCCATCGTGTGGGCCTTCACGAAGCATTTCCACGGTGTCATCTTTGCAATAAGGGGATACGGGAATGGGGATCGGGATTTGTGGATTTGGCGGTTGCCGGCACTAGAGCACACGAGCCAGCGAAGCTTAAGGAGGAAGTCTTAAATAGACCCAGAATTTTTCATCACAAACTATTCCTACAAAACAACTGTTTGTGATGTTGTAGATATTTTCTATTAGATGTGAAAGACAAATTTGGAGTAAAGTGGCAACAGATGGTGTTTTAAATGTACGAGAAAATTTGTAGTACTAATACAACTTTCATGTCAAATTTTGGAAAATTTCAGGGGTCATTTGACCTTTTTAAGACATTTAAGTGACTTTCTAGCCATTTAATGACCGTAATTGAAATTTGAACTACATGTACATGTAGCAGCTAACCAAAACAGTTTGAAAAGCCATATTTCGTGTACTTGTGTGCGATTTAATTCCATGTGCAGTAAATTGGAAGGATTTTTCAAACATATTGGTCTAACGGCTATGACACAAATAAGCATGGAGTGCCATGGCCTTTAAATTCCAAAATATTAAAAACATGAAACCTTGCTTGAGGTAATGTCATACCACCAAGATGATGTGGTACAAAAATTGGCCTGTTTGACGAAAGTTTGGACACACATCCCTCACAAACCAGAGCAACTCACTAGAAGGCTCGTGGTTCCGAGAGGGAACAATGCATGTTTGCTGACGAATGGAAGATAGCTTCCTCTTACGGCCTCCAAAATTTGTATACGTGTAATGTGCACTGATACTAACTGTCATGTGAAAAATTGGAAATTTCAGGGGTCATTTGACCTTTTGAAGACATTTAAGTGATTTTCTAGCCATTTAATGACCGTAATTCAAATTTGAACTAGATGTACATGCAACGGCTAACCATAGCGGTTTGAAAAATCATGTTTGTGTACTTGTGTGCGAGTTAATTCCATGTGTAGTAAATTAGAAGAAATTTTCAAACTTATTGGTCTCACGGTATGGACACATGCATGGAGTGCCATGGCATTTTAATTCCAAAATATTAAAAAATGATCAGGAAAACATGAAACTTTGCTTCATGTAATGTCATGCCACCAAGATGACGTGGTATAAAATTTAGCCTATTTGACGAAAGTTTGGACACAGACCCCTCACAAACCGGAGCAACTCACTAGAAGGCTCGTGGTTCCGAGAGGGAACAATGCATGTTTGATGACAAACGGCAGATAGCTTCCTCTTACGGCCTTCAAAAATTTTCTAAGTGTAATGTGCACTGATACAAACTGTCATGTGAAAATTTGGAAAATTTCAAGGGTCATTTGATCTTATGAAGACACTTAAGTGATATCCTAGCCATTTAATGATCGAAATTCAAATTTGAACTAGATGTACATGCAACGGCTAACCATAATGGTTTGAAAAATCATATTTGTGTACTTGTGTGCGAGTTAATTTCATGTACAATAAATTAGAAGGATTTTTCAAACATATTGGTCTCACGACATGGACACATGTACATGCATGGAGTGCCATGGCATTTTAATTCAAAAAAATTAAAAAATGATCAAGAAAACATGAAACCTTGCTTGATGTAATTTCATGCCACCAAGATGATGTGGTACAAAAATTGGCTTGTTTGACGAAAGTTTGGACACACACCCCTCACGAACCGGAGCAACTCACTAGAAGGCTCGTGGTTTCGAGAGGGAACAATGCATGTTTGATGACGAACGGCAGATAGCTTCCTCTTACGACCTTCAAAAAATTTCTACGTGTAATGTGCACTGATACAAACTGTCATGTGAAAATTTGGAAAATTTCAGGGGTCATTTGACCTTTTGAAGACATTTAAGTGATTTCCTAGCCATTTAATGACCTTAATTCAAATTTGAACTAGATGTACATGCAACGGCTAACCATAACGGTTTGAAAAATCATATTTGTGTACTTGTGTGCGAGTTAATTCCATGTGCAGTAAAGTAGAAGGAATTTTCGAACATATTGGTCTCAGGCATGGACACATGTACATGCATGGAGTGCCATGGCATTTTCATTCCAAAAAACGAAAAAATGATCAGAAAAACTTGACACCTTGCTTGATGTAATGTCATGCCACCAAGATGATGTGGTACAAAAATTGGCTTGCTTGACAAAAGTTTGGACACACACCCCTCACAAACCGGAGCAACTCACTAGAAGGCTCGTGGTTCCGAGAGGGAACAATGCATGTTTGATGACGAACGGCAGATAGCTTCCTCTTATGGCCTTCAAAAAATTTCTACGTGTAATATGCACTGATACAAACTGTCATGTGAAAATTTGGAAATTTCCATTTGACCTTTCGAAGACATTTAAGTGATTTCCTAGCCATTTAATGACCGTAATTCAAATTTGAACTACATCTACATGCAATGGCTAACCATAACGGTTTGAAAAATCATATTTGTGTACTTGTGTGTGAGTTAATTCCATGTGCAGTAAAGTAGAAGGAATTTTCAAACATATTGGTCTCACGGCATGGACACATGTACATCCATGGAGTGCCATGGCATTTTTATTCCAAAAAATAAAAAAATGATCTGAAAAACATGAAACCTTGCTTGATGTAATGTCATGCCACCAAGATGATGTGGTACAAAAATTGGTCTGTTTGACGAAAGTTTGGACACACACCCCTCACAAACCGGAGCAACTCACTAGAAGGCTCGTGGTTCCGAGAAGGGAACAATGCATGTTTGATGACGAACAGCTGATAGCTTCCTCTTACGACCTTCAATTTTTTTTCTACGTGTAACGTGCACTAAAAGAACTGTCATGTGAAAATTTGGAAAATTTTAGGGGTCATTTGACCTTTTGAAGATATTTAAGTGATCTTTTAGCCATTCAATGACCATAATTCAAATTTGAACTACATCTACATGCAACGGCTAACCATAGCAGTTTGAAAAATCATATTTGTGTACCTGTGTGCAAGTTAAAAAATCATCAGACGATGTAAATATCTGGTGTTCAAAAAAGAAAATGTAAAATCTGGCAAGACAATCGGCCCCACATGATTAGCACTCTATTTCGTGCCTCGAGGTTTGGAAGGTGAGTGGTGGGCTTTATTAATCAGACACGGTTCTGCATTGGGAACCGTCAGCTATTATGTTCACACACGGATTTTGCTGCGGGAATCGTGTGTAATTCACACTACAATACTCGTAAATTCCGGTGACCGACACATGTACTATTCCCGTCCATCTAGATTCCGCTGCCAATAAATACTACCTTGCTCACGTCATCCCGCCTGCATTCTCATCTAGATCCTCCCCTTGCTCACCCTCTCTCTCTCTATCTATCTATCTCTATCTCTATCTCTCTCTTAAATCTTTGCCATGGCACCGCCGATCTGCCCACTGGCCGACGAGGAGTCGCCACCCCTAGAGGATGCTCACTCGAACAGCAGCGACGAGGACACCTATGCGCCGCTGGACAAGGTTGCGCTGAACCCCCCCAACTTTGGATTGGTTTTGGGTCCAGTGCGATCTTTGTCTTTGGAAGTCGCTATCGCCGGCTGAGAAAGCCAGGCAAGTGGATTTGAAGAAGGAGATGGCGGAGGAGGATACCAGGTACCAGGCGGCCTGTGAAGCCTGTGATGCCGCCTGGAAAAAGGAGGCGGCGGAGCTTTGGGGGTGGGCGCGTCGTCATGCGGAGGAGGTGTACGAAGATGGGTACGCGAGGAAGGCCAGAGGCGCTAGGCGCCTCGTCGCTCCGTGGAGCTGGGCCGATAAGCTCCAGCGTGCCACCGACGAGGAGCTCCGGTGGGCGCCCAACAAAATGGCAAGATCGTTCGCGTGCGTCCGCCTGCAAGAGGCAGATTGACACGTCAAGCGCTGCGAGGCGGAGGAGGCGGAGTACTGCCTCCGCTCTGGGAAGACGCCGCGCACCAGGAAGATGCTGGCGAGGGGCTGCCAGAATACTAGCCCCAGGAGGGATTATTAGTTTTAGTATTGTTCGTTTTCAATTTTATGCATTGTACCTAGTAGTTAAGTATCATCACGTATATGTGATGATATTATATATATTATGTGATGAACTAATGAACAATTAATATTATATATATTATGAATTCCATTTCTATCTGCTTTTGTGTACTAATTTGAATCTATCTATTATCATTCACATATACAGAATGGAAAGCGTATAAACACACATTGAAACAGAACATATAAGAACGAAAAACAGAGTACACACATTGAAACAGAGCAATAAACAGAGCAATAGTATGATTGCTGTGAATACATAGCTGTCCACGTCAAAACGACTCAACAAAATAAAATGCATCCATGAGACCATGACCAGCAGCCCTTGCCTACGAAAGCTCTTGGCTCTGCCTAAACTCATGTAGGTGTTCGTCCAAGCGGTCGACACGCTCGCGGTACATCTGGAGCACGATCTCGAGCTCCAAGTTGGCTATTTCATCGGAGATCGCCACCTTGAGGATGCGACGGCCATGTTCCTCTACTGCGCCCAGGTGGACACCTGGGCCAAGGAGGCGGTTGAGCCTACCGACCAGCGCGTTGGCATTGAGCGGGCCACAAACAAGGCGAACGGAACGACCCATGCAAACAGCATGGCAAGCGTCCCGTGCAAGTACGACACGGCCGGCCTCTGGTGCAAGTACGGTGCAGAGGGCCTGTCCTGACTCCTGGCAAGGAATGGGGGTACTGACGGGACGTGTACCCAGCTGTGATGCCTTGTCGGCAGCAGGCAAGCGCCGATGGATCCACTCTTGCTGTGGGGCGCGCTGCACCTCTCACTCTGCGGCGCTCCAACGCTCTCGCTGTGCAGCGAGCCATAACCTATCGGCATGGACGCGCCTATCTTGCTCTATGGCGCGCCATCGATCATGTTGTGCGGCGAGCTGCAGCCTCTCGGCGCTGACATGCCTATCTTGATCTGCGGCGCTGAAGTGTCATGCGCTAAAGGTCTGCTCAACCCTGGTGATGACGCGCATCATGGTGTCGTCCATCGTGTTGCCGAGGAGCGCCGCGGCCTCCACGGGTCATGGCGCCTTCTGGTTTTCCTCGTCGACGAGGTTGATGGCAGAGGCGGCACTTTTTTGTGTTGGCATGCTTGGAAAAGGTGGATGTGCTACAGGCTGCGCTTGTTGCCTCCGTCCATCGCGACGCACCTAGGTTTATGTGCAATATCGCTGGGTGGCGGGAAACAGGTGAGCAAATGGCGGGAAATGATGGCGTGTTCATAGAACACCATCTATTAATGGAAACTTACAATATAAAGGAACATCAAGCTAGCACAAGAAGTAGATGGTGATGAGGAACATGGACCACACTAGGGAACCCGTCGGTGATGAATTCATCAATCACAAACAATTGTACACTAGCAAGTGTTTGCCCACAACACACACGGCTTATTCCATCACAAACAGATCGGATGGATCAACTGTATGCCACGTATACACATTGTCAAAAAGTAATGCGGTAGACCTTCTTTAACATATGTTAAAAAATAAAATAAAAATAAAAAATAAGGACCTCGAGGTTAAATTAGCTGAGGGAATGGGTCATTTTGGTCTTTTGACCGATATGACCCATCCTATCAGTTAATTTAACATCAACACAACTTCCCATTCAGTCACCCATCTGATGGCTGCTCCAGCCTAAGCACACTTAACTTGAGAGTTCTCTTAGATGAGCTACTGGTGGAACAGCTAGTCCTTGCTGATATAGGATGCCACTTCGCATCCTTACGGCGTATCCGGATGACCGCCCGTCCCCCAATGGCCAATACATGTTGTGTAGACAGAGCATATCACATACGTCTTATTAGAAGCAATTGTTTGTGTTATTATCGGTCTTCGCACACATTTATGGTTACAGACCTATTTGCCACGTATCACACACATCTTGTTATATTGAACCGTTTTTGTTCTCTGGTCTCAATGCAAACAGTTCATCCGAGTGAACTGCATGTCGTATATCGCACACACCTTGATCTGCCTAACCATTTCTTTTGTGTTTCCTAATCACAAATAATTCATCCAAGTGAACCGTATGTTGTATATCGCACACACCTTCATCTGGCTACCCGTTTCTTTTGTTCCTCATCATCGCAAACAGTTCATTGAACTGAACCGTATGCCCTGCATCGCAAACGCAACTAAAATCTGAACCGTGTTTGATGCATCCGTCATTGCAAACATTTTGCACATTTTTGACGGTTCTCTTACACCACCGTTTGCGATCATTGCATCGCACACAGTTTCTCGAAGGGTCTCTGCTCGTAGTGTCATGTTAGCAACATCCTGCAGTAGTGTATGATCGAGGTTCAATAAACTATTCACCTTGGGTGTATGACCACAGAAGGTTTTATTCATGTAAACAGAACAACAATTATTCTCTGACTTAAATGAACAACCGTATTGCAATAAACATGATCTAATCATATTCATGCTTAATGCAAACACCAAATAACATTTATTTTAGGTTCACCACTAATCCCGAATGTAGAGGGACTGTGCGATGGTGATCGTATCAACCTTGGAATCACTTCCAACACACATCATCACTTTGCTCTTAACTAGTCTCTGTTCATTCTGCAACTCCTGTTTCGAGTTACTAATCTCAGTCACTGAACCGGTATCAAATACCCAGGGGTTGCTATGAACACTAGTAGATTACACATCAATAACATGTATATCATATATATACCTTTGTTCACTTTGCCATCCTTCTTATCCGCCAAATATTTGGGGCAGTTCCGCTTCCAGTGACCATTTCGTTTGCAGTAGAAGCACTTAGTTTCAGGCTTAGGTCCAGATTTGGGCCTTTTCCCCGGGAGTGGCAACTTGCTTGCCATTCTTCTTGATGTTTCGTTTCTTTCCCTTGCCCTTTTACTTGAAACTAGTGGTCTTGTCAACCATCAACACTTGATGCTCTTTCTTGATTTCTACCTTCACTGATTTCAGCACTTCGAAGAGCTCGAGAATCGTTTTCGTCATCCCTTGCATATTATAATTCATAATGAAGTTCTAGTAGTTTGGTTATAGTGACTAGAGAACTCTGTCAATCACTATCTTATCTGGAAGATTAACTCCCACTTGATTCAAGCGATTGAGTACCCAGACATTTTGAGTACATGCTCACTACTGAGCTATTCTCCTCCATCTTGTAGGCAAAGTAATTGTCAGAGGTCTCATACCTCTTGACATGGGCATGAGTTCGAAATGCCAATTTCAACTCTTGGAATATCTCATATGTTTCATGGCATTTGAGGGAGTCCTGGACTAGGGGGTGTCCGGATAGCCGGACTATCATCATCGGCCAGACTCCAAGACTACGAAGATACAAGATTGAAGACCTCGTCCCGTGTCCGGATGGGACTTTCCTTGGCGTGGAAGGCAAGCTTGGCGATACGGATATGTAGATCTCCTACCATTGTAACCGACTCTGTGTAACCCTAGCCCTCTCCGGTGTCTATATAAACCGGAGGGTTTTAGTCCGTAGGACACAACCATTACAACAATCATACCATAGGCTAGCTTCTAGGGTTTAGCCTCCTTGATCTCATGGTAGATCCACTCTTGTACTACCCATATCATCAATATCAATCAAGCAGGAGTAGGGTTTTACCTCCATCGAGAGGGCCCGAACCTGGGTAAAAACATCGTGTCCCTTGTCTCCTGTTACCATCCGCCTAGATGCACAGTTCGGGACCCCCTACCCGAGATTCGCCGGTTTTGACACCGTCATTGGTGCTTTCATTGAGAGTTCCTCTGTGTCGTCACCGATAGGCTTGATGGCGTCTTCAACCAACAACAACGCCGTCCAGGGTGAGACTTTTCTCCCCGGACAGATCTTCGTGTTCGGGGGCTTTGCACTGCGGGCCAATTCGCTTGGCCATCTGGAGCAGATCGAAAGCTACGCCCCTGGCCATCAGGTCAGATTTGGAAGCCTAAACTTCACGGCTGACACCCGCGGAGATTTGATCTTCGATGGATCCGAGCCACAGCCGAGCGTGCCGCACTGTCACGATCGGCATGATCTAGCTCTGCCGCCGGACAGTACCTTGGAGGCCGCACACAAATCCGCTCCGACCCATAGCTTGGAGCCGACCGTGCAGATCGAGGACCGGTGGCTGGACACGGCCTCGGGAGCTGCAACTGCTACGGCGATGGAGCCGAATACTGACCTTGTCCCTTATAAAGCTCGTGATTCCCAGGTGCCGGACTCCTCACCGGACTCCGAACCTCCTGCGCCCCCACCAATCGAATCCGATTGGGCGCTGATCATGGAGTTCACTGCCGCGGACATCTTTCAGCACTCACCCTTTGGCGACATCCTGAATTCGCTAAAGCATCTCTTGTTATCAGGAGAGCCCTGGCCGAACTGCGGTCAGGATGGTTGGGATGCGGACGACGAAGAAATTCAAAGCCCACCCACCACCCACTTTGTAGCCACTGTCGACGATCTAACCGGCATGCTAGACTACGACTCCGAAGACATCGACGGTATGGACGACGATGCCGGAGACTACCAAGAACCAGCGCCTACCAAGCACTGGAAGGCCACCTTAACTCATGATGTATATATGGTGGACACCCCAAAAGGAAGCGATAACGAGGAACAACGGGACGCGGCAAAAGACAATCCCGCCGACAAACAACCAAAGCAGAAACGCAGGCGCCGCCCTAAGTCCCACCTCGACAAAAACAGCACTCCTAATGACCCAGCAATAGAGCAGGGCAAACCAGTAGGCGACGAACATGCAACCAAGCAACCATCCGAACAGGACGAATCGGATAATCAATCCATGCCCGGCGATCTCACGCCAGACACACCAACGGAGCATAAGAACCTTCACAAAAGACTTGTCGCCACTGCAAGAAGTCTGAAAAAGGAAAAACGGAAGCTCAAAACAGCGGAAGACATACTCAGAATGAGGTGGAGCAAGGTACTCAAGACCGCGGACAAATATGGCAATAGCCACCAAACAAAGAGCTACCCGAAGCACAAGCTGCTGCCAGAATTCGACGAGGAGGCCATAGAGCCCCCACAGTCAAAAAGCAAAGAGGCCGCCTGGCCGGATAGACGACCAGATGACAGGCCAAAAACGACAAGCGGCGCCGCACACAAGACGACACATGATCCTCGTAAAACAGATGGCCCGGTCAGGTCCATTTATGGGCCAAAAAAGAGGGCCCCGGGAAGCAACACAACACGTCGCATGTTCGAAGATAACGGCATGCCTAAATACAGGGGCGCCGCACACCCACTATGTTTCACCGATGAGGTGCTGGATCATGAATTTCCAGCGGGATTCAAACCCGTAAACATAGAGGCATACGACGGAACAACAGACCCCGGAGTCTGGATTGAGGATTACATACTGCACATACACATGGCTAGAGGAGATGATCTCCACGCCATAAAATATCTACCCCTCAAGCATAAAGGGCCAGCTCGGCATTGGCTCAAAAGCCTCCCAGAAAATACTGTTGGAAGTTGGGAAGAGCTCGAGGACGCGTTTAGAGAAAATTTTCAAGGGACTTATGTCCACCCTCCGGATGCAGACGATTTAAGTCACATAACTCAACAGCCTGGAGAGTCGGCGCGCAAATTCTAGAACAGGTTTCTTACCAAAAAGAACCAAATAGTCGACTGTCCGGACGCCGAAGCCTTAGCAGCTTTTAAACATAATGTCCGAGACGAATGGCTCGCCAGACACCTCGGCCAAGAGAAGCCGAGAACAATGGCCGCGCTAACAAGCCTCATGACCCACTTTTGCGCAGGGGAAGACAGCTGGCTAGCAAGATGCAGCACCAGCGACCCGAGTACATCCAAGATCAGAGATGGAAACGGAAAATCACGGCGCAGAAAGGACCAGCGCCGAAACAAAGAAAAAAGCCCGAAGAACACGACGATCAACGCCGGATTCAAAAGCTCGCGGCCGAATAGCAAAACACTGCCTCTTAAGGACAACAGTGACGAGCTATCCAACTTAAACAAAATTTTGGATCGGATATGTCAAATCCACACCACCTCCGGAAGGCCTGCAAACCACACCCACCGAGATTGTTGGGTCTTCAAACAGTCCGGCCGAGTCAACGCCGAACACAAGGGGCTCAACACGCCAGGCGAGGATGACGACGAACCCCACCAGCAGAGCGCCGGAAAACAAAAGACTTTCCCACAAGAAGTCAAAACAGTAAACTCACTTCATGTGATAATACGGAACAACAGTGCGGCACCCGCCAAAGTAGGTATCGCACGGTCCACCCCAGCGGAACCTCGAGATTGGATGTCAAAACCAATTACTTTCGACCACCTAGACTATTCCAGAAGTATTCGAAACGCAGGATGGACTGCTCTTATATTGGATCCTATAATCGACAGACTACAATTTACACAAGTCCTGGTGGATGGCGGCAGCGATTTAAACCTGCTATATCCAGACACAATCCGCAAGTTGGGGATAGACCTTACTAAAATTCGACATAGCCGCATTTCCTTCAAAGGAGTGACGCCAGGCCCTTACGCCAAGTGCATGGGCTCCTTACTACTAGAAGTTGTGTTCGGGTCACCCGACAACTTCCGACACGAAAAGCTAATCTTTCATATCGCCCCATTCAAAAGTAGCCATCAAGCACTATTGGGACGTGAAGCTTTTGTCCGCTTTAACGCAGTACCACACTACGCGTCTCTTACACTTAAAATGCCCGGTCCACGCGGCATCATATCAGTAAAAGGACGTTTAAGACCCCGGACACGGCTGGACGAGTCCGGCATAAATAAGCTAGGGGCTTCCTAGCCACACACCCCTTTACAAGGGGATGTGCGTATGAGCAATAAGGAGCCAATAAAAGCTCAACTTTATTCATTTATTCATGCTTTGTTTTAAATACATTTTTGACACGATTACTTTTCAAACTAAGTTCCTCTTTTTTACAGATGAACAGCATGTTACACCCGTCCAGGATACAGCACAACAGAGACACAGGCGCAGACGTGCAGTAGGGACCCATTGCAAGGATTCTTTTCAGATTAAGACCCTGCGTAAACCTTTTTTACTGTCTCTTGTTGCTATACATCCCCTGGTTTCTCATCATAACCAGAGAGGAGGCTGACGTTTTGGCATCGGCCGCGTCAGAGGACCTTGCGTGTATCTGGACACTAGGGGCTTAGGGCATTGATCTGCCCGTCATCATAAAGACCGAACACCTCAGGGAGTGTTCGGCGTCTCGAGTTAGGCCTTATATGCATCAGCTCCGAATCATGTCTTTGGTCAAATGTTGGGTTTGCCCGGCTCCTGTGTTTTGCTGCCTTACGTTCCGTATCATCAGCTAACGCGACACCAGGAGAACTGTTGCGATTGTGCCCCGGTTCGGCCGGGCGAGCACCTCAGTAGAGAAAGCCGAAAACTGACTGTCATGATACAGCAAGAGACTGGTCAACCACTCGATCGACTACCGGAATGTTTAGAATTCCTCCACTTTGACGAAGGACCGTTTCCCGGTCAGGCACATACGCGCCCCGAATTCGGAGAGCGCGGTGCCCCTAGGGGCTATATCGTAGCCCCACCCTCGAACTCCTATGGCTAAGTGAAAGTGATAAAGCATTATAGTCCAGTTGCCTCGTTTGCTACGCTACCACCTCCTTCACAAGACCGAGACGTCGGATTAAGTGTGAAAATGCGCTATTTTTGCGAACACCCCCGCACCTTGTGCGTGGGGGCTGAAGCCGACGACTGCCATCTTTTAGGTTATACACACGTATACATAAACGGCCGCACAGGAGATATTTCAATACTTGAACGCACAAGTACAAAAAGCGCTTACATTATAAACATCATTTTACAAACCATAACGTTCATTTGAACATGACATTTTTTGAGCATTGCGACTCTATTTCACGAGCACCACGCAGAACTTCCCCAAAATAGTGCTCGGCGGGTAACCGGCTCTCGTCCGAACCCTGGGTCGCAACAGCGGTGGCATCCATCTCCGCCCAGTGTGTCTTCACACGGGCGAGCGCCATCCTTGCACCCTCTATGCAGGCTGACCGCTTCATCGCCTTGATACGCGGCACCGCCCCAAGAAATTGCTACAATAAGCCAAAGTAACTCTTCGGCTTGGGCCTATCCGGCCAGATATGAGCCACGACATCTGTCATGGCAAGTCCGGACAGCCTATTCAGCTCGGCCCACTCAGCCAACCGATCTTCCGTCTCGTGATCCTTCTGACTTCGGAAGTGCACAACGGCATCTGCCGCACTCGCCGCTAAATCCATATAAGGATCCTCCGGACCCCATAGCTGGCCAAGCTGAGCATACTTTGGGTCCGTAAACCTCCGGCGCAGCAGAAAGGGCTTGCCAGCCACAATATCTCCGGCCTGGCGCAGCTCCTCCTTTACAGCCCGCATTGCATAGCGGGCATTCTTGGCTTCGGCGGTGGCCTTCCTCAGGTCTTCTTGCTCCGCTCGGCGTTCTTTTCCAAGAACCTCATAGCGGTCGGTAGCATCTCTCAACTTCACGGCCATTTCGGCCATTTCCTCCCTGCTCCGGCAGTGAGCAGCCTTTTCGGCTTCTAGCTCTTCGTCCGCCCTCGAGGCAACCGCATCACTCCTTCTGGCCTGCTCCTTGGTTCGAGCAAGTTCTGCCCGAAGGCTCTCCACAGCAGCGGCACCATCTGCATTGAGCACACATGTTGTAAGGAGTGGGCTTCGGCTCCCTTACTAGGTGACCATGGAGAAAAACCTACCTTGTGACTCGTCAAGTCGCTTATTGACCAGCGCGATGTCCGCATCCGCAACGTCAAGTTGCCGCTTTAGTTCGGTAACTCCATCAGTCTGGCTGGCCACCGGACTATCCGCCACCTGCATAGGAAAGGCGAAAATCAATACCTGCGATTTTGATCCTCGGCACGTTGTTGCTCTCAACAACCTACCGAGTCCGAGGGGCTACTAGCTATACAGGGCGCACTTCACATGTAAAACTGTCAAAAGGCATGTCATTTTTACATACCTCAAACCCCGCCAGCAAACTTCTGACGGCATCATGCAACCCGCCTTCGGTGGACGAAATTCTTCCAATCACCATACTCATCAATGTATGGTGATCTTCTGAGATAGACGCCCTCTCAAGCAGATCCCTCAGCTCCCCCGGCCGTACACTAGTTGGCGCCGAACTCTTCGGCTCTGCCAGACTCGGGGATACCCTCCGTGATGACACCTCAGGGTCGTCCGCTCCACCTGACGGCGCGGCGGATGGAGGCGTCTCGCTCTCCATCATCTCCGGACAAAGGTCCCCCGAAGACGAGCTCATCTGAGAAGGACGGAGATCCGAACTACAAGGTAAAAACTTAAGTTATCCTCAGAAGCACAAATAGGGATGTCCCTTATTACAAAACTCCTTTTTTTCTACTTACAGCTCGCTGGAGGGTTGATTCTTTAGGGGAGACTGTGCGGCCGGAGCCTCTCCGGTCGCAGGACCCTCTGGTGAAGATCTCTTCCCCCGCTTCGGGGCTTTGGCCTTCGGGTTTTCGGAAGCGGTCCTCTTCTCCCCTTGGAAGGAGGGATTCTTGATCCCCCCTTCCTCAAAAGCCTCCTTGGTTGAGGTAGTAGTTCCTCTGTTCTCCTCTTCGCCTTCCTCTGAAGGTGCAACCTCCAGCATCCTGACCAGCACGGGATCCGGCGCGGTCTCTGGGGAGGGGGGCCGGACACCGTATCAGTTTTGCTTGCGCTATCCACTCCTGCTTAGAGGGCAATGGGTCAAAAGGCGAATCATAGAAAGGCAAACAAACGGTATGTCCGGACACGGAGCTACTTACTTGTGTATCCAGACGATTGCAGCTTAGGCCGGCGTCCTCGGTCAATTCCAGACACGCCACTCGTGATCCGAAGAACAGTTTGTACATCTCCATGGGTGTCGTACCCATGAAGTGTTGGAGAATTTGTGGTCCCTCCGGATTAAACTCCCACAACTGGAGAGGACGGCGTTTGTAGGGCAGGAGACGCCTAATCGGCATGACCTGCATCACCATGACCAGATCGATCTCCCTCGCTTGGAGGTCTCGAATCCGGCCCTGCAATAGGGGCACGTCCTTTGACGGCCCCCAGTTGAGCCCTTGGCTGACCCATGACATCAGCCGCTGTGGAGGGCCCGGGCGGAAGATGGGCGGCGGCTTCTGCCTGCTGCCCCTGGGAGCGGTTATGTAAAACAACTCCTGCTGCCACAAGCCGAGCTCCTCCTGGAAAGAGCCCTCAGGCCATGGAGCGTCGGCCCTTCTGCTTACAACCGCCCCGCCGCACTCTGCTTGACGCCCCTTGATCATCTTCGGCTCCACGTCGAAGGTCTTAAGCCACAAGCCGAAGTGAGGGGTAATGCGGAGGAAGGCTTCGCAGACGACAATGAATGAAGAAATATGGAGGATGGACTCCGGAACCAAGTCATGGAATACCAACCCATAGTAAAACATGAGCCCTCTCACAAAAGGATCCATCAGGAAGCCTAAACCCTGATGGAGGTGGGATACAAACACGACATACTCGCCGGTCTCGGGGGTGGGAATGACTTGCCCTTTGGCAGGCAACCTATGCGAAATCTCGTAAGTCAGGTACTTGGCCTCTCGCAGCTTTAGCACGTCCTCTTCCGTGACGGAGGAGGGCATCCACCGGCCCTGTAGGTCAGAGCTGGACATCATTGCAGGTCCGAAGCGCTCGAATCTGGGGCTCTGGGTGTTGGAACTCGGGGCAAGGAGTAGATTCGATTGAGGATTGAAGAAAAGAAACGTGCCTTGGTCCCATTATAAAGAGGAAGAATACCAAGAGCCGTCCCCGTGACCGTTCGGGACTCGCCTCCGATAGAGGGGGCGTGGCAACGGGCGCGGTTGGGTTACCCACGTCCGTATTGATGGGAATCCCGGAATAAGGGGAACACGATCTCTGCTCGACAAGACGTGCCAAGAGAACCGCTTCGCTAAACACGCTGAGGTGGCATAATAAAAAACGATTCAAGTAAAGGCTTGGTGGTGGCGTGACGTCATGCCACAAAATACGTCAGCAGATTGAATTTGTGTACATATTATTCTCACTACAATGGAATGTGGAATTTATTTTGCAGAGCCGGACACTATCCTGGTGTTCACAATCTTCTGTGAGTTATTCGGAGGAGGAACCCGCCTTGCAATGCCGAACAATATGCGCGCCGGACTCATCGTCATTGATACCTGGTTCAGGGGCTACTGAGGGAGTCCTGGACTAGGGGGTGTCCGGATAGCCGGACTATCATCATCGGCCGGACTCCAAGACTATGAAGATACAAGATTGAAGACCTCGTCCCATGTCCGGGTGGGACTTTCCTTGGCGTGGAAGACAAGCTTGGCGATACGGATATGTAGATCTCCTACCATTGTAACCGACTCTGTGTAACCCTAGCCCTCTCCGGTGTCTATATAAACCGGAGGGTTTTAGTCCGTAGGACACAACCATTACAACAATCATACCATAGGCTAGCTTCTAGGGTTTAGCCTCCTTGATCTCGTGGTAGATCCACTCTTGTACTACCCATATCATCAATATCAATCAAGCAGGAGTAGGGTTTTACCTCCATCGAGAGGGCCTGAACTTGGGTAAAAACATCGTGTCCCTTGTCTCCTGTTACCATCCGCCTAGACGCACAGTTCGGGACCCCCTACCCGAGATCCGCCGGTTTTGACACCGACAGCATTCAAAACATTTTGAAGTCCCAGTTCTAAGCCGTAAAGCATGGCGCACTAAACTATCAAGTAGTCATCATACCGAGCTTGTCAAACGTTCATAACATCCGCATCTGCTCCTCCAATAGGTCTGTGACCTAACGGTGCATCAAGGACCAAATTCTTCTGTGCAGGAATGAGGATAATCCTTAGATCAAGGACCCAGTCTGCATCATTGCTACTATCAACTTTCAACTTAGTTTTCTCTAGGAACATATCAAAAACATAGGGGAGCTACAACGCGAGCTATTGATCTACACCATAATTTGCAAACACTATCAGGACTAAGTTCATGATAAATTAAAGTTCAATTAATCAAATTTCTTAAGAACTCCCACTTAGATAGACATCCCTCGAGTCATATAAATGATCACGTGATCCAAATCAACTAAACCATGTCCGATCATCACGTGAGATGGAGTAGTCTTCAATGGTGAACATCTCTATGTTGATCATATCTACTATATGATTCACGTTCGACCTTTTGGTCTCCAGTGTTTCGAGGCCATGTCTGTACATGCTAGGCTCATCAAGTTAAACCCGAGTATTCCGCATGTGCAAAACTGTCTTGCACCCGTTGTATGTGAACGTAGAGCTTATTACACCTAATCATCACGTGGTGTCTCGGCACGACGAACTATCGCAAAGGTGCATACTCAGGGAGAACACTTATACCTTGAAATTTAGTAAGGGATCATCTTATAATGCTACTGTCATACTAAGCAAAATAAGATACATAAAAGATAAACATCACATGCAATGAAAATATGTGACATGATATGGCCATAATCATCTTGTGCCTTTGATCTCCATCTCCAAAGCACCGTCATGATATCCATCGTCACCAGCCTGACACCTTGATCTTCATCGTAGCGTCATGGTCGTCTCGCCAAGTATTGATTCTACAACTATCGCTAACACATAGTGATAAAGTCATACAATAAAGCGACAACCATAAGGCTCCTGCCAGTTGCCGATAACTTTTACAAAACATGATCATCTCATACAACAACTTATATCACATCATGTCTGGACCATATCATATCACAACATGCCCCGCAAAAACAAGTTAGATGTCATCTACTTTGTTGTTGCAAGTTTTACGTGGCTGCTATGGGCTTCTAGCAAGAACCGTTCTTACCTACACATCAAAACCATAATGGTGTTTCACCAAGTTTGCTGTTTTAACCTTCAACAAGGACCGGCCATAGTCAAATTCGATTCAACTAAAGTTGGAGGAACAGACACCCGCCGGCCACCTTTATGCAAAACTAGTTGCATGTCTGTCGGTGGAACCGATCTCATGAACATGGTCATGTAAGGTTGGTCCGGGCCGCTTCATCTAACAATACCGCCGAATCAAAATAAGACGTTGGTGGTCAGCAGTATAACTATCACCGCCCACAACTCTTTGTGTTGAACTCGTGCATATCATCTAAGCATAAACCTGGCTCTGATACCATTGTTGGGGAACGTAGCATGCAATTTCAAAAAAATTCCTACATTCACGCAAGATCTATCTAGGAGATTGATATGTCTCCAACGTATCTATAATTTTTGATTGCTCCATGTTGTTATATTATCATCCTTGGATGTTTTACAATCATTTTATAGTCATTTTATATCATTTTTTGGTACTAATCTATTGACATAGTGCCTAGTGTCAGTTGTTGTTTTCTGCATGTTTTTTACATCGCAAGAAATCAATATCAAACAGAATCCAAACGCAACGAGACTCCTGGGGGATTTTTTTTTGGGCCAGAAGAAAGCCAGTGGGCCAACGAAGCACCTGAGGGGCAGCTCGAGGGGAGCAGCACCCACTAGGGCGTGCCAGCAGGCCCAGACGCGCCCAGGTGGGTACTGCCCACCTCGGGTGCCCCCCGAACCACCTCTTTGCTCTATAAACACCACAATATTCCAGAAACCCTAGGGGAGGCGACGAAATATTGATCCAACCACTGCAGAGTCCAGAACCACCAGATCCAATCTAGATACCGTCATGGAGGGGTTTACCACTTCCATTAATGCCTCTCCTATGATGCGTGAGTAGTTCTTTGTAGACCTACGGGTCCGTAGTTAGTAGCTAGATGGCTTCTTCTCTCTCTCTCTCTCTCTCTCTCTCTCTCTCTCTCTCTTGATTATCAATACAATGGTCTCTTGGAGATCCATATGATGTAAGTCTTTTGGCGGTGTGTTTGTTGGGATCCGATGAACTTTGAGTTTATGATCAGATCTATGTTCTTATCCATGAAAGTTATTTGAGTCTTCGTTGATCTCTTATATGCATGATTGCTTATAGCCTCGTATTTCTTCTCCGATATTTGGGTTTTCTTTGGCCAACTTGAGATATTCATCTTGCAATGGGAAGTGGTGCTTTGTAGTGGGTTCAATCTTACGATGCTTGATCCCAGTGATAGAAGGGGAACCGACACGTATGTATCGTTGCTACTAAGGATAACAAGATGAGATCTATATCTACCGCAATAGATAAATAGATCTCGTCTACATCGTGTCATCGTTCTTATTGCATTACTCCGTTTTCTCATGAACTTAATACACTATATGTATGTTGGATAGCGGTCGATGTGTGGAGTAATAGTAGTAGATGCAGGGAGGAGTCAGCTTACTAATCTTGGATGTGATGCAAATTTCCCTCAAGTGGATGACCTAATGTTTATCAATCCGTGGGAGGCGTAGGATGAAGATGGTCTCTCTCAAACAACCCTGCAACCAAATAACAAAGAGTCTCTTGTGTCCCCAACACACCCAATACAATGGTAAATTGTATAGGTGCACTAATTCGGCGAAGAGATGGTGATACAAGTGCAATATGGATGGTAGATAAAGGTATTTGTAATCTGAAAATATAAAAACAGCAAGGTAACAAGCGATAAAAGTGAGTGTAAACAGTATTGCAATGGTAGGAAACAAGGCCTAGGGTTCATACTTTCACTAGTGTAAGTTCTCTCAATAATAATAACATAGATAGAACATATGACAAGCCCTCAACATGCAACAAAGAGTCACTCCAAAGCCACTAATAGCGGAGAACAAATGTAGAGATTATGGTCGGGTACGAAACCACCACAAAGCTATTCTTTCGGATCAAAGAGTCTCTTGTGTCCCCAACACACCCAATACAATGGTAAATTGTATAGGTGCACTAGTTCGGCGAAGAGATGGTGATACAAGTGCAATATGGATGGTAGTTATAGGTTTTTGTAATCTGAAAATATAAAAACAGCAAGGTAGCAAGCGGTAAAAGTGAGCGTAAACGGTATTGCAATGCTAGGAAACAAGGCCTAAGGTTCATACTTTCACTAGTTCAAGTTCTCTCAACAATAATAACATAACTGGATCATATAACTATCCCTCAACATGCAACAAAGAGTCACTCCAAAGTCACTAATAGCGGAGAACAAAGAAGAGATTATTGTAGGGTACGAAACCACCTCAAAGTTATCCTTTCTGATCAATCTATTCAAGAGTCCGTAGTAAAATAACACGAAGCTATTCTTTCCTTTCGATCTATCATAGAGTTCATACTAGAATAACACCTTAAGACACAAATCAACCAAAACCTTAATGTCACCTAGATACTCCAATGTCACCTCAAGTATCCGTGGGTATGATTATACGATATGCATCACACAATCTCATATTCATCTATTCAAACCAACACAAAGTACTTCAAAGAGTGCCCCAAAGTTTCTACCGAAGAGTCAAGACAAAAATGTGTGCCAACCCCTATGCATAAGTTCACAAGGTCAATGAACCCGCAAGTTGATCACCAAAACGAACATCAAGTAGATCACGTGAATATCCCATTGTCACCACAGATAAGCACATGCAAGACATACATCAAGTGTTCTCAAATCCTTAAAGACTCAATCCGATAAGATAACTTCAAAAGGAAAACTCAACCCATTACAAGAGAGTAGAGGGGGGAAACATCATAAGATCCAACTATAATAGCAAAGCTCGCGATACATCAAGATCGTGCCAAATCAAGAACACGAGAGAGCGAGAGAGAGAGAGAGAGATCAAACACATAGCTACTGGTACATACCCTCAGCCCCGAGGGTGAACTACTCCCTCCTCGTCATGGAGAGCGCCGGGATGATGAAGATGGCCACCGGTGATGGATTCCCCCTCCGGCAGGGTGCCGGAACAAGGTCCCGATTGGTTTTTGGTGGCTACAGAGGCTTGCGGTGGCGGAACTCCCGATCTATGGTGCTTCTGGATGTTTTCGGGGTACATGGGTATATATAGGCGAAAGAAGTCAGTCAGGGGAGTGACGAGGGGCCCACGAGGGTGGGGCACGCCTAGGGGGTAGGGCGCGCCATGGACCCTCGTGGCCACCTCGTTGCTTCCTTGACGTCTACTCCAAGTCTCCTGGATTACGTTTGTTCCAAAAATAACTCTCCCGAAGGTTTCATTCCGTTTGGACACCGTTTGATATTCCTTTTCTGCGAAACACTGAAATAGGCAAAAAAACAACTATTTGGACTAGGCTCCGGTTAATAGGTTAGTCCCAAAAATAATATAAAAGTGTATAGTAAAGCCCATTAAACATCTAAAACAGATAATATAATAGCATGGAACAATCAAAAATTATAGATACGTTGGAGACGTATCAATGATCATTGCTTGGATATCGTCATGATGATTTGAAGTTCTATCAATTGCCCAACAGTAATTGTTTTCCCACCGTTTGATATTTTTTCTCGAGAGAAGTCACTAGTGAAACCTACGGCCCACGGGTCTCTTTTCATCATATTTGCCTTTTTGATCTATTTTCTCTTGCATTTATTTTTAGATCTATTAAACCAAAAATAAAAAAATATCTTGCTGCAATTTATTTGTTCCGCGATCTATTTATCCTATCTACCACTTTTTACCTCACGTTATTTGCCTATCTTGAGGCGCCGTACCCGGAGGGGATTGACAACCCCTTTAACACGTCGGGTTGCGAGTATTTGTTATTTGTGTGCAGGTGTTGTTTACGTGGTGTGAGGAGGTTCTCCTACTGGTTCGATAACCTTGATCTCATCACTAAGGGAAATACCTACTGTCGCTATACTGCATCATCCTTCCTCTTTGGGGAAATACCGACGTCGTTCTAGCAGACATCAAAAGGAATTTCTGGCGCCGTTGCCGGGGAAGATCTTCAACATCAACCAGGTTCCTAATCACAAATCTCATCTCCTCACAATTTATATTATTTGCCATTTGCCTCTCTTTCTCCTCTCCCCCACTTCACAAAAAATTGCCGTTTTATTCGCCCTCTTTTTTGTTCGTCGTTTTCTCGTCATATCTGTTTTTGAGTGCAATCTTGTTGCGTAGTCATCATGACTCAAGAGAACACCAAGTTGTGTGATTTCTCAAATACCAACAACAATGATTTTATTAGCACTCCGATTGCTCCTCCCGCCACTAGTGCAGAGTCCTGTGATATTAATACTGCTTTGTTGAATCTTGTCATGAAAGATCAATTCGCCAGTACTCCTAATGAGGATGTCGCGTCCCATCTTAAAAAATTCATGGAATTATGCGATATGCAAAAGAAAAAAGATGTGGACAATGATGTCGTGAAGTTGAAATTATTTCTGTTTTCTTTGCGAGATCGCGCAAAAATTTGGTTTTCTTCTTTGCCTCACAATAGTATCGATTCCTGAAACAAGTGCAAAGATGCTTTAATCACTAAGTATTTTCCGCCCGCAGAAATTATTTCCCTTCGAACCCAAATCATGAACTTCAAGCAACTTGAACATGAGCATGTTGCACAATCTTGGGAAAGGATGAAATTGATGCTAATGAATTGCCCAACTCATGGGTTAAATCTTTGGATGATCATACCAAATTTTTATGCACGATTGAATTGTGTTTCTCGTAATCTTTTTGATTCCACCGCAGGAGTACTTTTTGTTGGGGAACGTAGTAATTTCAAAAAAAATCCTACACACACGCAAGATCATGGTGATGCATAGCAACGAGAGGGTAGAGTGTTGTCTAAGTACCCTCGTAGACCGTAAGCGGAAGCGTTAGCACAACGTGGTTGATGTAGTCGTACATCTTCACGGCCCGACCGATCAAGCACCGAAAGCACGGCACCTCCGAGTTCTTGCACACATTCAGCTCGATGATGTCCTTCGAACTCCGATCCAGACGAGTGTCAAGGGAGAGTTTCGTCAGCACGACTAAGCACCGCTATGATATTATCGAAGAGGACAATGGTGGAGGGGGGAACCGCACACGGCTAAGAGATCAATGATCAATTGTTGTGTCTATGGGGTGCCCCCCTCCCCCGTATATAAAGGAGCAAGGGGGGAGGTGTGGCCGGCTAGGAGGAGGCGTGCCAGGAGGAGTCCTACTCCCACCGGGAGTAGGACTCCCTCCCTTCCTTGTTGGACTAGGAGAAGGGGGGAAAGAGGAGGAAGAGAGGAAGGAAAGGGGGGGTGCCGCCCCCTTCTCCTTGTCCTATTCGGACTAGGGGGAGGGGCGCGCGGCCATGCCCTAGCCGCCTCTCCTCTTCTCCACTAAGGCCCACTATGGCCCATTAAGCCCCCAGGGGGTTCCGGTAACCCCTCGGTACTCCGGTAAAATCCCGATTTCACCCGAAACACTTCCGATATCCAAATATAGGCTTCCAATATATCAATATTTATGTCTCGACCATTTCGAGACTCCTCGTCATGTCCGTGATCACAGCCGGGACTCCGAACAACCTTCGGTACATCAAAACTCATAAACTCATAATATAACCGTCATCAAAACTTTAAGCGTGCGGACCCTACGGGTTCTAGAACTATGTAGACATGACCGAGACACATCTCCGGTCAATAACCAATAGGGGAACCTGGATGCTCATATTGGTTCCTACATATTATACAAAGATCTTTATCAGTCAAACCGCATAACAACATACGTTGTTCCCTTTGTCATCGGTATGTTACTTGCGCGAGATTCGATCGTTGGTATCTCAATACCTAGTTCAATCTCGTTACCGGCAAGTCTCTTTACTCGTTACGCAATGCATCATCCTGTAACTAACTCATTAGCTACATTGCTTGCAAGGCTTATAGTGATGTGTATTACCGAGAGGGCCCAGAGATACCTCTCCGACAATTGGAGTGACAAATCCTAATCTCGAAATACGTCAACTCAACAAGTACCTTTGGAGACACCTGTAGAGCACCTTTATAATCACCCAATTACGTTGTGATGTTTGGTAGCACACAAAGTGTTCCTCCGGTAAGCGGGAGTTACATAATCTCATAGTCATCGGAACATGTATAAGTCATGAAGAAAGCAATAGCAACATACTAAACGATCAAGTGCTAAGCTAACGGAATGGGTCAAGTCAATCACATCATTCTCCTAATGATGTGATCCCGTTAATCAAATGACAACTCTTTTATCCATGGCTAGGAAACATAACCATCTTTGATAAATGAGCTAGTCAAGTAGAGGCATACTAGTGACACTATGTTTGTCTATGTATTCACACATGTATTGTGTTTCCGGTTAATACAATTCTAGCATGAATAATAAACATTTATCATGATATAAGGAAATAAATAATAACTTTATTATTGCCTCTAGGGCATATTTCCTTCAGTCACCCACTTGCACTAGAGTCAATAATCTAGATTACACAGTAATGATTCTAACACCCATGGAGCCTTGGTGCTGATCATGTTTTGCTCGTGGAAGAGGCTTAGTCAACGGTCTGCAATATTCAGATCCGTATGTATCTTGCAAATCTCTATGTCTCCCACATGGACTTGGTCCCGGATGGAATTGAAGCATCTCTTGATGTGCTTGGTTCTCTTGTGAAATCTGGATTCCTTTGCCAAGGCAATTGCACCAGTATTGTCACAAAAGATTTTCATTGGACCCAATGCACTAGGTATGACACCTAGATCGGATATGAACTCCTTCATCCACACTCCTTCATTTGCTGCTTCTGAAGCAGCTATGTACTCTGCATCACATGTAGATCCTGCTACGACGCTTTGTTTAGAACTGCACCAACTGACAGCTCCGCCGTTCAATATAAACACGTATCCGGTTTGCAATTTAGAATCGTCCGGATCAGTAAAGCTTGCATCGACGTAACCATTTACGACTAGCTCTTTGTCACCTCCATAAACGAGAAACATATCCTTAGTCCTTTTCAGGTATTTCAGGATGTTCTTGACCGCTGTCCAGTGATCCACTCCTGGATTACTTTGGTACCTCCTTGCTAAACTAATAGCAAGGCACACATCTGGTCTGTTACATAGTATTGCATACATGATAGAGCCTATGGCTGAAGCATAGGGAACTTCTTTCATTTTCTCTCTATCTTCTGCAGTGGTCGGGTATTGAGTCTGACTCAATTTCACACCTTGTATTACAGGCAAGAACCCTTTCTTTGCTTGATCAATTTTGAACGTTTTCAAAACTTTATCAAGCTATGTACTTTGTGAAAGTCCAATTAAGCGTCTTGATCCATCTCTATAGATCTTGATGCCCAATATGTAAGCAGTTTCACCAAGGTCTTTCGTTGAAAAACTTTTATTCAAGTATCCTTTTATGCTATCCAGAAATTCTATATCATTTCCAATCAATAATATGTCGTCCACATATAATATTAGAAATGCTACAGAGCTCCCACTCACTTTCTTGTAAATACAGGCTTCTCCAAAAGTCTGTATAAAACCATATGCTTTGATCACGCTAGCAAAGCATTTATTCCAACTCCGAGAGGCTTGCACCAGTCCATAAATGGATCGCTGGATCTTGCACACTTTGTTAGCATCCTTTGGATCGAAAAAACCTTCTGGTTGCATCATATACAATTCTTCTTCCAGAAATCCATTCAGGAATACAGTTTTGACATCCATTTTCCAAATTTCATAATCATAAAATGCGGCAATTGCTAACATGATTCAGACAGACTTAAGCATCGCTACGGGTGAGAAAGTCTCATCGTAGTCAACCCCTTGAACTTGTTGAAAACCTTTGGCAACAAGTCAAGCTTTGTAGACAGTAATATTACCATCAGCGTCAGTATTCTTCTTGAAGATCTATTTATTCTCAATGGCTTGCCGATCATCGGGCAAGTCAACCAAAGTCCCCACTTTGTTCTCTTACATGGATCCCATCTCAGATTTCATGGCCTCAAGCCATTTTGCGGAATCTGGGCTCATCATCGCTTCCTCATAGTTCGTAGGTTCGCCATGCTCAAGTAACATGACCTCCAGAATAGGATTACCGTACCACTCTGGTGCGGATCTTACTCTGCTTGACCTACAAGGTTCTGTAGTAACTTGGTCTGAAGTTTCATGATCAACATCATTAGCTTCCTCACTTATTGGTATAGTCATCACAGGAACTGGTTTCTGTGATGAACTATTTTCCAATAAAGGAGTAGGTACAGTTACCTCATTAAATTCTACTTTCCTCCCACTCACTTCTTTTGAGAGAAACTCCTTCTCTAGAAAGGATCCATTCTTGGCAACAAATGTCTTGCCTTCGGATCTGTAATAGAAGGTGTACCCAATAGTTTCCTTTGGGTATCCTATGAAGACACATTTCTCCAATTTGGGTTCGAGCTTACTGGGTTGAAGCTTTTTCACATAAGCATCGCAGACCCAAACTTTAAGAAACGATAACTTTGGTTTCTTGCCAAACCACACTTCATAAGGCGTTGTCTCAACGGATTTTGATGGTGCCCTATTTAACGTGAGTGCGGCTGTCTCTAAAGCATAACCCAAAACAATAGCGGTAATGTGTAAGAGACATCATAGATCGCACCATATCTAGTAAAGTACGATTACGACGTTCGGACACACCATTACGCTGTGGTGTTCCGGGTGGCATGAGTTGCGAAACTATTCCGCATTGCTTCAAATGTAAACCAAACTTGTAACTCAAATATTCTCCTCCATGATCAGATCGTAGAAACTTTATTTTCTTGTTACAATGATTTTCAACTTCACTCTGAAGTTCTTTGAACTTTTCAAATGTTTCAGACTTATGTTTCAATAAGTGGATATAACCATATCTTCTCAAATCATCTGTGAAGGTGAGAAAATAATGATACCCGCCACGAGCCTCAATATTCATTGGACCACATACATCAGTATGTATGATTTCCAACAAATCAGTTGCTCGCTCCATAGTTCCGGAGAACGGCGTTTTAGTTATCTTGCCCATGAGGCATGGTTCGCAAGTACCAAGTGATTCATAATCAAGTGATTACAAAAGTCCATCAGTATGGAGTTTCTTCATGCGCTTTACACCAATATGACCTAAACGGCACTGCCACAAATAAGTTGCACTATCATTATCAACTCTGCATCTTTTGGCTTCAACATTATGAATATGTGTATCACTACTATCGAGATTCATCAAAAATAGACCACTCTTTAAGGGTGCATGACCATAAAAGATATTACTCATATAAATAGAACAACCATTATTCTCAGATTTAAATGAATAACCGTCTCGCATCAAACAAGATCTAGATATAATGTTCATGCTCAACGCTGGCACCAAATAACAATTATTTAGGTCCAAAACTAATCCCGAAGGTAGATGTAGAGGTAGCGTGCCGACGGCGATCACATCGACTTTGGAACCATTTCCCACGCGCATCGTCACCTCGTCCTTAGCCAGTGTCTGCTTAATCCGTAGTCCCTGTTTCGAGATGCAAATGTTAGCAACAGAACCAGTATCAAATACCCAGGTGCTACTGCGAGCTCTAGGAAGGTACACATCAATAACAAGTATATCACATATACCTTTGTTCACCTTGCCATCCTTCTTATCTGCCAAATACTTGGGGCAGTTCCGCTTCCAGTGACCAGTCTTCTTGCAGTAGAAGCACAAAGTCTCAGGCTTAGGTCCAGACTTGGGTTTCTTCTCTTGAGCAGCAACTTGTTTGCTGTTCTTCTTGAAGTTCCCCTTCTTTTTCCCTTTGCCCTTTTTCTTGAAACTGGTGGTCTTATTGACCATCAACACTTGATGCTCCTTCTTGATTTCTACCTCTGCAGCCTTTAGCATTGCGAAGAGCTCGGGAATAGTCTTATCCATCCCTTGCATATTATAGTTCATCACGAAGCTCTTGTAGCTTGGTGGCAGTGATTGAAGAATTCTGTCAATGATGCTATCATCCGGGAGATTAACTCCCAGTTGAATCAAGTAATTGTTATACCCAGACATTCTGAGTATATGCTCACTGACAGAACTATTCTCCTCCATCTTGCAGTTGTAGAACTTATTGGAGACTTCATATCTCTCAATCCGGGCATTTGCTTGAAACATTAACTTCAACTCCTGGAACATCTCATATGCTCCATGACGTTCAAAACGTCGTTGAAGTCCCAGTTCTAAGCCATAAAGCATGGCACACTAAACTATCGAGTAGTCACCAACTTTGCTCTGCCAGACGTTCATAACATCTGGTGTTGCTCCTACAGCAGGTTTGGCACCTAGCGGTGCTTAGAGGACATAATTCTTCTGTGCAGCAATGAAGATAATCCTTAAGTTACAGACCCAGTCCGTGTAATTGCTACCATCATCTTTCAACTTTGCTTTCTCTAGGAACACATTAAAATTCAACGGAACAACAGCATGAGCCATCTATCTACAACAAACATAGACAAGCAAAATACTATCAGGTACTAAGTTCATGATAAATTTAAGTTCAATTAATCATATTACTTAAGAACTCCCACTTAGATAGACATCCCTCTAATCATCTAAGTGATCACGTGATCCAAATCAACTAAACCATAACCAATCATCACGTGAAATGGATTAGTTTTCAATGGTGAACATCCCTATGTTGATCATATCTACTATATGATTCACGCTTGACCTTCCGGTCTCAGTGTTCCGAGGCCATATCTGCATATGCTAGGCTCGTCAAGTTTAACCTGAGTATTCTGCGTGTGCAAAACTGGCTTGCACCCGTTGTAGATGGACGTAGAGCTTATCACACCCGATCATCACGTGGTGTCTGGGCACGACGAACTTTGGCAACGGTGCATACTCAGGGAGAACACTTTTATCTTGAAATTTAGTGAGAGATCATCTTATAATGCTACCGCTAATCAAAGCAAGATAAGATGCATAAAATAAACATCACATGCTATAAATATAAGTGATATGATATGGCCATCATCATCTTGTGCTTGTGATCTCCATCTCCGAAGCACTGTCATGATCACCATCGTCACCGGCGCGACACCTTGATCTCCATCGTAGCATCGTTGTCGTCTCGCCAACTATTGCTTCTACGACTATCGCTACCGCTTAGTGATAAAGTAAAGCAATTACAGGGCGATTGCATTTCATACAATAAAGTGACAACCATATGGCTCCTGCCAGTTGCCGATAACTCGGTTACAAAACATGATCATCTCATACAATAAAATATAGCATCATGTCTTGGCCATATCACATCACAACATGCCCTCAAAAACAAGTTAGACGTCCTCTACTTTGTTGTTGCAAGTTTTACGTGGCTGCTACGGGCTGAGCAAGAACCGTTCTTACCTATGCATTAGAACCACAACGATAGTTCATCAAGTTAGTGCTGTTTTAACCTTCTCAAGGACCGGGCGTAGCCACACTCGGTTCAACTAAAGTTGGAGAAACTGACACCCGCCAGCCACCTGTGTACAAAGCACGTCGGTAGAACCAGTCTCGCGTAAGCGTACGCGTAATGTCGGTCCGGGCCGCTTCAACCAACAATACCGCCGAACCAAAGTATGACATGCTGGTAAGTAGTATGACTTGTATCGCCCACAACTCACTTGTGTTCTACTCGTGCATATAACATCAATGCATAAAACCTAGGCTCGGATGCCACTGTTGGGGAACGTAGTAATTTCAAAAAAAATCCTACGCACATGCAAGATCATGGTGATGCATAGCAACAAGAGGGGAGAGTGTTGTCTACGTACCCTCGTAGACCGTAAGTGGAAGCGTTAGCACAACGCAGTTGATGTAGTCGTACATCTTCACGGCCCGACCGATCAAGCATCGAAAGCATGGCACCTCTGAGTTCTTGCACATGTTCAGCTCGATGAAGTCCCTCGAACTCCGATCCAGCCGAGTGCCGAGGGAGAGTTCCGTCAGCACGATGGCATGGTGACGATGATGATGTTCTACCATCGCAGGGCTTCGCCTAAGCACCGCTACGATATTATCGAAGAGGACTATGGTGGGGGGGGGCACCGCACACGGCTAAGAGATCAATGATCAATTGTTGTGTCTATGGGGTGCCCACCTCCCCCGTATATAATGGAGCAAGGGGGAGGTGCGGCCGGCTAGGAGGAGGGGCACCAGGAGGAGTCCTACTCCCACCGGGAGTAGGACTTCCTCCCTTCTTTGTTGGACTACGAGAAGGGGGGAAAGAGGAGGAAGAGAGGAAGGAAAGGGGGGCGCCGCCCCCTTCTCCTTGTCCTATTCGGACTAGGGAGGCAGGGGCGCGCGGCCCTGCCCTATCCGCCTCTCCTCTTCTCCACTAAGGCCCACTATGGCCCATTAAGCCCCCGGGGGGTTCCGGTAACCCCTCGGTACTCCGGTAAAATCCCGATTTCACTCGGAACACTTCTGATATCCAAATATAGGCTTCCAATATATCAATCTTTATGTCTCGATCATTTTGAGACTCCTCATCATGTCCGTGATCACATCCAGGACTCTGAACAACCTTCAGTACATCAAAGCTCATAAACTCATAATATAATTGTCATCAAAACTTTAAGCGTGCGGACCCTACGGGTTCAAGAACTATGTAGACATGACCGAGACAGGTCTTCGGTCAATAACCAATAGCGGAACCTGGATGCTCATATTGGTTCCTACATATTCTACAAAGATATTTATCGGTCAAACCGCATAACAACACACGTTGTTCCCTTTGTCATTGGTATGTTACTTGCCCGAGATTCGATCGTCGGTATCTCAATACCTAGTTCAATCTTGTTACCGGCAGGTCTCTTTACTCGTTACGTAATGCATCATCCCATAACTAACTCATTAGCTACATTGCTTGCAAGGCTTATAGTGATGTGCATTACCGAGAGGGCCCAAAGATACCTCTCCGACAATTGGAGTGACAAATCCTAATCTCGAAATACGTCAACTCAGCAAGTAGCTTTGGAGACACCTGTAGAGCACCTTTATAATCAACCAGTTACGTTGTGACATTTGGTAGCACACAAAGTGTTCCTCCGGTAAGCGGGATTTACATAATCTCATAGTCATAGGAACATGTATAAGTCATGAAGAAAACAATAGCAACATACTAAACGATCAAGTGCTAAGCTAACGGAATGGGTTAAGTCAATCACATCATTCTCCTAATGATGTGATCCCATTAATCAAATGACAACTCATGTCTATGGTTAGGAAACTTAACCATCTTTGATTCACGAGCTAGCCAAGTAGAGGCATACTAGTGACACTTTGTTTGTCTATGTATTCACACATGTATTATGTTTCCGGGTAATAAAATTCTAGCATGAATAATAAACATTTATCATGATATGAGGAAATAAATAATAACTTTATTATTACCTCTAGGGCATATTTCCTTCACTTTTATGGAAATTACTTTGGGTGAAGCTACTAAATTGCTAGACAATATTATGGCAAATTACTCACAATGGCATACCGAAAGAGCTCCTACTAGTAAAAAAGTCAATTCGGTAGAAGAAATAAATTCTTTGAGTGAAAAAGTTGATGCTCTTATGAAGTTGGTTGCTAATAAAAGTGCTCCTATTGATTTTAATGATGTGCCTTTGTCCACTTTGATTAAGCAAAATAGTGATGCCCTAGATGTGAATTTTGTCTTGTGAAATAATTTCAATAACAATGCTTATAGAGGTAATTTTATTCCTATCCTCTAATAATTATGGTAATTCCTATACTAATACCACCTACAATAATAATAGAAACACCTCTGATCTTGAGAACAATATTAAAGAATTTATCAATACCCAAAAGGCATTCAACACTTTGATAGAAGAAAAGTTGAATAAATATGATGATTTGTCTAGAAGTGTTGATAGAATTACTCATGATGTAGAAACTCTCAAGATGAAATTTTTTGTGCCTAAAGTTTAAGAATCAATTAAAGCTCTTTATGTTTCTATGGACGAAAGTAAGAAAAGAACCACTATGCTTAGAGGTAAAAGATAATTTTTAGAAAAAGCGTTTTCTAGTGATTACTATCATAAAAGTAATGAAGATCTTAAAGTGATTGGTGTTTCTTCTATTGATTCTTTGTTTAGTAAATTTAAGATTGATGAAAAAGGGACTGGAGAAGAGTCAACTTCAGTTAGAAGGCGTCCCTATGATTCGGAGGGTGAAAATCTTGTTGAAAAAATTGATAAAAGTGGGTTTGAAGAGGTCAAGACTTTATCTAGTGATGTGCCCACTATTTTGGATTACAAAGACTTTAATTATGATAGTTGCTCTTTGATTGATTGTATTTCTTTGTTGCAATCCATGATAAATTCACCCCATGCTTATGAACAAAATAAAGCTTTTACTAAACATATTGTCGATGCTACGATGAAAGCTTTTGAAGAAAAGTTGGAATTAGAAGTTTCAATTCCTAGAAAATTGCATGATGAATGGGAACCTACTATCAAAGTCAAGATTAAAAATTATGAGTGTTTTGCCTTATGTGACTTGGGTGCTAGTGTTTCTACAATTCCGAAATCTTTATGTAATGTGCTTGGTCTTACCGATATTGAAGAATGCTCTTTAAATTTGCACTTACCGATTCTACTATTAGAAATCCTATGGGAAGAATTAATGATGTTCTTGTTCTTGCAAATAGGAATTTTGTGCCCACAGATTTTATTGTTCTTGATATTTATTGCAATCCGTCTTGTCCAATTATTCTTGGTAGACCATTTTTGCGTACTATTAGTGTCGTGATTGATAATAAAGAAGGCAATATTAAATTTCAATTTCCACTAAGGAAGGGAATAGAACACTTCACTAGGACAATAATTAGGCCACCATATGAATCAATCATGAGGGCATCTTATGGATCTAGAAACAAAGATGACAAAACTTAGATCCTGCGCATTATGCCTAGCTAGGGGCGTAAAACGATAGCGCTTGTTGGGAGGCAACCTAATGAATAAAATTTATTTTTGCTTTTTGCTTTCTGGTCTTGAGTGTTAGCACAATTATGCTACTGTTATTATTGTTTTTTTTGTGTTTTAATTAGTGTTTGTGCCAAGCAATGCCTTTGGGAAGACTTGGGTGAAAGTTTATTTGATCTTGCAGAAAAACAGAAACTTCTGCGCTCACGAGATTCGTTGTCATTTTTCTACATAAGAGTGCTTTTAAGTTGATTCTTTTTTCAGAGGATTAATAGACAAATTACACAGGTCCACCAATTTATTACATAATTTTTGGAGTTACAGAAGTATTCAAAATTTTCAGATTGCTACAGACTGTTCTGTTTTGGACAGATTCTGTTTTCTTTGCGTTGTGTGCTTGTTTTGATGATTCTATGGTTTTCTTTGATGAGTTTTTGCCATAAAAAAGTTGGAATACAGTAGATATAATGAAAAAAAAGAATAGGTTTGCTACAATACTTATAGTAGTGGTTTGGTTTCTTATACTAACGGATCTCACGAAGGTTTTGTTTGAGTTTTGTGTGATTGAAGTTTTCAAGTTTTGAGTTATCTTACGATGGATGAAGGAACAAGGATAAGCAAAAGGCTAAGCTTGGGGATGCCCGAGGCATCCCAAGATGATATTCAAAGAAGTAGCAAGCAACTAAGCTTAGGGATGCCCCCGAGTGGCATCCCCATTTTCTTCTAACGACCATCGGTATTTTACTTGAAACTATACTTTTATTCGCCACATGATATGAGTTTTGCTTGGAGCGTCTTGTATGATATGAGACTTGTCTTGTTTTTCTTTGTGTTTTAAGTGTTGATTCATTGCTGGACACACCCTTTTTAGAAAGCCAAACATTATGCTATGCTTGCTCCTATGCTTCACTTAAATTTTTAGAGCCTTGGACTTGCTCTAGTACTTCACTTATATTTTTTTGAGCACGATGTGCTTTGTTAATTTTGAAGAAACGCTCTCATGCTTCACTTAGATTTATTTGGGAGTTAGTAAAGTTTTAAGAAATTCTCTCTTGCTTCACTTAGATTATTTTGAGAGAAAGAAAAATTCTATGCTCATGATCTTCACTTATATTTGTTTGAGCTCATCAAAAGCAATATATGAAAATAGTCCCAAAGTGATAGATATCCAAGGAGGATATAATAAAAACTTTCATGAAGATCATTGGACAAAATAAACTTGATTCTTAGTAATGGTTTTGAGATATGACGATATGATATGTGAGTCATGTTGATGAGTAATTGTGCTTTAGTAAGAATATTGATGTTAAGGTTTGTGATTCCCTATGCAAGCACGAAAGTCAATAGTTATGCAACGAAATTTATATCCTACTTATGGTGCATTATTCGGTGTTATTTATTCTTAATGCTTGGGTATGAGATTTTTCGCTTTTTGGTTGGTCGCTTCTCAATCTTTTTGCTAGCCTTCATTTTGCACTAAGTATGATCACTACTTGAGCATCCAAAGCCCTTTAAACCAGTTTTGCATTATGAGTCCACTATACCTACCTATATGCGGTATTTCCATGCCGTTCTAAGCAAATTTGCATGTGCCATCTCTAATGTTCAAAATAAATTTCTCTTTTGTGTACTTTACTACACGCGAGGTGGTAAAGGGTAGCCAATATTTTCCATGCTAGATGTGTTATTCTCACAATGAGTGTTTATTCACTTGTCATTGCACGAGAGTACGACAAAGGTACTAGGGATGCCCAGTCCCGAAATGAATAAATGAATTTACTTTATGTTGTCAAATAATAAATTCCTTGGAAAGTGTTGGTATGGAGGGCACCCGTGGATACGGTTAGCCATGGAAAGTGAAAGTTATGGTGGAAAAAGGAATAAACTTTATTTTCTGTTTGGGAACCGCCTATGATGTATCTAGCATGAAAAGTGTTGGGATGCTCCAAGTCATTTTCGTTGGTAGGAAAAGTATGCCTCTCAAAAATAATTTTATCTCTCAATTTAAGCTTTGAGCTCTGGCACCTCTACAACTCCCTACTTCCCTCCGCGAAGGGCCTTTCTTTTACTTATGCATTTTTTATTTCGAATTTGAGTCTCCATCTTCTCTTATAAAGCACCAACTAAGGGGCACTATGATCGTATTTGAGCATTGGGTGTAGCTAATATTCGAGTGTGTTTCATGAATGGATCAATGATTGAGCATGATGGGCTAGGGATAACTTGCTTTAGTGTTGATATTTTGAAAGACATGGTTGCTTGTTAGTATGCTTGAGTATTAAAGTCTTCATGTCAAAACTAGACTATTGCTTTGAATCATATAAAAGTCCATATGTCCATGCTATAAAGAAAAGAATGTGATGAACATGTTAGGCAACATTCCACATCAAAAATTCTGTTTTTATCATTTACTTACTCGAGGACGAGCAGGAATTAAGCTTGGGGATGCTGATACGTCTCCAACGTATCTATAATTTTTATTGTTCCATGTTATATTATCATTCTTGGATGTTTTACAATCATTTTATATCATTTTTTGGTACTAACCTATTGACATAGTGCCTAGTGCCAGTTGTTTTCTGCATGTGTTTACATCGCAGGAAATCAATATCAAACGGAGTCCAAACGCAATGAGACTCCTGGAGGATTTTTTTGGGCCAGAAGAAAGCTAGTGGGCCAAGGAAGCACCTCAGGGGCCGCTCGAGGGGAGCAGCACCCACCAGGGTGAGCCAGGAGGCCCAGGCGCGCCCAGGTGGGTGCTGCCCACCTCGGGTGCCCCCGAACCACCTCTTTGCTCTATAAACACCACAATATTCCAAAAACCCTAGGGGAGGTGACAAAATATTGATCTAGCCATGATACGTCTCCAACGTATCTATAATTTTTTATTGCTCCATGCTACTTTATCTATTGTTTTAGGCAATATCGGGCTTTATTATCCACTTTTATATTATTTTTGGGACTAACCTATTAACCGAAGGCCCAGCCCAGATTTGCTGTTTTATGCCTATTTCAGTATTTCGAGGAAAAAGAATATCAAACGGAGTCAAAACGGAACGAAATCAACTGGAGAAGTTATTTTTGGAAGGAAACCCACCCGATGGACTTGGACCCAATGTCAGAAGATACGGGAGGTGCTCACGAGGGTGGGGGCGCGCCCTCCCCCCTGGGCACGCCCCCCTGCCTCGTGGGACCCCGTAGCTCCACCGACGTTCTCCCTTCACCCATATATACCTACGTACCCTAAAACTTCCAGAACAGAAAATAGATCTGGAGTTCCGCCGCCGCAAGCCTCTGTAGCCACCAAAAACCAATCGGGACCCCGTTCCGGCACCCTGCCGGAGGGGGATCCCATCACTGGTGGCCATCTTCATCATCCCGGTGCTATCCATGACGAGGAGGGAGTAGTTCACCCTCGGGGCTGAGGGTATGTACCAGTAGCTATGTGTTTGATCTCTCTCTCTCTCTCTCTCTCTCGTGTTCTCTCTCGTGTTCCATCTATGGCACGATCTTGATGTATCCCGAGCTTTGCTATTGTAGTTGGATCTTATGATTTTTCTCCCCATCTACTCTCTTGTGATGAATTGAGTTTCCCCTTTTGAAGTTATCTTATTGGATTGAGTCTTTTATGAACACTTGATGTATGTCTTGCGTGGGATAACCGTGGTGACAATGGGTTATTCTATTGATCCACTTGATGTATGTTTTGGTGATCAACTTGCGGGTTTCGTGACACTTGGGAACCTATGCATAGGGGTTGGCACACATTCTTGACTCTCCGGTAGAAACTTTGGGGCACTCTTTGAAGTACTTTTATGTTGGTTGGATGAATCTGAGATTGTATGATGCATATCATATAATCATGCCCACGGATACTTGAGGTGACAATGGAGTATCTAGGTGACATTAGGGTTTTGGTTGATTTGTATCTTAAGGTGTTATTCTAGTACGAACTCTTTTATAGATCGATCCGAAAGAATAGCTTTGTGGTGGTTTCGTACCCGACCATAATCTCTATGTTTGTTCTCCGCTATTAGTGGCTTTGGAGTGACTCTTTGTTGCATGTTGAGGGCTTGTCATATGTTCTATCTATGTTATTATTGTTGAGAGAACTTGTACTAGTGAAAGTATGAACCCTAGGCCTTGTTTCCTACCATTGCAATACTGTTTACGCTCACTTTTATCGCTTGTTACCTTGCTGTTTTTATATTTTCAGATTACAAATACCTTTATCTACCATCCATATTGCACTTGTATCACCATCTCTTCGCCGAACTAGTGCACCTATACAATTTACCATTGTATTGGGTGTGTTGGGGACACAAGAGACTTTTTGTTATTTGGTTGCAGGGTTGTTTGAGAGAGACCATCTTCATCCTACGCCTCCTACGGATTGATAAACCTTAGGTCATCCACTTGAGGGAAATTTTCTACTGTCCTACAAACCTGTGCACTTGCAGGCCCAACAACGTCTACAAGAAGTAGGTTGTGTAGTAGACATCAAGCCACCGCAGAGTCCAGAATCACCAGATCCAATCTAGACACCGTCATGGGGGGGTTCACCACTTCCATTGGTTCCTCTCCTATGATGCATGAGTAGTTCTTTGTAGACCTACGGGTCCGTAGTTAGTAGCTAGATGGCTTCCTCTCTCTCTCTCTCTCTCTCTTGAATATGAATACAATGGTCTCTTGGAGATCCATATGATGTAAGTCTTTTGGTGGTGTGTTTGTTGGGATCCGATGAACTTTGAGTTTATGACCAGATCTATGTTTTTATCCATGAAAGTTATTTGAGTCTTCTTTGATCTCTTATATGCATGATTGCTTATAGCCTCGTATTTATTCTCTGATATTTGGGTTTTGTTTGGCCAACTTGATCTATTTTTCTTGCAATTCGCAATGGGAAGAGGTGCTTTGTAGTGGGTTCGATCTTACGGTGCTTGATCCCAGTGACAGAAGGGGAACCGACACGTATGTATCGTTGCTACTAAGGATAAAAAGATGAGATTTATATCTACCGCAATAGATAAACGGATCTCGTCTACATCATGTCATCGTTCTTATTGCATTACTCCATTTTCTCATGAACTTAATACACTAGATGCATGCTAGATAGCGGTCGATGTGTGGAGTAATAGTAGTAGATGCAAGCAGGAGTCGGTCTACTAATCTTTGACGTGATGCCTATATAATGGTCATTGCCTAGATATCGTCATGATTATTTGAAGTTCCATCAATTGCCCAATAGTAATTGCTTTCCCACCGTTTGCTATTTTTTCTCGAGAGAAGCCACTAGTGAAACCTACGGCCCCCGGGTCTCTTTTCATCATATTTGCCTTTGCGATATATTTTCTCTTGCATTTATTTTCAGATCTATTAAACCAAAAATACAAAAATACCTTGCTACAATTTATTAGTTACGTGATCTATTTATCCTATATACCACTTTTTACCTCACGTTATTTGCCTATGTTGAGGCACCATACCCGGAAGGGATTGACAAACCCTTTAACACGTCGGGTTGCGATTATTTGTTATTTGTGTGCAGGTGTTGTTTACGTGGTGTGAGGAGGTTCTCCTACTGGTTTGATAACCTTGGTCTCATCACTGAGGGAAATACCTACCATCGCTATACTGCATCATCTCTACCTCTTTGGGGAAATACCGACGTAGTTCTAGCAGAAATCAGAGATGCATAGCAAAGAGAGGGGTAGAGTGTGTCCACGTACCCTCGTAGACCGACAGCGGAAGCATTTGTTGACGCGGTTGATGTAGTCGAACTTCTTCTCATTCCGACCGATCAAGCACCAAACGTACGGTACCTCCGAGTTCTGCACACGTTCAGCTCGATGACATCCCTCGAACTCTTGATCCAGCAAAGTGTTGAGGGAGAGTTCCGTTAGCACGACGGCATGGTGACGGTGATGGTGAAGTGATCCGTGCAGGGCTTCGCCTAAGCACTACGTGAATATGACCGGAGGCGTAAACTGTGGAAGGGGACACCACACACGGCTAACAATGTTTGATGTGTGCTCTAGGCGCCCCCTCCCCACGTATATAAAGGAGGGAGAGGGAGAGAGGCATCCATAGGCGCGCCCAAGTAGGAGGAATCCTACTTGGGCTCCTAGTCCAAGTCAGCCTCCCCTCTTTCCTTTTATCGGAAGGGGGAGAAGGGAAGAGAGCGGGCGAGAAGGAAAGAGGGGGGGCGCCGCCCCATCCTCCTAATCCAATTAGCCCTCCTTCCTTGGGGGGGCACCCCTATGTGGGCTGGTGTGCTTCCTCCTAAGGCCCATATGGTCCATATCTTCCCACGGGGGATTCCGGTACCTCCCCCCCCCCCGGTACTCTGATATGTACCCGATACATTCTAAAACACTTCCGGTGTCCGAATACTATTATCCAATATATCAATCTTTACCACTCGACCATTTAGAGACTCTCGTCATGTCAGTGATCTCATCCGGGACTCTGAACAACATTTGGTCACCAAATCACATAATTCATATAATACAAATCGTCATCGAACGCTAAGCGTGCAGACCCAATGCGTTCGAGAACTACGTAGACATGACCGAGACTCCTCTCTGGTCAATAACCAATACAGAACCTGGATGCTCATATTGGCTCCCACATATTCTATGAAGATCTTTATCGGTTGAACCATTATGACAACATACGTTATTCCATTTGTCATCGGTATGTTACTTGCCCGAGATTCGATCGTCGGTATCTCCATACCTAGTTCAATCTTGTTACCGGCAAGTCTCTTTACTCGTTCTATAATGCATCATCCCGCAACTAACTCATTAGTTACATTGCTTGCAAGGCTTATTATGATGTGCATTACCGAGAGGGCCCAGAGATACCTCTTCGATACTCGGAGTGACAAATCCTAATCTCGATCTATGCCAACCCAACAAAACACCTTCGGAGATACCTGTAGAGCATCTTTATAATCACCCAGTTACATTGTGATGTTTGATAGCACACAAGGTATTCCTCCGGTATCCGGGAGTTGCATAATCTCATAGTCAAAGGAATATGTATAAGTCATGAAGAAAGCAATAGTAATAAAACTTAGGGAAACAGTTACTATCAGTAGGCTGATAGGAGGCCAACGTCAGACCAATCGATGTCCATCGATTCAATAGAGATCTGACGGTCAGATATTGTGCTCCATATATTGTTTTAGAAAAAATGAAATTCCCCGGCCAGGAACTAACTACCCGCAAACCCCACACGTAACTTCTCCCTAATTACTCTCCTTATATCTCTCCTGATTCGACTCCCCACCAGCCCACACACCTCCCAGATCCTCTTCTCCCCCCGCCTTGCACGCACCTGCATCTCGTCGTCATCGAGCAGCACAACCACTTCACCGGCCACTTTCGTCTCATCCACCGTGCCAGAGGGCCACTCTTCCCTACGTGCAGCGGTGCTCATTTCCAACCAAGGTGGCCACTGGTGTGGTTGCCTAACCATGCTCCCGGAGGATCACTACATGCCAGGAGGATCAGAAGCCATGAGAATCAGCATGCAACCCTTTTGGATGTTCCTTTTTGCCGAATTCGTTGTCCATGCAGGCACTGTTTTTTTAAACGGATCATGTACTACTTTGAGATTATATGGGTATATGCTTTCAAATTTCCATGGGTACGTATTATACTTCTTCTACCTGACATACAATTCCCTTCATACATACATAGCTGTAGTTCTTGACCAGTGTTCCAAAAAAACTGTAGTTCTTGACCGTGTATAGTTTGCTTCATTTGTCTCATACATGCGCTTCTACACTGTGTCCGTCTTGCTTCATTTACATGCTTTGTAATGTTTTGTAGGTGTTGTGTTTGAACTCACTTTCAAACTGATGGGCGAATAAGCCACGGCGACGAAGCCGGGCACGTCGAGTGCGGGTATGGGCGCGCACTGGACCTGCTGGGTGCGTCGGGTCCGAGGAGTAGGGCGTGCGTGTGCGCGTGCGTTGGGTGCAAGGGCGTGTCCGTGCACCAGGGTAGCGTGTCGGGGCCGTTGGCGAGTCACGCGGGGCGATCTGGGTCGTCCGGCTGGTGCTCACCGCGAGACGCGGGCGCGCGCAGGTGCGTAGCGGGCGCGGCCAGAGCATGTAGAACATGGAGATGATCGCGGGCGAGTGGAGGCGTGGGTGTGTGCCCAGGGCGCCGGCTTGGGCTATATAGCCGCGTGGTGACGTTGTAATGGTTTGACACGGTCGAGTTCGTGCTCGAGGAAAGAAAAGGGCGTTCGTGCGCCGGCAAAATCTGTGTGTCCGCTGCCTCCTCCGATCCTCTTCTTCCTTCTTCTTCTGTCGTTTGAGCGCAAAGAGAGAGAGAGAGAGAGCGAGGTAGAGCTAGGGCTAGGGTTTGGGAGGAGCTGCATCAACAATTGGTATCAGAGCCACGTGGAGGAGGGAGCTCGCCGGCGATGTCGATCGTCCCGTACGGTGGCAGCGCGGGCACTTCAGTGTCGCATCCGGCGCCGGTGCTAACGGGGGAGAACTACACCACCTGGGCCATCAAGGTGGAGGCCGACCTGGACGCAACCGGGCTGTGGGAGGCGATGGTGCCGCCGGAGGAAGCGGCATTGGCGATGATCGCAAAAAAGGATAAGCCGGCGCGGGCTTACCTGCTCCGGGCGCTCGCCGACGACCTTCTGCTGCAGGTGGCCGGGAAGAAGACTGCGGCGGAGATTTGGGCCAGCCTCAAGGTGCGCTTCGTCGGCGCGGACCGCGTGCGCGCGGCGCGGCTGGGCATACTGCACGGGGAGTTCGAGCTCCTGCGCATGGTGAGCGACGAGTCACTGGATGCGTTCGCGGGGAAGATCAGTGGCATGGCGGCGCGCTACGCCGGGCTGGAAGCTACCCTCGACGACGCGGCGATGGTGAAGAAGCTTCTGGACTGTGTTCCCGATCGCCTGTACACGGCGGTCGCGGGGATGGAGCAGTTCTGCGACCTCTCGACGCTGCTCTTTGAGGACGCGCTCGGGCGGCTGAAGGCTTTCGACGAGAGGCTGCGTCGGCATGGGCAAGCGGGCGTCGGGCGGGCGGACGGCGAGCAGCTCATGTACACCGCGGCACAGTGGCGGGCGCGCGAGCGGCGTCGCGGCGGTGTGCGTGGAGAGGACGACGATGACGGCACGGCGAGCACAGCATCGGGTGGCGGGGACAAGCGTCGTGGGAAATGCTACAAGTGTGGTGTCAGGGGGCATTTCAAAAGGGAGTGCCCCCTGCCGCGGAAGGAGCCGGCTGCGGGGCGTGCGCTGATGGCAGACGCGGACGTCGAGGACGCCGGGCTGCTCTGAGCCGCGGCTTAGGGCGTGAATGATGGGCGAATAAGCTAGGCGACGAAGCCGGGCATGTCGAGTGCGGGTATGGGCGCGCACTAAACCTGCTGGGCGCGTCGGGTCCGAGGAGTAGGGCGTGCGTGTGTGCGTGCGTTGGGTGCATGGGCGTGTCCGTGCACCAGGGTAGCGTGTCGGGGCCGTTGGCGAGCCATGCAGGGTGATCGGGGTCGTTCGGCTGGTGCTCACCGCAAGACACGGGCGCGCGCAGGTGCGTAGCGGGCGCGGCCAGAGCATGCAGAACATGGAGATGATCGCGGGCGAGTGAAGGCGTGGGTGCGTGCCCAGGGCGCCGGCTCGGGCTATATAGCCGCGTGGTGACGTTGTAATGGTTTGACACGGTCGAGTTCGTGCTCGAGGAAAGAAAAGGGCGTTCGTGCGCCTGCAAAATCTGTGTGTCCACTGCCTCCTCCGATCCTCTTCTTCCTTCTTCTTTTGTCGTTTGAGCGCAGAGAGAGAGAGCGAGGTAGAGCTAGGGCTAGGGTTTGGGAGGAGCTGCACCAACACAAACAACTCATTTTTTAATTTCTACAGGGTCGTCAACAGCGGAAGAACATGCCATGCCGCCTGTGACCTCACAATGATCAATATTAGGCGTGGTCCGCAACGTGAGATCAATTTGGAAGCAAATTAGCATGTCACGCACTCGGTGGCCACATGTCAAGATTGTTGGCCCTTCAATGGCATTAACGCTCGCCAACGTTGACAACCGTAGATTGGTGGGAGAAATGAAGGTCGTCAAGACTAGGTCAGACATGATTTGATGGAGCATAGAGGGGAACTACAGATTAGGAAGCACGATTTGTGTTTTGAAGCATTACTTCGACGTGATTAATTTCATCCTTCATTGTGCTTCCACATGATTTCTTTGCGACGCAATTTTTTTCATTATACATCAAGATTGTATCAATTGCCATTACTAATTGACTGGAAGAAATTTTGTAAGTAATGGAAGCACAAGATTGATGCTTTTGAAACAAGCAAAAATAGGTTTTTTTTTCTAATAATGCGTCATCATTCATGTTGTGCTTCCATGTGATTTCTTTGCGAAGCAAAATTTTCATCATTTGAAGAATATCGTGTCACATGCAATTTTATTACCATTTGGTTGAAAGCAATTTTATAGTTGATGGAAGCATGAGACTGATGCTTTTGAAACAAGCAGAAATATGTTTTTTTAACAATGTGTCATCAATCATGTTGTGATTCCACGTGATTTCTTTGCGAAGCAAAAATTTTCCTTTTTTGGAAATATCGTGTCACGTGCAATTTCATTACTATTTGGTTGGAAGCAATTTTATAGTTGATGGAAGCATGAGACTGATTCTTTTGAAACAAGCGGAAATATGTTTTTTTAACAATGCGTCATCATTCATGTTGTGCTTCCACGTTATTCCTTTGCGAAGCAAAATTTTCTTTATACGAAAAGATTGTTTTCTTTGCAATTTCATTACTAGTTGGTTGGAAGCAATTTTATAGTTGATGGAAGCACCAGGTTGATACTTTTGAAACAAGTCAGAATTTTTTTTTATTTTGACGGAAACAAATCACTGTTTGGTTCGATGAGTTCTCTAGTCCATGGAACAATGCTTCCGGCACAAAATATTTGTTACTAGGATATAGGCTTGGAAGCACATATTAGAAACGAAGTTGGAAGCAAATATTCAATGTCATGCTCATGCTTCCTTGACCGGGGAAGGATCAATTAACGTACTCAACGCATAATTAGTGGACAACAAAGAGGTTAGCGGCAGGAGAAGACATGCTATAGGATCGGTAACGAGAAGCACGTAATTAGTGGAGGAAAGAGACAATTCAATGCCTGACTCGGTATTACTATATCGGACGAATATCATTGTTTTAATCCTAGGGTCACCGACTAGTCTGATAGAATACAACATAGCAGTAGTCTGATGGTTAGTGCTCTCCTAAAACTTAACGATCATTATGCTAAGCTAACGGATGGGTCTTGTCCATCACATCATTCTCCTAATGATGTGATCCCGTTCATCAAATTACAACACATGTCTATGGTTAGAAAACTTAACCATCTTTGATTAACGAGCTAGTCTAGTAGAGGCTTACTAGGGACACTGTGTTTTGTCTATGTATCCACACATGTATCAAGTTTCCGGTTAATACAATTCTAGCATGAATAATAAACATTTATCATGATATAAGGAAATATAAAATAACAACTTTATTATTACCTCGAGGGCATATTTCCTTCAGATCTAATAAAGAGCCCATATTACCTTGTCTTCCCCTTTGAATAAATGTTTGCATATTCCAGCTTAGTCCAATGCACGTGCACTATTATTATTATTATTCACACCGTTCGGTCCTGCAAGCAAAAGGCAATAATGACGATATATGATGAAATGATTGAGATGAGGAAAAGCTGGTACGAACTCGACCTATTTTGTTTTTGTAAATATGGTTAGTTCATCGTTCTTGATTCAGCCTATTATGAATGAAACATGTTTGCAATGACAATTAGAGATTATAGTTGCTCATGCCATGCTTAATTAGTTGAGAGTTTATGATGGTTTACCTTACGTGCCAACATGCTTTTAAAATGGTTGTGATGTAGTATGATAGGATGGTATCCCCTTTGAATGATTCGAGTGGCTTGACTTGGTACATGTTCACGTATGTAGTTGAAACAAAATCAACATAGCCTCCACGATATTTGTGTTCATGGTGATTTATATCCTACTCATGCTTGCACTCAATGTTGGTTAATCTCAATGCATGTTTATGACTGTTGTCGCTCTCTAGTTAGTCGCTCCTCAATCTTTTGCTAGCCTTCACTTGTACTATGCGGAAATACTGCTTGTGCATCCACTTCCATAAACCCAAAGTTGTTCCATATGAGTCCACCATACCTACCTATATGCAGTATTTACCTGCCGTTCCAAGTAAATTTGCATGTGCCAAACTCTAACCCTTCAAATAATAATCTGTTTTGTATGCCCAAATCGCTCATGTAGCGATTGAGGGCTGCCAATATCTTCCATGCTAGGTGGGTTTATTCTCACGAAGAGTGTTGATTCACTTGTCATTCATGAGAAAGTGGCTGGTAATCGGGATGCCCAGTTCCATGCTTGAAATCAAATCAAAATATGATTTCAAACAAAACTCCCCCAAGATTGTTGTTTGTATGGACAGTACCCGTTGTTTCGGACCAGCCGTGGAGTGTGCTTCTTGGTGGAGGGGGAGTAAAAACTTTACCATTCTGTTTGGGAACCGCCTATAATGTATCTAGTATGAAAGATACCGAGATCTCTTGGTTGTTATGTTGACAATGAAAGCATACCGCTCAAAATTATATTCATCTCTGTTTCAAAAGCTCAAGCTCTAGCACCTCTGCAAATTCCTACTTCCCTTTACGAAGGGCCTATCTATTTACTTTTATTGCTGAGTCATCATCCTCTTATAAAAAGCACCACTTAGAGAGCACCATTGTCATTTGTATGATTTTTTATTAATTGATACTGAGTATGACTGTGACTGGATCTTTTTTACCATGAATTTCAATGTCTAGTCAGTCCTTGATCTTCAGGGGTGCTCTGCATTTATGTTTTACGATCTCAGAAAGGGCTAGCGAGATACCATTATACCATATTATATCATGATTGTTTTGACAAAGTGTTGTCATCCAAGATTTATTATTATTGTTCGCTAGTTGATTATGCTATTGATATGAGTAAATGTGGGACCTAAATATTATTTTAAATATGGTTAGTTTATAATCTTTGCTAAAAACATGAATGCTGGCTATACATATTTGCAACAACAAGATCAAACAGAGTTTGTAAAAGTTTTTCTTTATCACTTTCAGTTTGTCAACTAAATTACTTGAGAACAATCAATGGGTTAAGCTTGGGGGAGTTGATACGTCTCCATCGTATCTACTTTTCCAAACTCTTTCGTCCTTGTTTTGGACTCTAATTTGCATGATTTGAATGGAACTAACCGGACTGACGTTGTTTTCAGCAAAATTGCCTTGGTGTTATTTTTGTGCAGAAATAAATGTTCTCAAAATGACCTAAAAATTCACGGAGAATATTTTTGGAATAAATAAAAAGTATTGGCGAAAGAATCAACCAGAGGGGACCCACCAGCTGTCCACAAGGGTGGCCCCCCCAGGGCGCGCCCCCTGCCTTGTGGGTCCCGTGGACCTCCACCGACCTCAATTCCAACTCTATATATTCATGTTCGGGGAGGAAAATCAAAGAGAAGGATTCATTGTGTTTTACGATACAGAGCTGCTGTCACCCCTCGTTCTTCATCGAGGGCAGCTCTGGAGTCCGTTCGGGGCTCCTGAGAGGGGAAATCGTCGCCATCATCATCACCAACCTTCCTCCATCACCAATTTCATGATACTCACCGCTGTGCGTGGGTAACTCCATCGTATCCTTGCTAGACGGTGATGGGCTGGATGAGATTTATCATGTAATCGAGTTATTTTTATTAGGGTTTGATCCCTAATTCCCAATATGTTCTGAGATTGGTGTTGATATGACTTTGCTATGCTTAATGCTTGTCACTAGGACCCGAGTGCCATGTTTCAGATCTGAACCTATTATGTTTTCATGAATATATTTGTGTTCTTGATCCGAACTTGCAAGTTGTAGACACCTATTATGAGTTATGATCCGCATACCCCAAGGTGACAATAATTGAGATTCTTTCCGGTGATTACTGTAGTTTGAGGAGTTCATGTATTCACTAAGTGCTAATGCTTTGTTCCGGTTCTCTGTTAAAAGGAGGTCTTAATATTCCTTAGTTTCCATTAGGACCCCCGCTGTCACGGGAGGGTAGGACAAAAGATGTCATGCAAGTTCTTTTCCATAAGCACGTATGACTATATACAAATACATGCCTATATTATATTGATGAATTGGAGCTAGTTCTGACATAATTAACCATCACTGATCCATTGCCTATGAGTTCGTTTCATATTGATCTTTGCTTTGTTACTTTCATTATTGTTGTTGTTGTTACAATTGCTACAAAACTGCTACTGTTACTCTTGTCATCGTTACCGTTACTTACATACTACTTTGTTACTAAATACTTTGCTGCAGATATTAAGTCTTTTAGGTGTGGTTGAATTGAAAACGCAACTGCTAATACTTGAGAATATTCTTTGACTCCCCTTGTATCGAATCAATAAATTTGGGTTGAATACTCTACCCTCAAAAACTGTTGCGATCCTCTATACTTGTGGGTTATCAACATTAGAGTCATGTGAGATTCACTCTTACAAGGAAACAACCACCCGACCAAGAATTTCGAGACTCGGGAGCAAAATAATACACACCAAGGTGGGCCTTCGGAAAAGCCCAATAAGCATTTTAAAATTTCCGAAGCCAGAGGCGACGAGTGGAGCCTCAGGTTGAGGATGCATCCAATTTTTCTTCCTTTGTCTTTTAACAGTCTTTAGTTGGTTTTCCGTCTACATGAGTTCTTATAGATTTTAAAATATGTAAATTGTAAAAATAAACATTTTTCATGGATTAAAAAATATTCATGAATATAAGAATGTTCATGTATGTCAATAAATGTTCATGGATTTTTAAAAATGTTCATGTATTTAAAAAGTACTCGTGAATTTTAAAATTGATTTCTTTAAAGTTCACGAACTAAAAAAAGTAGAAATACAGAAAAATAATAGAAAATGAACAACAGAAAGGAAAGAACAAAGGGACGACTATGTGTAAGTCAACTAATTTTTTTATGCATGTCAATATATTTTTGCCGTCAGATCTTCATCCAATGGCCAATATCACGCCGCCACTATCATATTCTTCCTCTCGCACCGCCTCCCAGCCCGGCCCTAACCGTCAACCCCCACCACCCATGGCTGGTGGCACTCCCGCGACCGGCCCGCTCTCCCCCCACCACCTTGCTCACCTCCACC